>NC_142256.1:3745303-4042803 GCF_052056855.1 Sturnus vulgaris
TGCGTGTGTTGGGGGGGGGGTCCCTGCCATGAGTGTGGAGGTGTTTTGGGGGGGGTCCTGTCTTATGGGGACGGTGAATTCAGGGCTCCGTGTGTGAGCGGGGAGTTCGGTGCCGGTGGGATTCGGTGCCGGTGCCGGGGGGATTCAGTGCCCTGGGCTTGGTGCCCTGGGCTAGGGGCCGGTATCGGGGGAGCTCGGTGCCGGTGCCTCGGGCTCGGTATCGGGAGGGTTCGGTGCCGGTGCCCTGGGCTCGGTGCCAGTATGGGGAGTGTTCGGTGCCGGGAGAGTTCGGTGCCGGTGCCCTGGGCTCCGTGCCCTGAGCTCGGTGCCGATATCTGGAGGGTTCGGTGGCAGTGCCCCGGGCTCGGTGCCGCGGGGGTTCGGTGCCGGTTCCCCTGGCTCAGTGCCGGTGCCAGTGCCTTGGGCCCGGTGCCGGTTCCCCGGGCTCGGTGCCGGTGCCCCGGTGCCGGGGGTGCGCTGTAGCCGCCGCCCCTCCCGGGCGGGGCCGGGCCGTGTGCGCGGGGCGCGGCGCTGGGTGTGGCGGGGCGGGGCCGCCGCGCGAGGCCGGTGAGTGGGGGCTCCGCGGGCGGGGACGGTCCCTGCGTGGGCAGGTACGTGCGGAGAGCCCGGGGCCAGCGCCGGGGGGTCCCGGGGCAGTGCGGGGGGTGCCGAGCGGCTCCTTTGGGCAGGGATCCCCCCGTGCCGGCTGTCCCCACGCGTGCCCCGGGAGCCAGCGCGGCGTGCGGTGGGGTTGGGGGTCCCGCTCGTCCCTCGGTTTTGTGTCGCGGTCCCGCGGGGTCGCAGCGCCGGCCGCGCCGCGGGTGGGGCCGTGCCCGGTGCCTCCCGCGGGGGCCGGGCCGGGCCCTTTAAGAAGCTCCACCCGCGGCCGAGCCCAGGTGGAGCCGCGGGGCCGTTCGCACCTCGGCCGGCGCGGCCCGGGAGATGGTGCCGCGGGCGGCGGGGGGGAGCAGCGGGCGCGGCGGACACGCGTGGCAGCCCCGCGGGTCAGTGCGTGAGTGACCCCGGCCGGCGGGGGGGGGGCGGGGGGGGATATTGGGGGGCGCGGTCCCTTTAAGGCGCGGTGTGGAAGGAGCGGGGCGGGGCCGCCACCGCCCCGCGCGCGGGACACGCCCCCGCCACGCCCCTCCCGCGGGGGGGGCGGGGCCGGCCCGGCACAAAGGCGCGGGCGGGAGGGGGGGCGGGGCCTGCGGTTCCCGCCCTCGGCGCGCGCCGCGGCCGCGGTGAGGGGCCGGGCGGGCCCGTGAGGGACGGGCGGGCCCGGCCCCGCCTCAGGGCACGGGCGGGCCCCGCCATGCCCGGCCCGGAGACCCCCGGGTGGCCCCACGCCCCGCCGGAGCCGCCCCGAGGCGCCGCCCCGGTCGGTTGGTTGGTGAGAGCCCGTTAAAAAAAACCCCTTGCGCCCCCGCCCCGTGCCTCAGTTTCCCTGGCTCCTCACGGACTGCGGGTCTCTTGCAGGGCCAGGGGAAGGCGACGCCCGCCATGAGCTCGTCGGCGCTGCTGGCTGAGGGCCCCCTCGACCCCCCGGTGCTGCTGGCCGACATCAAGACGGAGCCCCCCGAGGAGCTGCTGGCCAGCGACTGCAGCCAGCCCCAGGCCGAGCCCGTCGATCTCTCCCTCAATAAATCCAAGGTGGCTCCGGCCTCGGCCCCGCCGCCACCGCCCCCCACCTCGGTGCAGTCTTCCCCCATGCTGGTGGCTCCCCCGCTTCCCGCTCCTAGCACCGTATCCATCCCGCCCTCCGGTCTCAGCTCCACCTCGGCCATCCCGGCTGTCCTCTCACCCGGCTCCATCCTGGCCTCCACGCAGGGCAGCGGCGGGCAGCAGATCCTCCACGTCATCCACACCATCCCCTCCGTCAACCTGCCCAGCAAGATGGGCAACCTGCAGACCATCCCCGTGGTGGTGCAGTCCCTCCCCGTCGTCTACACCACCGTGCCCACGGACGGCGTCACCGCCATTACCGTGCCCCTCATCGGGGGGGACGGCAAGAACGCTGGGTCTGGTAAGGGCACCTGGGGGAACCCTGCAGTCTGGGGGGGTGGAGGGTGTCCTGTCCTGTCCTGATCCTTGGCAGGATCGCTCTCCTTGAAGGGGATCTCATTTTTCACTGTGTAGCGTCCCTGCCACCACCATGTGCCACTTTTGTACAAAGCCCCTCAGCCAGCCCCCAGCTTGTGCCCCCCAGGGAACGTGGGGAGGGCAGGGACACACAGGGCATGGCACTGCCTGTCCTCCACCCATCCTGCTGCTGGCAGCCGGCCCTGCCCTTCCCACTGGCTGCCTGCTGCCAGCAGCTCTGGTTTCAGCTCAGCTGCTCCCTGTGCCCCCCACAATCCCCTTTCCCAGGACATTCCCAACTTCCCACCTTATCCAGAGTGGGGGGGCCTGGATCTGCCCTGCTCTGGGCAGCAGCAGGCAGCCAAAAGCGGTGCCCCCAAGTTGTTTCCTCCCTTTGGGGGTTCTCCATCAGCCCAGTTGGATTTGAGTCTCTGGAGGGACGGGCAGTGCTTGGAGCACTGCAGGAGCAAGGCTGAGCCCCTGATGCGGGGTGGGTGTTTTGGGGTCTTCTGTGCTCACCCCTTACATCTTTGTGCCCTAAAGCTTTCCTTTCCCGGACCCCTCCAGTGAAAATGGACCCTGGCTCCGTGTACCCCATGGACATGAACAGCGACAGCGAGGACAGCGCTTCCGAGAGCGGCCCAGCGCCTTTCCAGGACCTGCAGAGAGAGTGAGTGTCCTCCTGCCTGTGCCTCCCCACCCTTTATCCACCCCCCTTTATCCCCCCGAGCCCCCCGGGGCCGTGGCTCCAGCTCTCCCTGCTCTCCAGGCCGGCGGTGCGAGGGCCCAGAGCCGATTCCCCGGACCTGAAGAAGCGGCGCATCCACCAGTGCGACTTCGAGGGCTGCAATAAGGTCTACACCAAAAGCTCCCACCTCAAAGCCCACCGGAGGATACACACAGGTACGGCTGGGATTGGTGTCCTGGATTCCCCGTGGGCCGGGGCGGGGGGGATGGTGCTGGATCCCTGAGCAAAAAGGGGTGGAGGTGTTAAGGGATTCTCCATCTGGAATTTCTGTGAGGGGTTTGGGAGCTCCTTGTGGCAGCGCTGACCCCTCGCCGCTCCCCTGGCACAGGTGAGAAGCCCTACAAATGCACGTGGGAAGGCTGCACCTGGAAATTCGCTCGCTCGGACGAGCTCACCCGGCACTTCCGCAAGCACACGGGCATCAAACCCTTCCGCTGCTCGGACTGCGACCGCAGCTTCTCCCGCTCCGACCACCTGGCCCTGCACCGCCGGCGGCACGTCATGATGTGAGCGCTGCCTGCTGGGCCGCGCTGGGAGCCGGCTGCGCCTCCCTCCCTCCACCCATCCACAGCCCGCGGCTCCCGCGGGCCGGGGCGGGGACTGCGGGAGCGCCGGGGCCGAGCCGTGCCCGCTGCAGGAGCGCCGCCGGCACGGGACGGGACGGCAAACAATGGATTCTGGACCGCTGCCCCTTCTCTCTTGTCCCCAGCTGTTTTTATTCCTGGGTTTGGCCTCGCCTGGAGGCTCCTCGACTCACCCAGCAGCTGTTCAGCCCCTCGTGTGCTCCCTGCCCCTCCCAGTGCCCGGGGGCAAAATCTGGGAGCCGTGGCAAGGATTGGGGGCAGGGGGTGATGAGTCCCCCCCGTGGAGGAGCTGTTGGCCATTCCCTCTCCGTCTCCAGACTGTCCCAGCAGGAGAAGGGACATCAGCTCTCTGTGTGTCCCTCAGCACGTGCTGGGCTTCGTGGGAAGTGCTGGGGGCACGGAGAGCCAGGAGGAAAAGAGGAATCAAGAAAAGGGGAAGCACAACCCAACAGTGACCCACAAACGAGACCATCACCACCACAAAAAGGGAAACTTTGTGGAACATGGAACTTTTATTTTATGGAATTCTGTGAGGGGGGTGGGACAGGGTAGGTGGGGGGGGGATGAGGGCCAGCAGCTCTCGGGTATTTTTGGAAGACTCTGGGCCACTTGAAGTGTTTCTAAGTTAAACCAGCGGCTGTGGCCACACGCTTTGCTTTTTAATAATGGTTCTTGAGGAGTGTTTCTTCCATCCCTCCCCTCCCCAGCCAACCCCCCTGGCTGCTGGGAGAGTGTCAGGATTTGGGGTTGGCTGCTCTGAGCTGGTGGATGGTGGGAAGGATGATGGGGATCGTGACACCTCCCATGCTCAGGGCAGTCCCTGCAGGGGCTGGTTGGGAGGAGGAACTTCCCAGACTCCTCTGAGCTGGAGTTTCTGCCCTGGCTGTGTGGGGATGAGAGAATTGGTGTAAGGAGAGACTGGGGGGCGCTTCAGGGAGCTGAAAATAACTCCCAGCTACTTTGGAAAGTGTTTTTCCTCAACTTCCCATCCAGCAGCCTGGATGTGCCATGGACAGAGCTTGTCCCTGGCCTGAGGTTGTCCCTGTGCCTGGAAAGCTGCCAGCTGGGGAATGTTTGTTCAGGTCTATCAATGACAAAAGGCACTGCAGAAATACCAGGGTTGTCCTGGTCAGGGTGAGGATGTCACCTCCCAGAGGGGACAGGGACAAGGCAGAGTTGTTCATGCTGTGGCCAGAGGATGGAGCAAGGGAATTCCAGTGCCCTGAGCTGCAAGAATGATCAACTCCCTGAACTTGTGCAGGATCTGCTGCTGCTCCAGATGGATCCCTCCAAATCCTCGTGGGATCTGGGCACCTCCAAATCCCCGTGGGTCCTGGTGGGATTCATCTGAGAATGATGAACCATCTCTTGATGGTTTTGAATGGTCTTGGGAATGCAGGAGGTCCCAGCTGGCTGGAAACTGGGACCTGAAGATCAGGACCTGTTGTCCTGATTTTGCAGAAGGAGGACCCCAAAACCCACAGACCTGTCAGTCTCACTTCAGTGCCGAGTAAAATCATGGAAAAGATTATTCTGGGAATTATTGGAAAACACCTGGAGGACAACACAGTCACAGGTCACAGCTCCATGAGGGGAAATCCTGCTTTTCTAACCTGATTTCCTTCTACAGCAGGGCATCCCACCTGGCTGATCAAGGAAAGCCAGGAGATGGAATCTTTTTGGATTTCAGCAAAGCTTTTGATCCAGGGTCCTTCTGGATAAAATGTCCAGGCCACATCTGGACAAACACGTCCTGGGATGGGGGAGCAGCTGGCTCACGGTTTGGGCACAGAGGATGACAAGGTGGGTGACACCAGCCTGGCTCCTGGCACTACTGGGGTTCCTCCAACCTCATCCCAGTTCTCTTCCTCATCCTGCTGAACAACCTGTTAGATGCAGGATTCCAAGGAATACTGAGGGGAAAAAATCTCTAAATTCTTCACTTGAAGCTTTTTGGGGATTTTGCATGAAACATGTCCTATTCCAGAGAGAAAAATACCAAGGAAAAGATAGAAATACTCCTTACAGAAATGGAAAAAAACCAAACAAACATACTTTTGGAGGATTTGGGAGTTCTGTCACCTTTTGAAGGGCCCCGTGGCCCCACCCTGGGCTCGGCCGGGGGCGGAGCTTCTTAAAGAGCCCGGGAGGCACCGGGCACGGCCAGCGGGACCGAGGGGCGACCGAGGGGCAACCGGGACCCCCAACCCCACCGTGCCCCGTCCCGGCTCCCGGGCACGAGCCTCACCGGGACCCCCTGCCCACACCGGCTCAGGTCACCCCCGGGACCCCCGGAGATCTCCTGCACGTTCCTGTGGGCACCCTCGGGTGTCACTGGGGGTGCTGGCACTGTGTGTCAGGGCTGGGGGTCCCTCGGGTGTCACTGGGGGTCCCTCGGGGGTGTCACTGGGGCTGCTGGCACTGTGTGTCAGGGCTGGGTTCCCTCTGGGGCATGGCAGGGCTCTTGGCAGGTGCCCTTTAGGGGGGTCAGGGCGCTCTTTGGGGGCGCTGTCACCCTCTGGTGACTTTGGGGCACCTGGGCTCTTTTTGGGGGTGCTGGTAGGCAAAGCCACGCTGGGGAGGGGGGACCCTCCTGGATTTCATTCCCCAGTTTGGTTTTGGGGTAGCCCTGCGCTCTGGGGTCTGTGTGTGGGTCTGGGACTCCTGGGGGATGTTGGGGGGGTCCCGGTGCACCCCAAACCCAACCGGGGCCGCGCTGCCGTGACCCGGTGACAGCGCTCGGGCACCCGGTGGCGCCAGCGGCCCGCGATGAGCGAGGGATGGAGGCGGAACCGAGGGATTCCCGTTCCTTGGCAATGTCCCTGAACGCTGGGGCAGCGCTGATCCCTCCGTGATCCCATGGCACGAGTGAGAAACCCTAAAAATGCCCGTGGGAAATTCCGCAAGCACAGGGACATCGAACCCTTCCGGATTCTGCTCCGAGCGCCCTTGGCAGGGACAGGCTGGGCTGGGCAGTGACAACAGGGGGACAGGCAGGGCTGGGGAGGAGCTGCAGAGGTTTGGGGTCACACAGGGGCCTGTGACAAGTGCCCGTGACAAAGGGACATCGGCGAGTGGGCATCACCCTGCGGCTGGAGAGGATGCTGAGGTCCTGCCACACTGGGTCGTGTGCCAACCCCTCCCCAGGGATGGAATCGCCATCCCGGGGGCAGGAATCGCCATCCCGGGGCAGGAATAGCCATCCCGGGTATGGAATCGCCATCCCGGGGGTCCAGGCCGTGCTTCCTCCCATCCCTCTCTCGTGGGTGAAGCTGTGAGGGCTTTGAATTGCTCTGAGCATCCCCATCCACATCCCCGGTCCTGTTTAAGCTCAGCCTGGGGTCTCCAGCTCCTCCCTCTGCTGTGCTGGGTCTGTCTCAGCTTTTCCCACAGCCTCGGACCCCCCTGGCTCTCACCATGACCTGGGACCTGGCATTTGAGCCAAGGGCAAGGTGAGCCCGGGGAGGGCTGGGCCACCCCGTGCTGGGGACAGGAGGTCCCTGAGCTTCAGCAAAGCCCCTCAGTGGCTGCCAAATCCCATGGCATGAGGGGGACACCCAGCTCCACATCCCCTGGGAATTCTCCAGAGCCTGTGTGGGATTCTGCAGCTTCCAGGACCTGTGGCACAGTGGGGACAATCCTGGGAATTCTCCAGTGCCCGTGTGGGATTGTGCAGCTTCCAGGACCTGTGGCACAGTGGGGACAATCCTGAGAATTCTGCAGTGCCTGGGCTTGTGCTTGGTGGGAGCACAGAAAACCCTCCCAATTGTTTTCCAGGCTTGCCAAAGTTCCAAGGCTGGGGTTTTTTTTGGGAAAAAAATAAGGCTGATACCATCCCCTTCCTCCCACCCTGCATTTATCCTGGAAACTCTCAGGCCCTTCTGCTTCCTCACCTTCCTCCTCCTCTCCCAGGAATGCCTGGAGCAGCTGCTCCATCTCCCTGCCCTGATGCCTCCCAGTGCTCCCCCACCGCCCAACTGGGAATACTGGGAGCCAGTTTCTCTCCCCATCACCTGCCTGCACTTTCCCCTGGCTGGGAGAATAATTTCGAATAATTTCGAAAAATTTAGAAGAATGCCCAAAACTCCTTCCCTGCTGAACGAGCAGTGCTGGGGGTGGGTTCTGCTGGCCGGTGGCACCCCGGTGTCCCCAGGGGTGGCAGTGTCCCTGCTCTGGGATCCCCGCGGTGCCTGCTCACGGTTCTTGTCCCTCTCCCTGTCGCGGGTGCCGGGGCCTCTCCGTCCCGCCCGCCCGGCACTGCTCAGACTGGTTTAGCAAGTGGATGGGATGGGGCGGCCGCTTTTCCTTTGAAGGGCTCCCGGGAAGCATTTGATGGCTGGAAACCTCCCGAGGAGGAGAAAGGAAAAGACACACACACAAAAAAAAAAAAAAAAAAATCGGTGGTTTTGGGTTTCGGTGGGAGAGCGGGGGAGGCGCGGGGGCTGCTCCGGCAGCTTCGCAGACCTTTGTGTGTGCCGGGCTTGGGGACAGGAGAGCGGGGTGTCCCCTGCCCAGAGGAGCTCCTGGCCCAAACCCGAGGTGGCCCCGGCTCGGGGAGGCAAAGGCAGAGCGGCCCGGGCATGTCCAGCACGGCCCCGAGAGAGGTGGGTGCTCCAGCATCGCTAAGGGGTGCCTGGCTGGCTTTGGGGTGGCAGCAGGAGGAAAGCAGGGCCAGGGAAAGCTGATCCCTTCCCCAGCCCCCCCATCCTGGCTGGGACCCCCCCAATGGGGGCTCTTGGGGGGTCCCATGGGGAGCCAGCCCAGTGGTGAAGTGTGGGGGGGCTGTGGGGATGTTGGGGGTGCCTCTGGCTGGGATTTGGGGAGTGGGGGCTGAGCTTTGCTTCCCAACCTGATCCAGATTTCCTTAAAATTTGGTTCCTGTGATTTGGGGTGTGGGAGCTGAGCTTTGCTTCCCAACCTGATCCAGATTTCCTCAAAATTCGGTGCCTTTCTTGCCTTTTAGCTCAAGTTTGTAATTCCAGGCTTCACCTGCCTCCTGCTCCCTGGTGCGAGGAGGAGCTGGCTGCCCTTCCTCACCATTCCCGTGGATTTGGAACGCTGGGATCCGGGATCAGGGGCTGGCTCCCCATTTCTCCCCCAGCGACCCCCAGCCCCTGGCTTGGGACCCCCTTTCAGCTCCCTGCAGCCCCTCCATCCCTCCCCTTCCCAACCCCCCTCCAGCCTCTCTGTGCCGGCTTTCCAGACGGGAATTCCGCGTGGGGACAGGGAGGAAAACGTGAGCAAGGTGGGGAGGCTCACGGGGAGCCGCTCTTATCTCGGTGCCATCGCTGGTGACACGTGGGGACACAAGGGGACCCCGGGGCAAAGAGCTGGGCTCAAGGCCGGGGGCAGATAAGGGCACTGCTGGGTTTGCTTTGGTTTCCTCATCCCTGCAAGGAGAGGCAGCTCTGCCTTGGGAACTCGTGGATTGTTCCCTGCTCCAGGAATGGGAATCACCCGGCTGAGGGTGGGGTGCAGGGAAAGGGAATTCTTTTGGTTCTTGTGATTTATCGTGGAATCATGCAATGGTTTGGGTTGGAAAGGGAATTCTTTTAGTTTTTGTGATTTATCGTGGAATCATGCAATGGTTTGGGTTGGAAAGGGAATTCTTTTAGTTTTTGTGATTTATCGTGGAATCATGCAATGGTTTGGGTTGAAAAGACCTTGAAGCCCATCCAGTGCCACCTCCCAGTGTCCCAGGCTGCTCCAAGCCTTATCCAACCTGGTCTTGGACATTTCCAGGGATTCAGGAGCATCCACTCTCACCATAAACTTCCTTCTCTCCACGTGTTGTCCTGCAGGGCTGGTGACACATCCCCCTGTCCCTGCACCGCCTGGGAGCCCTGGTGGGTGCTCCAGCTCTCACAGCTTCCCTGGAAAACAAAACCCTGCAAAGCCTGAGCTCTTGCCGTGTTTGTTTTCCCCAGGGCTCAACCAGCTCCTCTCTCTGGGATGCTCAGCCCCCCCCCCAGATGATATTTTTGGTCCCCGGGGTGTGGTGACACCAAACCTCAGCTTTGGGCACCCCCAGGTCTCATGTGAAGCTCCTGGAGTGGCAGGAATCCCACGGGAACAAGAATTCCCCTTCCCTGGCTGCTTTCCCTTTGGCCAGGGGGATAGAGCAGCCTTGTCCCCCCGCTGCCACTTCCTTCCCTCGCTCCCGTGGTCCCCTGGAGCTGCTGGGATGTCCCCAAGGTGGTGACAGCAGCATCCCTGCCTGTGTGGGCACCAGGGGAGTGGGGAACGGGGGGCTGGTTTGGGGTGGGTGAACACAGGGGGAGGATCCAGGCTCTTCCTTGGGGAGGGGCTGGGGGCAGTCAGGGCTGGATTATCTGAAGCAGAACAGCTTTTTAAAAAAATTATTATTATTATTATTATTTATTATTATTATTAAAAAATTCTTTGCTAGAAAGGTGATTTTTATCCCCTTGTATCTCTGGATTTTTACACTCCTTCCTTTCCAAAAGTGAAACCCAAACAGAGTTGCCTGGTGTCTCCACATGGGCCCTCCTACCTGCCTGTGCTTTTCCAAATGTTGCTTTTCTTTTCCTCCGGGGCTTGTCCCTTCTATTTTTGATCTTTCCCTTCTATTTTTGATCTTTCTCTTCTATTTTTGATCCTTCCCTTTTATTTTTGATCCTTCCCTTTTTCTCCCTGCCAATGAGAAGTGTGAGCAAGCAGGAATTTCTTCTCAAAATGGACCCATTCATGGAAAAATGGCATTTTTCTCATTGAAAATACCCATGCCTGTAAACAAACTGGGGTATGCCTCTTGTTTCAGTGCAGGGGACTCAGTTTGGGGACAGTGGCCTGGCTGGGGGTGCTCCAGGCCTTGGGGTCTGATCCCTCCATCCTGGTGCTGCTGTGGCTGATGAGGCTCCTGGAAGGGCTCAGGGATTGGGATTGGGATCAAATCCTGGGGTGTGGGAGCTTCCCAAGCTCCCAGGTTGGGTTTGGGATTGAATCCCAGGGTATGGGAGATTGCTGAGCTCCTGGGCTGGGATTGGGATTAAATCCCAACTCTTTCTGAGCTCCGTGCTGGAGCTCCTGGGTTGGATTTGGGATTGAATCCCGGGCTGTGAGAGTTTCCCGAGCTCCTGGGTTGGGAATGGAATTAAATCCTGGGGTGTGGGATCTTCCCGAGCTGGGTTTGGGATTAGATCCCGAGGTGTGAGAGCTTCCCCAGCTCCCAGGTTGGATTTAGGATTGAACCTCGGGGTGCTGCAGCTTCCAGAGCTCCCGGGTTGGGTCTGGGATTAAATCCCGGGGTGTGGGAGCTTCCTGAGCTCCCAGGTTGGATTTGGGATTAAATCCTGGGTGTGGGAGCTCCCCGAGCTCCCTGCCCGAGTTTCCAGGTTAGGATTAGGATTAGGATTGAACCCCGGGGTGTGCGAGTTTCTCGAGCTCTCGGGTTGGATTTGGGATTAAATCCTGGGGTTTGGGAGTTTCCCAGGTTGGATTTGGGATTGAACCCCGGGGTGTGGGAGCTTCCCGAGCTCCCAGGTTGCGTTTGGGGTTAAATCCCGGGGTGTGGGAGCTTCCCGAGCCCCCTGCCCGAGCTCCCAGGTTAGGATTAGGATCGGGATTGAATCGCGGGGTGTGGGACTCCCCGAGCACCTCTCTCTCCCTTTTATTTGCCGTGTCCCTGTGGATCTGATTGGCTCCGCACCCTGCTCCGCTTCCAGGTTGGCGTTTCCTCCTCCCGCTCAGGTAAAGCCTTCCCGACCCGGCTCCGGCTCCCACCAGCAAACCTCTCTCCGGCTCGCCTCGGGGTTGTTTTTTTTTTTTTTTTTCCCTTTTTCCCTTTTCCTTATCCCCCCCCTTTTTTTTTTTTTTTCCCCTATTTTTTCCCCGTTTTCCGGGCCGGGCCCGTCCCCGCTGGGGGCGATGAGCAGCGGGCTGGTGGACGCGGCGGTGTTGGCACCGCTCAAACCCGTCAGCATGTCCGGGGACCCCCACGAGGACACCCCGGTCTTCGAGGACATCAAAGCCCCCTCCCGACCCCTGGAAAACCCTCCCGACCTGGCACAGGTAAGAGCTGGGAAGGGGCCGCTCCGCCCGCTCAGGTGTGCGGAGCCTCCCAAAATCCTCCCGAAATTTCGCTTTGTTTTTTTTTTCCTTGTTTTTATTTTAATTTTTTTTTTTTTTTGCTGCGGCGCCTCCGTGGTTTTGTCGGCTCCCGCTTCCCCCTCCGCTGGGTTTTCTCTTGGGCGTGTTGGGTTTTGTTTGGGAATTTTAGTTTTGGTTTGTTTTTTTTTTTTTTTTTTTCGTCGTTGCCTCTTGTCTGCCTTCAAAACTCCTCGGTGTCCTGGGCTTTGCTCCCGTTCCAGGGATCAATCCCTGTCCCCTGGCATTGGCAGCCAGGGCGTGTCCAGGGCTTCTCCCACTGGGAAAGATTTTTGGGATTTGGATTGCGTGCTGGACAGGAAACGGGACCTTTATATTCCATTTCATTTCCCATATTTCATTTTCCATATTTGATTCCATTCTCTGTATTTTTCCACCTCCACGGCTGGGGAAGGAATGCTCCTTGAGATTCCCTGGCAGCATTCCCCTAAGAGAAAAACCTGAATTTGTGACTTTGGGGTGTCCCTGCAGGCCCACCCCAGGCTCTGTGTCCCACCAGCAGATTCCCAACCTTTTCCCGATGGGAAGGAGGGCGAGGCAGGCCCAGCCCCACCCTGCAGCCGTGGCTTTTTTTTTCCCCCCTTTTCCCGCTCTGTGGGGCTCAGGGTGTTCGGGATAATTAATAATTAACCCCGAGCCCCACAGCCCCAGCGCCATTTTGATCCGGGCGGGAATGCTCCAGGCCCTGGCTCCAGGCAACACCCAAAAACCCCAAAAAATACCCCAAAACCCCCTTCCCTTGTCCCCACGACACCGCTGTTCCATTTTGGGGCCCTGGATTTCCTGGGGAATCCAAGATCCCTGAATTTCCTGGGAATCAAATATCCCTGGATTTCCTGGGGGATGCAGGATCCCTGGATTTCCTGGGGGATGCAGGATCCCTGGATTTCCTGGGGATTCAGGATTTCCTGGGGGATGCAGGATCCCTGGATTTCCTGGGGATTCAGGATCCATCAGCAGTGCTGTGCTTGTGGGGTCAATCAGGGGAACCATTCCTCCCTCTCCCTCCCCCGGGGTGTTCCTGCTCCTCCCGGTGGGGTTTGGGGATCACCTGGATCAGAGCCTGGCTCTTGGAAGGCTGGGAATTATCTCAGGGGGGAAAAAGCTCCAAAAACCCCCCAGAGTGGGCTGGGGGAGGGGGAGCTTGGCTTTTCCCTTTTCCATCCGGGTGGGACGAGGCAGCGTGGCTGTGGCTAATGGGGCAGTGTGACAGTGGCCAATGTGGCTGTGGCCAATGTGGCTGTGGCTAATGGGGCAGTGTGACAGTGGCCAATGTGGCAGTAGCCAGTGGGGCTCCATGGCTGTGGCCAGTGAGGTCATGGTGGTGGCCAGTGGGGCTGTGTGGTGGTTGCCAATGGGGCACTGTGGCTGTGGCTGTCCCTGAGCCATCTCTTGTCCCCTTGTGGGGACACCCCTGCTTGGAGACACCTTCACCCCATCCCATCCCATTGATCCCATCCCATCCCATCCCATTCATCCCATCCCATCCCATTGATCCCATCCCATCCCATTGATCCCATCCCATCCTAAGGGCAGATTCTCCTCCCAGTTTTGTCCCACCGTGGGGTGGCCTTGGAGGTGTCACCCCTGTGCCACTGACCCTGCTGTGTCCCTTTTGGGAAGTGGGGTCCTTGGGACAGCAGCTGAGCAGATCCCAGGGATCCCCAAACCCACCCAGGGATCCCCAAACCCACCCAGGGATCCCCAAACCCCCCATGGATGAGTTTTCCATGCCCTGGCCCCTTTTCCCAGTGGATTCCCAGGGCTGTGGGATTGCTGGCAGGGCTGGAAATCTTTGCTCCAAAATTTTCTTCTCATTTTGGAATCTTTGCTCCAAAATTTTTTTTCTCATTTTGCCAAGGCTGTGCCCTGTCAGGCTCCAGCTCGGGGCAATTCCCACTGCCCTGGAAGAGTCAGGATCAAATTGTCCCTGTGGTTCCAAAGTCCCATTGCCAGGTGTCCCCCAAAAATTGCTTTTTAGGTGGCAAGTCTTTTCTGTCGAAATTTTTTTTTGCTGCTGTCAAAAATGTTATTGATTCAGATGCTTTGTGGAATTTCCAATCACTTTTTCCCTTTCCTTGGCTTTTCCAACCAAAAAAAAACCCCAAACAAAAAACCAAACAGAAACAAAAAAAAAACCCCAAAACAAACAAATCTAAGAAAAAAGAAAAGAGGAGGGAAAAGAGCTTGTGAGAGGAAAGGACTTTTCCTTCCTGATTTGAGTGAGATCAGTCAAAAAAAAAAATTTTCCTTTTTAAATCTCCAGTGGCTGATGCTGGAGGAAATAATAGTAATAATAATAATAATAGTAGGAGTAGTAATAATAATAGAATATAATAAAAATAAAATAAAATATGAATATAAATATTATTATTAATAATAACAATAATAATAATTAACCCCTTGCTGCCTGTGCCAGGCCCCAGGGCAGTTGTGGTGGGGCTGAGGCTGAGGTGGGAAATGAGGAAGGTCCTGATGAGCATGGAAAGGGATTTTCCTTGGCTGCAGGAACAGCAGCACAGAGCCCCCTTTGTGTCCCCTGATCCCAAATCCTGCCCCATGGGATTCCCCTCCCTGCCTTTGGCTCCCTCTGGCCTGGGAGGGGGGATTAGGGGGAATAAAACATCCCCAGAATTTGGGAAATGCTTGGACACATCAGAGGGGATCAGGAGGAATAAAACATCCCCAGAATTTGGGAAATGCTTGGACACATCAGAGGGGATCAGGGGGAATAAAACATCCCCAGAATTTGGGAAATGCTTGGACACATCAGAGGGGATCAGGAAAGTTCCCAGAGCTTTTCCTGCCCCTTGCTGCTCCAATGCCTCAGTTCCAGTTGGATCCTGGTCAGGGCCAGGAAAATCCCTGCCTTCCAGAAACAAATAAAAACTCCTTTATTTTTTAGGAGAGATGTTGGAGTGCCCAGCTCAGCTCCCAGGGGATGATTTATTATTCCCTTGGGATCTCAGGAGCTGCAGGCAGGAGAATAAATTTGGCTTTTCTGCAAAGAAAACTTTGGAATTTTGCTCTGAATGAGATGCTTGGGGAGAATTCCCTCCCTTGGGGATCCTCCTGGCTTTGGAGAAGGGTTCAGAAATTCCATAAAATTCCATGAAGGGTCCAGAAATTCCATTCATAAAATTCCAGGATGTGCAGGAATGAGGATGGGAAGTTCAATCCTGACCAGGAGAATGGGAACACCTGATCCCTCTGGCACAGGGATGGCTTTGGGAGCTGGAGGAGCCTCACATGGGATCCTTCAGGGATCCTTCAGGGATCCTTCCCTCTGTTGTGCTTTGGGATCAGCTGATCCCAATGTTTTTGGGATTTGCAAATCCGATGGGCTTCGTGCCTGGCAGGTGCCTGTAAGGGAATTAGGACAGATCCCCCCCAAAAAAAATCCATTTATCCCTCTGATTGTGCAGGAAATCCCTCGTGCCAGGAGCTCCAGGAACCTCTGGATAAAACCAGCGAGCCAAAACCCGGCAGATTCAGGGGGGTTCAGCCACAATATTGGATATTTTATTTTTCTGGGTGGGTGCAGGAGGGAGTGAGGAGAGGGATGGGAGGAGGAGCAGGATGGAAAAGCTCCAGGGAATGGCTGTGGCCGAACTTTGAGCTGCTGCTGGGACAAAGGCTGATTGTTCTGCCTGGGGAATTTCGGCTGGGCAAGGAGGGAAGGGGACAAAAATTCCAGGTGTGCCCTGCTCGTCCTCCCTCCTGCCACCTGCCCTCCCCTTGGATTAGCTGCAAAAGTGCCTGGTGGGTTTTTTTTTTTGTTTTTTTTTTTTTTTTATTTTTGGAAAGCTGGAAAAGGAGAGAATGAGCGGATTTCCCTCCAAATCCCAAAACCCATCACCTGATCTCGCCCCCTGGCTTTTGGGGAATGCCTTTCTGGTTGTGTGTTGTTATTTGGGATTTTTCCCTCACTTAAAACTGTTCAAATGCATTTCTGGTTCTGTATTATTATTTAGTTTTCCCCTCTCTCAAACCCGTTCAGATGCATTTCTGGTTGTGTGTTATTATTTGAGATTTTTCCTTCTCTTAAACGTGTTCAAATGCATTTCTGGGTCTGTATTAATATTTAGTTTTTCCTTCACTTAAATTCAGATGCATTTCTGGATTTTGTGTTATTATTTGGGATTTTTCCTTCTCTCAAACCTGTTCAAATGTTCAAGTGCATTTCTGTTTTTGTGTTATTATTAAGGAGTTTTTCCTTCTCTCAAACCTATTCAAACGCATTTCTGTTTGTGTGTTATTGTTTGGGATTTTCCCCCCTCTCTCAAACCTGTTGGGTCACCTCCCGGCTGGGTTTTGTTCTCCTGCCCTGCTCCAGTGATTTCTTTTATCCAACCCATCCACTGCAAATAATGGCACTTTACGAGCGTCTTGTGAGTTTGATTTCAGTGTTTGCTTTCCTTCGTGCTCCATTGGAGAATTCCCGCAGTCCCGCCGGGCTCCGGGCGCTGGGGAACTCGTGTTTACAATTCAGATGTTCTCAGAACTTGAGCTAGAGTGAAAAAACCTCCAAAAAAAAAAAAAAACCAACCCAAAAAAACCCCCCAAAAAACCCAAAAAACCAAACAAAAAAAACACCCTAAAAAACAAACAAAAAAAAACCTACAAAAAAAGCCAAAAAAAAAAAAACCCAAAAAAACCCCCCCCAAAAAACCTGCAAAAAAACCTCAAAACCCCAAAAAACTAACAAAAACCCCCCAAACCCCAAAAAACTAACAAAAAAACTCTCCAAAAAAAAACCAACCAAAAAAACCCCCCCAAAAAACCAACTAAAAAACCTTCCAAAAAAACCCAAACAAAAAACCCTCCAAAAAAGACCGAACAAAAAAAAAAAACCAAAAAACCAACCAAAAGACCCTCCAAAAAAAACCAAACAAAAAAAACCCCCAAAAAACCAACTAAAAAACCCTCCAAAAAAAAACCCACCAAAAAAACCCCCAAAAACAACAAAAAAACCTCAAAAAAACCCCGAAAAAATCCAAAAACCAGCCAAAAAAACCAACAAAAACCCTCAAAAAAAACCCAACCAAACCCAACCCAACAAACAAAAAAAAAACCCAAAAACCAACCAAAAAACCCAACAAAAAAAAAAAAAAACAACCAAAAACCCCCCATGGGCTGTTTACCACATCAAAGAGTTTCCAGCCCCGTTCAAAGTCGAACAAAGAATCTTTCATTGAGTTCAGAAATGCTGCGAGAATTCTTGGAAAATTCTTGTTTCCATCGGCTCGATGGGGAGGGAACTTCCAGTTCCCAGCCCAGAGCAGGATTTGCAAATATTAAAATGTGTTTTAGGACCTCGATCTTTGCAGGATTTTCAGTGTAGCTGTGCTGAAAACACAGGTTTATCCCCCCAAAAAAATTAAAAAAAAAAAAAAATAATTTATTTTATCCATCCCTTATCAGATCCCTAATTTATCTCATGGATCTGAACCCATCGTGGAAAGGCCAGAGGATGTGGATTCTCTATACTATTATTATTATTATTATTATTATTATTATTATTATTATTATTATTATTATTATTATTATTACTACTATTATTATTTTGTGTGTATTTATTTACCCCAAATATTTCAATGTTGTCTCCACAAAATCCTCCTTTTTCTGCTCCTCAGGGATATTTGAGGGAGCTAAACTCAAGGAATGGCTGGATGTATTAAAATTCCTCCCAATGAGCAGGTTTGAGGTTCTCTAACCTGTGGAAAAGCCCCAAATTTGTTGGGAAAATTCCAATATTTGGGGGGGTTTTGTGGTTCTGTGGTGTGGGAGGAGCTCAAACCCGTTAATTTGGGGTTTTGCCATCCCCTTGGGGATCCCATTGGCAATGCCCAGGCTCCCAAATTCTCCTCCTGGGAGCTGTTATTGGCCATAATCAGCCTCCCTTAATTAATTGGGGATTTCTTTAAGCACAGGGAAAACGTGGAAAGGCGAGGTTTGGGTGGAAGGCCCCGGGGCTGGAGGAAATTCTGGATTTCTGCCCCCAAGGAGCACAGAGCTCGTGGTTCATGTCCCTCCCAACCCAAACCAGAGCACAATTCCATGAAATCCCCATGGAATGGAACCCCCCTGATTTAATCCCGATCTGCTCCAGTGTCCCCCCTCCTCATTTTGGATTTTCTTGCTCTGGGAGGAGTTTGGGGCTGCAGGGATGGGGGGGATTTGTTGCCTGCACCTCCAACCTGACCTTGGCCGGGCTCTGCCCTGTGGTTTTTTGTGGGAAGAGCAGGATTTGTGGCCTCCCTGTGGATGGGATGTGGATGCCAGGAGGGCTCCACAAGCCCCGGCAGGCAGGCGGTGACTCAGGGCATCGGCATCCCCTGGGAATGTGCCTTGGGTTGGAGAGGAGGCTGAGGGGATCCCAGCACCCTGGCAGCTCCACAGCCTCTCCCACAGCACATTCCCAACCCCCAGGGTTACCTGGATAAATTTATCCAGATGTTCCTGGCCACTGGGATTGGGTTTGAGCCTCCCAGTTCTCCCAGTTACCATCCCTGCCGCAAGGAATCAATCCCAGAAACCGGGGAGGATCCCTGGGAGCTCCAAAGCCTCTCCCACAGCAGGTTCAGGACTTGGGGCAGGGATGTGGAACTGGAGAATGGGAAGTCTCAAAGATAATTCCAGTGGCCTGGAACATCTGGATAAATTAATCCAGGTAATCCTGGGGGTTGGGAATGTGCTGTGGGAGAGGCTGTGGAGCTCCCAGGGATCCTCCCCAGCTGCTGGGATTCAGGGATGTTCACTAGGAGGCTCAAAGATAATTCCAGTGGCCAGGAAGAATTGGATAAATTTGTCTTTGGAACTCCAGGGATCCTCCCCAGCTGCTGGGATTGATTCCTTGGATCAGGGACGGTAACTGGGAGAACTGGGAGGCTCAATCCCAGTGCCCAGGAACATCTGGGTGAATTTGTCCAGGTAATCCTGGGGATTGTGACGTGCAAGAGTCAGGGACAGGCAGTCCTGGGGTGGAGCTGGGTCCAGAAGGAGCAGTGGAGCTGCAGGGGCTCCCTGATCCTGGATAATTCCAAACCCAGAGCTGATTGTGTGGCCCAGGGTTCCTTGAGTTCTGCCGTGGTTTGCCTGAGGCTGGAGCAGCTCCAAGCCTCTGGATCTTCTAGGAGTTGAAATGATTTGAAATAATTTCATTTTCCCTAAAAATCCATCTGGGATCCATCCAAGGGGCTGGAGCAGGAATCAGCCCAGATCGACCTCCAGGGGTTTGGATGGAAAAACTCCCCTTGGCTCTGCTGGAAAACTTCCTTTGCCTTTCAGGGGCTTCACCTCAGCCTTTGGTGAGCTCAGAAATGATGGGATGGGAATGTCCTGGAAGCTGTGGAGATCCAGCTCCCTTAAATCCTCGTGTCCCCCCTTCCCGTGCTCTGAGAGTTGTCCCCACAGAGGGGAGAGGTCACCCCTGATTCCCCTCAGCTTCACCTTCCTCAGCTCCATGCAGGCCTCAGGTGGCTCCTGGGGGTTCTGCAGAAGTGGGATCTGTCCCAAAAATATGGATCTACCCCCAAAATGTGGATCTAACCCCAAAATGTGGATCAATCCCAAAATGTGGATCTCCCCCAAAGTCAACGTGGGACCCCCCACTCTCCCATCTGGAGATGCTCCAGTACCATTCCCTTCCCTCTCCAGGTGTCTCCAAGGTTTTGTTATTTTTCAATCCATTTATGGCTTTGTTTTTTTGGTTTTTTTTTGGAAATGGTTTTGTCCTGGCTGTTCCCAGCTGCTCCTCTTCCAGCCCCTTGACCTTGGAGTTGGATGAGGCTGTTTTCCCTGGCTCCCTTGGCCTTTGGGATTGTGGCATGATCCCGGTGATAAATACCTGAGCTGGATTGCCTCTGTGGGAGCCTTTATCAGCTGCCTGAGGGGAGGAATTGCAAACACAGGCAGCGAGTGGGGCTGCCTGGATGGAGATCCCAGCTCCCCTGGCTCCTGGGAAGTCGTGATCTGCATCCCCTGGGCACAAAGCTGGAGGATGGATGGAATTCCATCGAGGATTTGGGGGCAGCAGCCCATCCTGGAGTTGCTCTGAACCCCCAGCTTTGGGCAGGATGGGGGCTGGCAGGGAACTGAGGCAGGAAAAGAGGGAAAGTCTGCAGTGGGTGATGGAAACCTTGGACTCCATCACCTTACAGGTGTTCCCCGACCCAAATAATGCATGAATTGGAGCAGCCTGGAGCTGCTGTGATCCCCTGTGGGGCAGAGCCTCCCTGAGCCCAGCACATTCCCACGGGAGCTCAGGTTCCATCTGGGACACAGCTCTGTTGTTTACAGCAGCCAAACGTTGGGCACTTGAAAGGAAGAGTCCCGGGGCTTTCTTTGCTAATCCCATTTTACAGAGAGTTCCAGGAGACTTGAGGAACAAACAGAAAAATAACGTCGATCCAGGTCGGTATCAAACCCAAATGATCAGAGGAACAAATATTTACCCAGGTCAATATTTAACCAGGAGACAATAAATGCTGATATTGAACCAAATCTGGATATAAATACAGGCTATTTATAAAGCGAGCCTGCAAAGGGGCACTGCCAGGGCCGTGCCAGGGGGGTTGATTGATGATTATCCTGCCCATTGTTTGCTGATTCCCTTGGAGGCTGCAGTTTCGTGCAGGTGCACGGAGGAGAAAGAGCCCGGGCTGGGCTGTGGCACGACCGTTGTGCCACACCTGTGCCCTGGGGACAGTCCCCTCCTCCTTCCTTCCCCTGGAGCCGTGTCCTGTCCCCATTCCCATCGGAGCCGTGTCCTGTCCCCCCCATTCCCATTAGAGCCGTGTCCCCCCATTCCGAGCCCCCACATCAGACAATTTCTGAGCCATGGAGTGTTTGTGTTGGAGAAATCACCCAACCTCGACACCTTCCACCATCCCAGGCTGCTCCAATCCCAATCCCAATCCCAATCCCAATCCCAATCCCAATCCCAGTCCAGCCTGGCCTTGGGCACTGCCAGGGATCCAGGGGCTGCTCTGGGCACCCTCCCAGGGAATCCCTTCCAATATTGCTGTGTCAGTGTGATTGCATTGGCTGAATTTCCTGGCAGGAGTTTCAGGGAGCAGAGGGTGAGGGTGACAGGGGTCCTGATGGCACAAGCCCAGGGATGTCCCCAGCCCACCTGGCTGGCCCCGGGCCGGGCTCGCTGTGCCTCCAGCCCCCCGGGCTGTCCCGGTGGCTCTCAGTGCTGGGAGGGCTTTGTTCCTCACGGTCCAGAGGGATCCTGGGGGGGGAAAGAGCTGGCAGGAGCTGCAGCACCCGAGGGTGTCACCCTGTCCTGGGGGGGAATTGCAGGAGCACCGTGGCTGTCACAGGGTCACAGTCAGGATGCTTTGGCTTGGGAGGGACCTTAAAACTCACCCAGTGCCACCCCTGCCATGGCAGGAACACCTCCCACTGTCCCAATGTCCAGCCTGGCCTTGGGCACTGCCAGGGGCAGCAAATTTGGGAATTCCATCCCAGCCAGGAATTCCCAATCCCCAAAATCCCATCCAGCCGTGCCCTGGGGCAGTGGGAGCCATTCCCTGTGTCCTGTCCCTCCATCCCTTGTCTCTCCAGCTCTCCTGGAGCCCCTTTAGACCCTGAGCTCTCCCTGGATCCTTCTCCTCTCCAGGTGAGCACCCCCAGCTCTCCCAGCCTGGCTCCAGCCCTGCAGCAGCTCCGTGGGTTCCTCTGGATTTATTCCAGCAGTTTTATTTATCCCAGCAGTTTTATTTATCCCAGCACTTTTATTTATCCCAGCAGCTCCTCATCCCTCTGGATGCTGCCCAGCATGGACACAGGTGACATTTCCCTTGTCCCCAGAGCAGCAGTGGCAGCACCACAGTGGGTGTGAGCAGGGACCTGGGATCCAGCTGAGAAGGAATTTCACATCTGGGGGACGGGATGGGAGCCCTGGCCGGGCAGGAGCGAGCCCAGGGCTGGTGGAGTCCCCCTGGCACCGTCCCTGTGCCACCTTCAGAGCTGCTGCCTGCTCGGCAAACACCGATTCCCCTCCTGATGTCCCCGGGGCCGTTTGTCATTTGTCACCTGCAGATTAGGAGGTGTTTAACCAGGGGACAGCCACCTCCCACCCCCAGCTCCCCCGTGCTCGTGGTTAATCCGGGTTTATCTGGGCCCTGCCTAGAAATGTTTGTGTTGGACTCTGCTTGAATCGATCTCTGTGCTGATAACAGCTCCCCCAGGCTGGGACATCTGATCCAGGGAGAAATCCCAGGCTCCCGCGGGATTTATGGGAGCTGCCAGGGGTGGAGGGGGCTCGTGTCCATCCCTGTGAGCCACTGGGAAATCCTGGCCCTGGAAAATCCACCCTGGAGAGGTGGGATGGCATTGTTCTCTGCTTTTACTGGGGCTGGGGGCTTCACATCCTCCAGCTCTCCCAGGAGCTGCTCCTGAGCTTGTCCCACCCTCTTTTTTGGCTTTTGGCTTTTTTTTTGGGGATTTTGGCTACCAGGTCTGGGTGTGCTGGGTGGAACACTGCTGGTCCAGTGGCACAAACTGGTGTCCAGTGGCCTTACTGGGCTGGACAGAGTGCTGCTTTGTGCCTTCTCCTCGTTTTCATTTCGGTTTCCTTTCCCTGACAAGTTGAGGAGATTCTTCTCCTCACCCAGGGTCAAACTTGGGTGACTTTGTGGGGAAAACCCCCCTGGAATTCTGTGCTTTGGCTGTGGGAGAGGAGTGTCTGGATGGCTTTTGTAAAGATGGCTGCAAATCAACGAGGGTGGGTTTGGGTGGGAAATTGGGATGGAATTCCTGCCTGGGAGGGTGGGCAGGGGCTGGGATGGAATTCCCAGATTTGCTGCCCCTGCATCCCTGGCAGTGCCCAAGGGCAGGCTGGAGCAGCCTGGGGCAGTGGAATGGGATGAGCTTTGGGGTCCCATTGTGGGATTCTGTGAGTGATCCCAATCCCTCTGGGCTCCCGGAAGGTTTTTGGGTCTTTCCCCTCGGTTCCTCGGTGCCTGCTGGAGCCTGTGCCCTGCCCTCCGTGTCTGCTGCCTCCTGTCCCCATCCTGGACTCCAGGGATGGCCTGGGGCCATGATCCCACTAAAAACCCGGGGTCTCTTCCCCTGGCAGCCTCTGAGGCTTTTCCGTGCACTGTTGGGATGAGCTGAGCACCCTGAGAACCTGAGAACTGATCCTGAGTGTGGGATCAGTTCAGTCCATCCCAAAAAAGAGCCAGGAAATGTTTTATTCCCTGCCTGGAGGAAGGGATGGCCTGAAATTCCAGGGCTGAAACTCCAGAATTGATCATTTCAGGGCTGAAATTCCAGAATTGATCATTTCAGGGCTGAAATTCCAGAATTGATCATTGCAGGGCTGATCATTGCAGGATTGATCATTGCAGGGCAGAAATTCCAGAATTGATCATTGCAGGTTTGATAATTTCAGGATTGATCCTTGTAGGATTGATCATTCCAGGGTTGAAATTCCAGAATTGATCATTCCAGGGCTGAAATTCCAGGATTGATCATTCCAGGATTGATCATTTCAGGGCTGATCATTGCAGGATTGATCATTGCAGGATTGATCATTGCAGGATTGATCATTGCAGGATTGATCATTGCAGGGCTGATCATTGCAGGGCTGATCATTGCAGGTCATTGCTGCCCCATGGCTGGGGGATATGGGGTCTCCAGATCTGAAATCCTGCTGGAAATGAGCAGGAGAAGGATGTGGAACGAGAATGAGCCCAAGGAGGCTGGGCTGGGGTAAATCCTGCTTTGGGATTTGCAGGAATCCCAAATCTCTTCCCCTCTTCTTGGTGCTGGGCTGTTTGGAACGCTGACCTTGGAGAAAGGATCTGAGGGATTCTGTGGGAATCTGGGAGAGGTGCAGGACATTTGTGAGCTCATCCTCACCTTGTGGGGGTGTGAAGGCAGAGCTCTGCACTTCCCATCTTCCCAAAGAGGCTTCCCTGCTCCTCCTGGGCCAGGGGAATTTGGGGGAGGTTTTTGGGGTGGTCAGACCAGGGAGGACACCCCACTAACCCATCCCTGCCTCCACAGCTGCACCCCATGAGGATGGACCAGAGGATGCCCCCGCTCATCCTGGAGGTGAGTGCATTCCCTTCAATCCCTTTAAAGGAATCCTAAATTCCCTTCAATCCCTCTAAGGGAATCCTAAATTCCCTTCAATCCTGGAGGAATCCCTCAGGAATTCTCCAGCCCTTTCCCTGCTCCCTCAGCCTCTGGATTTGGATGGGGCACTGTTTGAGGAGTGCTTTGGGGTCAGAGGTGCCAGCACCAGGCTGGGCAGGGTTTTCCAGGGTTTTCCAGGTGTTTCTGGGCCCCAGACAAAAAGTTCCCATTTTTTCCCCTGTGTTTGGGATTCCTGCACAGGGCAGAATTACTGTGGGTTTTTGCTTTTTATTTTATTTTTTTTTAAATACAATTATTTTTAATGGAAAACACAGTGCTCTGCAGGGAAGGGTGGCTCTGCAGGAAGGGAGGTTGGGTGACACCAAACCAGGACCCTGTCCTGGTTTAGGATAAATTTGGGAGAAAACCTCTGAGTGGGGTCTTAAAGCTGCAGAATTCAACAGAAGAGGTGACTGGGGATACAAACATCATAAAGTCACCCCGAGACGTGGAATCCTGGATTTTGGAAAGGCTCTCTGAGCTCCTCCTCCCCCCTGGGGCAGCAGGGCCTTCCCTGGTGGGAACTGCAGGTGAGAAAGTGAAATGCCAGAGATAAGGGAAGTGTGGAAGGAAAGGGCAGCCCAGCACCTCGCCCTGGCCCCGCTGCTGCCCCGTTCATTGCTCAGGAATGTTCGGCATCCCGAGCTGCCCGGGGCGAGCTGATTCCCCAGGGAACCTGGGCTGTGCCAGCAGTGCCCAGGGCTGGGCTCCAAACCTTTAAATGTTCCTTTTAGCCATTTCCTTTGAGCCCAATCCATTCTCTTTTATGGCTTTTCTCAGCTTTTTAACATCTCCACGATCTCTTGGTTTCTATCTAGGCTTAGCACCTCTTCTGCCATATCTAACTGGCACAGCGATATCAGAATTAATCAAAATCCTTTTCTTTAATTGTCTTGTGAAAAACCCTGTGGTTTCTTTGGCAGAAGGAGGGAGCAGAGCCTGGAGCTCTCCATTCCCTGGTGCCTTGGGGTGAAAAGGGAGGGCAGCAGCTGGGACGGGACACAGGGAATGGCTGGAGGGGCGCCAGGAAGGGTCGGGATGGAGATCAGGGAAAGGCTCCTCATCCAGAGGGTGCTGGGCACTGCCCAGGCTCCCAGGGAATGGGCACAGCCCCAGGAATGCCAGAGCTCCAGGAGAGTTTGGTCAGTCAGGGTGGGATTGTTGGGATGTTCTCTGCAGGACCAGGGATGGTCTTTGTGGATCCCTTCCAAGCCGGGATAATTCCACGACTCCACAGGTCACAGAATTGGGATTTAGGCTCTGCCTGAGCGAGAGTTCCCTCTCCAGAGGGGCTGGACTGGATCATCCTGATGTTGTGCAGAGCCAGAAGTTCCCCCTGAGCCTCCTTTTCTCCTTCTGAGCCCCTTCCCATTTCCCCTAGGAATTCTGCAGCCCCTTCCCAGCTCCCTCAGGGATTCTCCAGCCCTTTCCCATTTCCCTCAGGAATTCTCCAGCCCTTCCAAGCTGGGATATTCCATGACCCCACAGGTCACAGAATTGGGATTTAGGCTCTGCCTGGGTGAGAGTTCCCTCTCCAGAGGGGCTCTTTGAGCTTCCTTTAACCAGGGCAGGAATCCCAGCCCCTCCACATCCGATGGGAACAGAGCAGTCCATGGTTGGACTCGGAGACCTTTCCCACACACCACAATTCCCCGATCCTGCAGGATTGCCAGCCCAGTTTGTGCACACACACCGGTCCCAGCCCGGCCCTTCCCATCCCGGGCTCCCTGTGCAGTGGCATTTGTGGATTTGTGGCTGTCCCCGTGCCTGGGTGACAGCCAGCTCAGCCATGTGTCACCAGCGCGGCTCCCAGAGGTGCAAAGGCTTCTCTGAACGAGCTGGAAGCTCCGTGATCCTCTCCCTGGAAAGGGCAAAGAGGAAATCTCTTGGCTCCCACCCAGCTTTGTTCAGAGGCCTGAGGTGGCAGCAGGGCTGACTTTGGCCCTTGGCACATGGTGACACAGTTCAGGGCTGGAAAGCTCGGCTTAGGGCGTGGGCTGAGCTCAGCTCTCACTCCTGGAGTGCACTCCAGGCTCTGCCAGGCAATCCTGGTGCTTTTCCAGCTGCTCTCCATAGGAATGAGGGCTTTGACACTTGCAGAATCACGTAATTAAGGGCTGGAGCTCTGCACCAGAGCTTTAGTGCTGGGATCTGCAAATGCAGCGAGCAGAACCTGAGTCATGCAGAGGCAGGGGATGAATTTCCTCGAGGATTGCTCCATCAGGGCTGGATTGTTGGGCCTGGATCCAGTTCCAGCAGGCAGGAATCAGGAGGGGAAGGAACCAGAGGTTCTGGTAGCTTGGAGGAGCCAGGCTTGTAAAAACAGCTCTGTAAAACCAGAACTAACCCAAAGCTTAAGCCAGGGCTGAGTCAGTGCCCAGGTGAGGCAGGAACTGTTCCCATTTAAGGTGAATTAGTGGCAACGTCAGTTCGATTTCTAGGCCCAAATTATTCCCAATTAATTAAAGATACTGTCCTGGAATTCCTCAGTTCATTAAAGAGGCTGTCCCAGAATAAAACCCTGCTCAGGCTGCTGGGTTTAAAGGAGAGCAGAGCATGTCCAGTTTGGGCTGGATTCATCCCATGCCTGGAACTCCCTCCTGCTGCTGGTGTGGCCAAAGCTCTGTCCCCAAATCTTGCTTCCCTTTATCGGGTTTGATTTCTGTCCTGCCTGCATCCTGTCCTGCTGTTATCAGGGAGATAGGGAGGGGGGAAGTGGGGCACAGGACGCTGATTCAGCCCTGGGGAGTCTGGCTGAGTCAGACCCGGAGCTAAATCACCTGAGCTCAGGTTCCTGGGCTGCTCCTGCTGCTGCCTCCATTTCCTGCTCGTTTTAGAGGGGCTTGGAACACAAACCCTGCAAGGAACGGCTGGGGTTGTTTATCGTGGAGGAAAGGACACTCAGGGGTGACCTTATCCCTCTCTACACCTCCCTCAAAGGTGGCTGTGTCAGCTGGGCTTGGTCTCGTTCTCCAAGAGAACAAATCTCAAGCTGCACCAAGGGAAAATTAGGTTGGATATTAGGAAAAAGATTTTCATGGAAACAGTGATAAAATACTGGAATGGTTCTGCCCAGGGAGGTGGTGGAGTCACCATCCCTGGATGTGTTTAACAAAAGCCTGGATGTGGAAAACAGTGCCATGGGCTGGGTGAGGTGTTAGGGCTGGGCTGGACTCGATGATCTCGAAGGTCTCTTCCAACCTGGTGATTCTGTGAATTCTGTGAATTCTGTGAATTCTGTGATTCTGTGTTTCTGTGAATTCTGTGATTCTGTGAATTCTGTGAATGCTGTGAATTCTGTGATTCTCTGAATTCTGTCAATTCTGTGAATTCTCTAATTCTGTGAATTCTCTAATTCTGTGAACTCTGTGATTCTGTGAATTCTGTGATTCTGTGAACTCTGTGAATTCCGTGAACTCTGACAATTCTGTGATTCTGTGAATTGCATGATTCTGTCAATTCTGTGAATTCTGTGGTTCTGTGATTCTGTCAATTCTGTGAATCCTGTCAATTCTGTGAATTCTGTGAATTCTGTAATTCTGTGAATTCTGTGATTCTTCGAATTCTGTGATTCTATGAACTCCGTGATTCTGTGAATTCTATAATTCTGTGAACCCTGCGAACTCTATGAACTCTGTGATTCTGTGAATTCTGTGAACCACCCCCCCTCCCCAGGCTGTCAGGCTCACTTTTCCCATCCCATCCGTGTTTCCTCAGGCACGCTCAGAGATGGACAAATACCTGTCCAGCGAGGTGCCGCCCGTGCCCATGCTCCCGGACAAGAAATACCGCCGGGAGAGCGCCTCGGTGGTGGACGAGTTCTTCTCCACGGAGAAACCCAGCTCCACTCCCTACAGCGTGAACATCAACGTCATCCTGCCCGACACCACCCACCTGCGCACGGGGCTCTACCGGCCCCCCAAGCCCCTGGCTCCCTTCCCTCAGATCAAAACCGAGCCTGGCACGGGATTCTCGCAGCCCTGCTCGTCCTCCTCCACGCAGACGCTGCCGGATTTCACCAGCGTGTTCAGCATGCCGCAGTCCGTGGCTGTCAACAACATCTTTGTCAAGCAGGAGATGCCCGCGGAGATGCCCCTGGCTGCCCACCCGCAGCAGCCCCAGCTCTTCCAGCTGCCCCTGGGAGCTGCCGGCGCCGAAATTCCCAGCCTGGCATCGTCGTCCAGCAGCACCACGGCCATCAGCTGCCTCGGCGGGGTCACCATGGCCACGGGCTCCGTGGGCAGCGTGGCGCACAGAGCCGCGCAGCCTGCGGGGCTCAAGCAGTACCCGCACGTGGCGCAGGGACAGGGGAGCTTTGGCAACATCCCCGGGCAGTTCTACCCCGCTCCAGGGGTCACTCTGCCCCCCTCGCCCCCCAACTCGCAGCCCGGCAGCCCCGAGAACCAACCCGAGCTCATCAACACCATCTCTCCCCCGCCGTCCTACGAAGCCACTTTTGGACTCAAGCTGGTCCAGTCGTCCCAGATCCCCCCGGTGCCCAACGGGGTCGGGGCGCTGTCCCAGGGGCACATCGTGATGCAGCCCCCCAAGTACAACCGGCGCAACAACCCCGAGCTGGAGAAGAGGAGGATTCACCACTGTGACTACGCAGGTGTGCCCAGGGGCGGAGCTGGGGGGCTCGGGATGGGTGGGAGCATCCAGGGGGATCATCGCAGATCCTTTGGGGTGGCTGGGGCAGCGCATGGGAGTGGCAGGGGGTGGGAGAGGGGGATCCCCCCAGCACGGTGTGGTCGCTGCTCTGGTCCCTCCCCTCTCTCCCTTTGCACCCTGGCAAAAGCGGCTCAGCAAGGCAGAGAGATCCTGCACGGCCCGGGATGCTCCTGGGAACCTGAGCTTGGGAATCTGAACTTGGGAATCTGCAATGGGAATCTGAACTTCGGAATCTGAATTTGGGAATCTGTAATGGGAATCTGAATTTGGGAATCTGAATTTAAGAATCTGAACTTGGGGATCTGCTCCTGGGAATCTGAATTTAGGAATCTGAACTTGGGAATCTGCTTCTGGGAATCTGCAATGGGAATCTGAATTTGGGAATCTGAACTTGGGAATCTGAATTTAGGAATCTGAACTTAAGGATCTGCACTTGGGAACCTGAATTTGGGAATCTGAACTTAGGAATCTGAATTTAGGAATCCGAACTTGGGAATCTGCTTCTGGGAATCTGCAATGGGAATCTGAACTTGGGAATCTGCACTGGGAATCTGGTCCTGAGAATCTGAATTTAGGAATCTGAACTTGGGAATCTGAATTTAGAAATCAGAATTTAGGAATCTGAATTTAGGAATCTGCCCCTAGGAATCTGAATTTAGGAATCTGGAAGGGACATTTAAAGGCCATGGCATCCCACCCCCTGCCATGGCACCTTCCACTGTCCCAGTTTGCTCCAACCCTCAAACTGGGGATCAGCCCAGAGCAGCCGTGGCTGCCCCTGGATCCCTGGGAGTGTCCTGGACAGGGCTGGGAGCAGCCTGGGACAGTGGGAGGTGTCCCAGCCATGGCAGGGGGTGGGATGGGATGAGCTTCCCTTGCAGCCCTGGGGTTCCATGAGACACTCCAGGGAACAAATCCCACGGAGAGATCCCAGTGAGAGCCATGCTCCTGTAAGCACAGGCATCCCTTATTGTTTTGGTGAGCTCGTTTTGATGAATTATTCTTTTACTCCTCAATTCTTGGTCTCAATGTGAGGGCTCAGGAATCGCCACTCCAGGAGCCAGGAGACACCTCCCACATCCCAGTGCTGACCAGTTGTGGATTAGCAAACAGTTTTGGGCTCTGTGAGTGGGGAAAGTCACTTCCCAGCTGCCTCCTGTGGCATTTCCAGCTCTTCCCATGGCTTGGGAGTGGCTGGAGGTCTCAGCCTGCTCCAGATCCTGTCCCCAGCCGTGGTGCCAGGAGCTGCAGGAGATCAGGACAGGTTGAGAGAGAATTTTCTGTGCTGGCACCTTCCCACTCTCTGGCATCCTGTGGATCAGGGACTTTCTGAGCCAGAAGCTGCCAGTGGTGGATGGCTCGTGCTGCATTTTTAATTTTTTTACCTTCTGCTGGTCGTGGTGAGGACATGAAAGGTGGAATTAGAGCTGAGATTCCTCGTGTCTGACTCTGCTCAGAGGCTCATCCTGCAGGATTTGCACCAAGGCAGAGCTGCTTTTAGCAGGATTAAAAAAAATACCCCACTCTGTGCTGGATAAATCCTGGGGGTGGAGACGCAGAGATGGAACAGGGATCCGTGTGATCCCTCCCTGGAAGGCTCAGCTGGAGGTGATTCCAGTCAGGAATATTTGTAAGGAATTCTCCCAGTCTGGTGTGAGTGAGGAAGTGAAGGGGCTTGGAGACTTCACACCTGGAACAGATGAACGTGGGAGATCTGTTTGTAAACCCCCATCCAGAACATTCCAGAGCCTAAAGGGGCTCCAGGAGATCTGGAGAGACAAGGGATGGAGGGACAGGACACAGGGAATGGCTCCCACTGCCCCAGGGCAGGGCTGGATGGGATTTTGGGAATTAGGAATTCCTGGCTGGGCTGGAATTCCCAGATTTGCATCCCTGGCAGTGCCCAAGGCCAGGTTGGAGCACCTGGGACAGTGGGAGGTGTCCCTGCCATGGCAGGGGTGGGGTGGGATGAACTTTGAGGTCCCTTCCCACCCAAACCAATCCAGGATCTCTCTCCCAAATGTGAGGGATTGCCAAAGGTTCAGAGCACCAGGAGCAAAAGTGAACCACCAGGAATTGTCCCTCGTGCCAAGAGCAGGAGCAGGACGGGACCCAGGCTGATCCTGGGTGGGAACACTGGCACCAAAAACGTCCCCGTGCTGCCGGTGCGGGTCATAAAAATTCAAATTCGCATTTGAATGTCCTCATCAAAACACAAAGCAGCAGGGCCAGGAGGGCAGCAGAAGCTTCCTTAAACTTTATCCAACTGAAAGCTGGGAGGAATTAAACCTGGCTTGTTTTGAGGCACCGTGTTGGAACTTTCCCCCAGTCGTGGTGTTTCTGTTAAACCCTGTCTTTGATGGAACCTGTTCATGCTGGTCTTGTGAAAACACTTCCCCTGGCTCTGTTCTGGCACCTGGAAGCCAAGTTGTGACTGTCCCTGGCTGTTTCCTGCTTCCTGGAACATTTCTAGCACGTCTGCTGGGCCAGGACTGTTCCAAAACCAAGAAAAAATAAATGCAAAGTGATCTCAGCTATGGCTGGAACCCAGCAGGGAAGCACAGAGCCAGAAATGGGGAGGGAATTGAGGCTTCTCCTCCTGCTGCTGGTTCAACTCCTGTGCTTGACTCTCCCTCCTCTAATTCCCAGCACAATTCCCACGGGTGGCAGGAGAAGGTGTTAAAATCTGAGCAAACGCTCTCTGGTTAATGCTGAGCCCAAGCCAGGCTTATTTGCAAGGCCCAGCTCTGTCCCTCCCCTCAAATATCAGAGTTTGTTTGATCCTTTCTCACAGGGAAATTCTGCTTTTTTATTTATTTTTTTTTTTTGGTTGTTGTTACCCTTGCAGGTTGCTCCAAGGTTTACACCAAGAGCTCCCACCTGAAGGCACACCAGAGGACTCACACAGGTAAGAACAGCTCCAGGAAATGCTGCCAGCCTCAGGTACCAAACCCCAAAAAAGGCAGGGAGAGCTGGGATTTTGGGATGCAATTCCTGGCTGGCAGGGTGGGCAGGGGCTGGGATGGAATTCCCAGATTTGCTGTGGCTGTCCCTGCATCCCTGGCAGTGCCCAAGGCCAGGCTGGACACTGGGGACACCCTGGGACAGTGGAATTTCCCATGGTGCAAAAGGAGCGTTCAGGTCCCTCCCATCCTGATCTTTCTTTGATTCTTTGATTTTTTTTGTCACTCAAATCCTACCTGAGGCTGATCCTGCGGGAAGGTTGTGTTGCACATTTAGGATCTCTGAGGAGAAGGGATCCCAGTGCAGGCAGGGCTGGGCTGTGCCCTCATTCCCGAGGGTGCCACGGTGCAAACAGGGACCCCTGGGCTGATCCCAAATCCCCTGGGCTGATCCCAACTGCCCTGGGCTGATCCCAGCTCCCCTGGGCTGATCCCAACTGCCCTGGGCTGATCCCAGCTCCCCTGGGCTGATCCCAAATCCCCTGGGCTGATCCCAGCTCCCCATGGCTGATCCCAACTCCCATGGGCTGATCCCAGATCCCCTGGGCTGATCCCAGCTCCCTTAGGCTGATCCCCTGGGCTGATCCCAGCTCCCCTTAGGCTGATCCCAGCTCCCCTGGGCTGATCCCCTGGGCTGATCACAGCTCGCCTGGGCTGATCCCAAATCCCCTGGGCTGATCCCAGCTCCTCTGGGCTGATCCCAGCTCCCCATGGCTGATCCCAGTTCCCCATGGCTGATCCCAACTCCCCTGGGCTGATCCCAAATCCCCTGGGCTGATCCCAGCTCCCCATGGCTGATCCCAGCTCCCCTGGGCTGATCCCCTGGGCTGATCACAGCTCGCCTGGGCTGATCCCAAATCCCCTGGGCTGATCCCAGCTCCCCATGGCTGATCCCAGCTCCCCTGGGCTGATCCCCTGGGCTGATCCCAGCTCCCCATGGCTGATCCCAGCTCCCCAGGGCTGATCCCCTGGGCTGATCCCAGCTCCCCTTAGGCTGATCCCAACTCCCCTGGGGTGATCCCAGCTCCCCATGGCTGATCCCAGCTCCCCTGGGCTGATCCCAGCTCCCCTGGGCTGATCCCAAATCCCCTGGGCTGATCCCAACTCCCCTGGGCTGATCCCCATGGCTGATCCCAGCTCCCCTGGGCTGATCCCAGCTCCCCTGGGCTGATCCCCTGGGCTGATCCCAACTCCCCAGGGCTGATCCCCTGGGCTGATCCCCTGGGCTGATCCCAGCTCCCCAGGGCTGATCCCAGCTCCCCAGGGCTGATCCCAGCTCCCCATGGCTGATCCCAGCTCCTCTGGGCTGATCCCAGCTCCCCTGGACTGATCCCAGCTCCCCTGGGCTGATCCCCTGGGCTGATCCCAACTCCCCAGGGCTGATCCCCTGGGCTGATCCCCTGGGCTGATCCCAACTCCCCTGGGCTGATCCCAGCTCCCTTAGGCTGATCCCAGCTCCGTGACTCTCTGCACTCAAGCCCCGGCGCCCTCATTAAAGCATTTATTATCCCTCAAACGTTATCAGATCCCCAGGTAGTCCAGGAACCATCAGTGCCCTCATAAATCTCTTTTATAGGAGGGCTGATCTTTGCTGAGAGCAATTAAGCCGGGCCCAGAGTTCACTTCTCTTTTTTCTGAACAACGACCAAAGCCCAATCTGCGGCTGGGAATTGGTTCTGGCTCTTGGCTCCCTTCCTCCCTGCCCTTATCAGCCCTTCAAACAAAGAATTTCGCTTTGTGCCTCAGCCACCACGGTTCTTTGGCAGGGGTTGGGGAGGAGGGGGCTGGAAAAGAAGCACGGAAGGGGTGGGGAAAAAAAAAAAAAAAAAAAAAAAGGAACAGGAAGGATGTGGTCCCTGAGCTGGGTGCTGATAGGGATTTATCACAGTCTGGAATCAGGGCTTTAAAATTAAATGAAGTTAAATTAAATATTTCTTGTCCCTTCTGTTGGGAGCTCTGTGACCAGGACAGGGTCCATGAGTTGGGCACCTCCAGGAAAACTTGGGTGGGTTTGAAATCCAGGAAAACTCGGTGTTTCTTTTCCAGGTTTTCCCAGTAATGAGGCAGGAAATCCAAAGTTTTGCCTCCTTCCCTTTTCCTGATGTTAGAGGGGAGGGTGGAGAGGTGAGGGAGGAGAGCTGCTGGTGGTGTGGGATGAGCAAAAAAGCAGGGAATGCCATCCAGAACCATCCTAAAATCCTGGCCCAGCATCTCTGCACCCGATATTTTTAAATCTCATATTTTCATTGGAGCCTCAGCAAGGGCTCACCCCAAATCCTGCCTCAGCTCCATCCCCCAAAGGGTTAAAAATGTCCCTTCTCCCATTCCCTGCCGGACCTGGCAGCTCTTTCCTTGTGCTTTCCCGTTGCCAAGGGCTCGGTGTTTTCCTCCCCTGGAGCCACCACTCATTTCCTGGGTGCCACAGGGAGGTTAAACATAAACTCCAGTGCTGGGAATGCCAGCCTGGATCCTTCCTTTGTGCCAGCTTGGGCTGGGAATGCCAGCTGGATCCTTCCTTTGTGCCAGCTTGGGCTGGGAATGCCAGCCTGGATCCTTCCTTTGTGCCAGCCCGGGCTGGGAATGCCAGCCTGGATCCTTCCTTTGTGCCATTCCATGCTGGGAATGCCAGCCTGGATCCTTTGTGCCATTCCATGCTGGGAATGCCAGCCTGGATCCTTCCTTTGTGCCAGCCTGGGTTGGGAATGCCAGCCTGGATCCTTCCTTTGTGCCAGCCCGGGCTGGGAATGCCAGCCTGGATCCTTCCTTTGTGCCATTCCATGCTGGGAATGCCAGCCTGGATCCTTTGTGCCATCCTGCCCTGCCGTGCTGGCCTGGGAGGAGCAGCCAGCTCCTGGGACAATGGGAATGCTGGGACAATGAAATCCTGGGACAATGAAATCCTGGGACAATGGGGCTGCAAGGAGCAAATCCTGCCTTTGGGAACATCCTGATTTTGGGATAAATCCTGCCTTTGGGAAAGTCTTACCTTGGGGTAAATCCTGCATATGAGAAAATCCTGTTTTGGGGAAATTGCCTTTGGAAAAATCCTGCCTTTGGGAAAATCCTATTTTGGTGCAAACCCTGCCTTTGGGAATATCCTGATTTTGGGAAAATCCTATTTTGGTGCAAACCCTGCCTTTGGGAATATCCTGCCTTGGGACAAATCCTGCCTTGGGGAAAATCCTGCTTTTGGGAACATCCTGCTTTTGGGAAAATCCTATTTTGGGAACATCCTACCTTAGTCTTGGCATGTCCCCAGTCCCATAAACCCCCAGACCTCCTCACAAACCCTCTGCAGGTGCTGTGTTTACCTGAGCCATAAAAATCCCTTTCCCAGGGGTTTCTGGAGGAGCAGGACGTGCTCGTGCTGCTCTGCCTCCTCCAGCTTCACGGATCCACATTTTTCTGTTTTTCTGTTTTATCCTTGCTGGGCCTGATTTCACTTCCCTGGCCAAACGTGGCATTCCCAGCCCTGGAATTATTCAAGGCCAGGTTGGATAGGACTGGGCCTAGGGGAAGGTGGTCTGGTAGAACCTGGGCTGGCAAAGATGGGCTTTAAGGTCCCTTCCAAGCCAAGGCATTCCAGGATTCCCTGGTTCTGTGGGAGGAAAGGCTCCCTGGGAAGCTTGGAGAGGAAAGAATTCCTGGAAGTTGAGGCAGGAATCCCTGGAAGTTGGTCGAACCCATTCTGAGCAGGGCGGAACACTAAGAACTTTCCAAGCTGAGTTATTCCAGGATTCCCTGGAGTTCCTGGAACTCCTGGTTCCATGGAGCAGATTGTGGGAGGAAAGGCTCCCTGGGAAGCTTGGAGAGGAAGGAATCCCTAGAAAATGATGCAGGAGTTCCTGGAAGTCGGTGGAACTCATTCTGGGCAGGGTAGAACATGAAGAACTTCCCGATCCTTTCCAAGCCGAGCTCTTCCAGAATTCCCTGGAACTCCTGGAACTCCTGGTTCCATGGAGCAGACCATGGGAGGAAAGGCTCCCTGGGAAGCTTGGAGAGGAAGGAATCCCTAGAAATTGATACAGGAATCCCTAGAAATTGATGCAGGAATCCCTAGAAATTGATGCAGGAATCCCTGGAAGTTGTTGGAACCCATTCTGGGCAGGGTAGAACTTCCCGATCCTTTTCGAGCCGAGCTCTTCCAGGATTCCCTGGTTCCACGGAGCAGATTTTGGGAGGAAAGGCTCCCTGGGAGCACGGGAAGGCCTCCCTGGAATGCTGGGGAGGAAGGAATCCCTGGAAGCACGGCAGGGCAGGGCACACATGCCCGTGCACGCGTGCTGCGTGCGGACGTGCGCTCCCGCCGCGCCGCTGCGCCCCGCAATTGGCCCCGGAAAGGGTAAATATTTGAGGTCGGGAATGTCAGCACATTCCCTGAACTCTGCCTGCTTGTTCAGGCTGTTAAGAGCAGCACTAATATTTGAGAGCACCACGCCCTGCGTGGGGACAGGGCTGCAGGCAGGGTTCAGCGCCGTGGCCTGGCTGGAAGAGGCTTTTCCAGCCCAGTTCCCAGCTGGAATGGGTGAATGGGTTTGGGTTGGGAATGGGTGTGTTTGGGAGGGATGACATCACCTGAACGGCCCGAGGGAAACACAATAGTTGTGTACAGAGCTGCTGGCAGGGGGAACTGGGAGGTGTGGAGCGTTAGGTCATGGAATCCTGGAATGGTTTGGCTTTGGGAGGGGTCTTTTAAGGTTGTCTGATCCTTTAGGGACGTCTTCCACTAGACCAGGTTGCTCCAAACCCCATCCAACCTGGCCTTGAGCACTTCCAGGAACGGAGCAGCCACCAGCATTGGATGGCATTTTGAAAAAAATAGAGATTTTTAAGATCAAAATTTAGATTTAGAGCCTTGTCTTCCTCCTGGTGCCTCCCACCTTCCTTAGGAATTTTTGGCTTTTTATTTTAAAAAAAAACCCCTAATGCACAAGCTATTTTTAGCCAGAAATGCTCCAAAATCCAACAGGAACTTGAAGACAAAGTGGGACGGGGTGAAGAGGGACAGAACCTGCTTGGTGCAGCTCAATCCCTGTGTGCCCTGGGGAGCCCTGGCTGTGCCAAGGACATTGGGTGTCTGTCAGGGGTGTTTTTGGGGGTGTTTGGGGCTGTTTTTGGGGGTGTTTTTGGGAGTGTTTTGGGGTGGTTTTGGGGTTGTTTTGGGGATTGTTTGAGGCTGTTTTGGGGAGTGTTTGGGGCCGTTTTTGGGAGGCTGGGCAGGAGAAGAAGAGGGACAGGACCAGTATGATGCACTCAATCCCTGTGCGCTCTGGGAGCCCAGGCAGTGCCGTGGAACGCGGGCATCTCCAGAGACCTGGGGGTGGTTTTGGGACTGCTTGGGGCTGTTTTGGGGAGTGCTTGGGGGTGTTTTTGGGAGTGTTTGGGGCTGTTTTGGGGAGGATGGGGAGGGGGAGAAGAAGGACAAGATCTGTGTGATGCACTCAATCCCGTGTGCCCTGTGGAGCCCGGGCAGTGCCGTGGAACGCGGGCATCTCCAGAGAGCTGGGGGTGTTTTTGGGAGGCTGGGCACACAACCTGTGAGCTGTGAGCTGCGAGTGTGACCTGTGGCTGTCCCCTGGGCAGGTGAGAAGCCCTACAAGTGCACGTGGGAAGGCTGTGACTGGCGCTTCGCCCGCTCGGACGAGCTCACCCGGCACTACCGCAAGCACACGGGCGCCAAACCCTTCAAGTGCCTGGCGTGCGGCCGCTGCTTCTCCCGCTCCGACCACCTGGCCCTGCACATGAAGAGGCACCAGAATTAGGGGAGTTACAATGAGGAGCCGCCTCCCTGCTCGTCCAAGAGCAGCTCAAACTCTTCCCTGCTCCCAGGGGAGAATTGTACATAGGAAGGACCCCGCGCCGCGCTCGGCGAGGCGGCGGCAGAGCCCCCGCCAGCCCGGCCCCGGCTCTGGCTGCTTTTCCAAGAGACTGGAACGGGCCCAGCTCCTTTGGGACCAGCCCTGGGTGCAGCTCGATCTCCTGACGAGGCTCCTGGTGCCACCAGGCTGATGGAGCTGGGATTCCCGTCGCTTTCTTCTGGCCATCCTGCTATTTATTTGTCACTCAGGAGCGGTTTTGTGGCTCAGATTTTTGGGATGGGTTTTGCCCCTTTGGCGAGGCCCAGGAGGATGTGGCAGCTTGGCTGTGACAGGTGTCACCTGGACACTCTTGGGCAGTGCCATGGCATAGCCGTGGATGTGACACTGTGTGACCACGGACGTGGCACCTCGTCCCATGGTGTGACCGTGGGTGTGGCACTGTCCCCAATGGTGTGACCATGGATGTGACACTGGGGCCATGGTGTGACCATGGATGTGGCACTGTCCCCATGGTGTGACCATGGATGTGACACCAGTGCCATGGTGTGACCATGGATGTGACACTGTCCCCAATGGCATGGCTGTGGATGTGGCACCAGTGCCATGGTGTGACCATGGATGTGATGCTGTCCCCCATGGTGTGACCATGAATGTGGCACTGTCCCCCATGGTGTGACCATGAATGTGGCACTGTCCCCCATGGTGTGACCATGGATGTGATGCTGTCCCTCTTGGTGTGACCATGGATGTGGCACTGTCCCCATGGTGTGACCATGGATGTGACACTGGGGCCATGGTGTGACCATGAATGTGGCACTGTCCCCATGGTGTGACCAGTGCCACCAGTGCCGTGCCATGCCTGGAGCAGTGCCCAGGACTCTGGGGGTGACAATCCCAGTCTCTGTGGGGGCATAGAAGAACAGACCTGTGACAAACTCACCCTTCAAACAAGGGGCAGCACAAAAGCAGGTGACAAAAGCGTCACCTGTGTCCCACTGAGCCCATTCCTGGCAGCCAGCCCGGGACTGCCCTGCCTGGCCAGGTTTTTATGGTTGTGTCCTTTGCATTTCTGCTTCCAAGAGGAATTTGGACTTCAGGTGTGTCTGGGAGGACCAGCGTGGGTTTGGAGCCACCTGAGGGACAGCAAAAGAGTCACAGCTGAAGGTCTGGTGTCCCAGAATCACCAGTGGTGCCCTTCTCCAAAATCCTACAAGGGCTCCGTGGTTGCTGGTCCCACCGGGCCGGAGCTGTTGTTATTCCAAAAAAAAAAAAAAAAAAAAAAAAAAAGGGAAAAATGCATCATGGAAACAAATTCCAATAAATCCTGCTGATCAGAGTGGAATGACATGACTACCTCACAGGTTCACCACCTCCTCCCCCCCATCCTGTGGGATGCACATCCCCGTTCTCCAAAGCCTTCCAGGGGTTAAATTGGGGCACACAACAAGAGCCTGTTCCCAGACCAGCTGTGAGAGTTTAAATAAATCAGGACCAAATCATGGGGCTGCCGTGCCCAGCAGAACATTGATCTGTTCCACACCCTCCTCCTCCTCCTCCTCTTCCTCCTCTCTCGTTTTTCCCTGGATAAATCCAGATGTGTGGGCTGGAAGGGCACGCTGGACCGTGGCCAGGTTGGAATTTGGAGGCCACTCCTCTCCTCTCTGCTGTAGCCACAGCCACTGCTTGGCCTTTTCCATGGCTGAGCAGAGCCAACCCCGTGGGGCTGTTTGACAGGAGATTTGGGATGTTTGAAGGATTTGGGATCCAGCTCCCTGGTGACTCTTCCCTGTGGCTCTTTGGCCAGGAGCCTCCCGTGCCCCCGGGGAGGGTGGGAATGGAATTACTGAATGGTTTTCCCAACAGTTTTCCAGCCCTCAGCACCAACCTCCACACTCCAAGATGTTTTTTTTTTTTTTTGGGGCATCTCTTGTGGCTGAACGTCCCCAGTGCCACAAGGCACAGGGTCCCCATTTTTGTCACCGTCAGCCCCACCCGTGACCCTCTCACCCCCCTGTGCCTTTGGAGAAGGAAATCTCCTCTTCCCATCCCTAATTCCCCTCTTTCCCCACCCTGTGATGCTGATGGAGCCCAAAACCAGTTTGCTAAAAACCAGTGCAAAGCCAAACCCACCAACAGGCAGCTTTGGAATCCGAGGGGAATTGGACAAAATTTTCCTGCTAACCTTGGGAATCTTTTTCCCTACAGCCTCTGCTTGTCCTCCCCTGGACTCTGTGTGTGTAAATATATAAATATATATATTTTTTTTAATTTGATGAGGGGTAGAAGTTTTTCACCACCCACCCACTGCTCCGTATGGAAACTCCTCACGTGCAAACGCTTCTCTATGCAACAATTTTTTTAAATTTTATTTTAAAAAAACCAAAACCGCGGCAAACCCTCGGCTTTTATTCCTTTATTTTTTCCATGGACAGAATGGGCAGCTCTGGGTTTGTTTGGTGGCCGAGGGGAGCTGTTTTTGGGGAGAAATCCGGGGAAAGGGGAGCGGTGCTGATGGAGCCACGTGACACTCGTGACAAATGAAGGTCCCTCCATCCCCTGGGACATCCTGGAAAAACTTTGCAAGGAGGGATCAAGGGCAGGAATGTGGGTGCCTCACCCCTCTTTGATAACCAGGAGAAAAATCACTGTAAATATGCCAAAAGTGCTGTGTGTGACTTCGTGGGTCTTTATTCATCTTTATTATCCAAGATGAACACAATGGGGAAGAAATTGGGACCTGGAAAATGCTGTGGGGGGGGAAGATTTCTTTTCCTGGGATGCTGTGTTTGTTACAGAACCCCTCTCCCCCACCAAACTCCCCCGGGAATATTGATCCAGCTCCTATTTTGTAATAAAATTTTATCACCTGCACACCTGCTCTGGCTTCTGGTCCTTCCTGCTCCAAGAGCTTTTTGTGCCTTCACCCCCTGTTTTTCCAGGCTTAAGGAAAAGGGGAAATGAAGTTTTTTGTTGTTGTTGTTTTGGGGAAATGGGTGTCCAGGCAGGAAAGGATCCAGGAATGGTGCGAGGCTGGAGTTGTCCCAGTGCTGTGGGAAGGGAAGGGAGGGACACAACCCTTGGTTTTGATCCCCTCACCTTTATGTGCTCACCTTTATCCTCAGAAGGGAAATGGAGCATCCACAGGTCCAGGAGGGAGCAGAGCCAGGAGGGGGAGAGGGAAAAGATGGGGACAAGACGCCTGAGCATTTTGTGACCCCGTCCTGTCCTTGGGGACACTGCTGTGCCACCGGGCTGCCCCTGCCAGGTCACCAGGACAGTGAATAAGGGGGGTGCCAAGGAGGTTTAGAGGGTGAGAACCTGGAATGTCCTCCCAAAATGGCGAAAACCTCGGGGAGAGCCGCACGGGGGAGGTGTCAGACCCGGCTGGGGTCCCTTTGGGCCAGCTCCTCCCTGGGACATCCTCTTTGAGCAGCGACACATCTGGGACAGGGCTCAGAGCACAGATGGAAGCTCAGGCTCAGCCCTCAGCGGGGACTCAGCAGAGCAGGATCCCCAAAAATCCTTCTCCCATTCCCCCATCGTGGCTCTCCCTCCCTGCTGTGCTGCCCCATCCCCGTCCCGGCCGGGTTTGTGCCCGGGCTGTAAAAGCTGGGGAGATGCATGGGCTGCTCCTGCCGGGCTGGGAAAGCTCCAGCAATGCCAAAAGGGCAGGGAAGGGAAGGTGGAGGCAGAGGGAGGGGTAAAATCCTGGGGGAAGCCTGGAGGAGAGCACAGGGAGGTGATGGCACCAACGGGAGACTCCTCCTGGCTTTTTCCTTGGAATTCAGAAGGATGTTGGTGCCACCACGCCATGTCCAGGACCTGGAGAACGCATGGAAGGAGGGTTGGGGTGGGAATTCCCTGGGGAGGCTCAGCGAGGCTCTGTCCTTCCTCTGCCTCCCCGGGTGATCCCAGAGGGAGAAGCTGGAATGTCCTGGAAGGTCCTGAAGGTCCTGGACCTGCCATCCCTGCTGGGATGGAGCCACAAAACCCAGCCCAGCTTCCCTGGGATCCTCCTGGACATGCCCCCCCCCCCCCAGCCCGGCAGTGACTTTGAGCGTGGCTTTAATTTTGAACTTTGCTGTCCCGACGTCCCCGAGGCAGCTCAGGGCTGCTCTGTTTGATGTAAAGTTATCCATTGACTCGGGAAAAAAACACAATTACGGGGAGGAGGAGCTGCCGGGCGGGTCCTGCGGGAGCCTCCAGAGTCAGGATTGTGGCACTGGGACACACACGGGTGACAGGATTGTGGCACTGGGACACACACGGGTGACAGGATTGTGGTATCAGGACACACACAGGTGGCTGCTGGTGGCTGTGACAAAGCCACCCCCGGGCTGTTTCCTGCCAGAAAACACAAGGGAGAGCTCCAGCATGGTGGAGGGTGTAAACCAGAGAATTCCTCAGGGAGGGATAGGAGTGCAGAGACCGAATTAAAATCTTTAGATAAATTAAATAGAAACTAAATATAAATTAAAAATAAAGTAAATACAAATTAAATCTATATTAAATCTATATTAAACATATATTCAAGATATTAAGCCACTTACACATGAAATAGAGGTGAGCTAAAGTTTTAAGTAAGTAAGTTAAAAAGTTTAAATAAGTAAGAATATGTTTTAAGTGCCTCCAGGAGCAAAATCTTAGAATCTGTTGCAGAAAACAAACTTCAAAAACATAATTCTAGATATAATAAAAATACAGTAAGAGTATTGCTTACATTTTTCAGATAGAACAAATGGGGAAATTATGTATAAATTTTCGTATTGTAGAGGTAGAGTTCTAATAGGTTTAGAAGAAATGCTTCAGATTCGTGTTTTTAGTTTGTTGGGTAAAGACTTTCTCACTCCCTTCCTTCTCACCATCATCATCATCATCATCATCATCATCATCATCATCACCCGGCGGAAGACAGGAGCTGCTGCTGCAAATTCGGCCTTCTGGAAGAGAAAGAGAAGAAATTTTAAGAGAAATGTTCAGTAAAAATTTAAGAGAAATTTTAAGAGAAATTTTAAGAGAAATTTTAAGAGAAATTAGCGAAATTTAATTAGGGAGCTGAAATTAGAAATGCAGAAATGAGAAATTTAATCAGAGAGCTGTTTCTACTTCTAACTGGGATTTTATTTCTTATCAGGACTCTGTGCTGGAAGTTTTCAGCGCGGACTTTAGCCCTGGGGACTCTCTGTCTTTTGAGACTGACGTGCCTTTAAGATAAAGGGCTTTACAGCAAGCAGCCGTGCTCAGGGAGATACAAACGCAGGACACCGGCGGGGTGGATTTTTGGGGGGATGTGGCACAGAATGTTCCCGTGACAGCGGCCACGAGAGCGCTGCCCTTCAAACCCTGCCCTTATCTCCCGAGTGCCCGGGACTATCAACCCCTCGAGCCGCCCCGGCCATTAAAGTTAACCATTATCCCAAGTGAGTGTTTATTCGGGATAATCCAGCCCCGGGGGAAAGTGAGGGGCAGGGGGAGGAAGGCTCTGGGTTCTTTGGAGCGGTGCTTCAGCAAGAGGGATGCTCAAATAATTCCGGGCAAACAGCGGGGCTGGCAGCTGGGGAGGGAGAGCTCCGGCCACGGGGACGCTCCGTGTTCCAATATTCCCATTCCCTGGGGACATTCCCATTCCCTGGGGACAGTCATCATTCCTTGGGGACAGTCACCATTCCCATTCCATGGGGACAGTCATCATTCCTTGGGGACAGTCACCATTCCCATTCCTTGGGGACAGTCACCATTCCCATTCCATGGGGACAGTCACATTCCCATTCCATGGGGACAGTCACCATTCCCATTCCATGGGGACAGTCACCATTCCAATATTTCAATTCTATGGGTCACTCAGCGTTCCCATTCCCTGGGGACACTCAGGATTCCAATATTCCCATTCCTTGGGGACTGGTGTGGGAATGGGTGGCAGGGAGGGCATTCCCTGCTCCGTCCCCCAGCCCTGGAACACCGGGATGAGCCAAAGAGGGACCTGGCAGGGGAGAGGAGCAGCTCTCCCTGCACGGGCCCCTCTGCCCGCACGGGCCAGGGAACGCCGGCTCTCCCTGGAGACGGATTAGGGGATTAGAGGGCTCAGGTGAGAGCTCCGCACGCGATCCCGGGAATCCGGGAATGGCCCGGGAATGGCACCGGGAAAAGGAGGATTTCTCCCCAAAAATGACCAAAAAAACCAGGGGAATATTGAAGGGATCACTGGCAGGAGACAAAGCCCCTCGTGGGCTGGGGGGCACCAAAATCCCCATGAGAGGGGGGTGGGAGCCATTGGGATGGGAATGCTCCGGGGACATCCCTGTTCCAGGACCGTCCCTGTTCCAGGGCCATGAGTTTTGGGAGCACGGCTCGTTCCCGGGAGATGTCACCTCCATCATCCAGGACAGAAGCTCTGAACATCCCGGTCTAGTGGGAAGTGTCCTTGCCATGGCCTTTGGAGGTCACATCCAACCCCCAAAAATCTGGGATTCTACGAACGATTTTCCCCTAGAAACTATCCCGTGACTCTGCCAGCTCAGGAGGAGCCAAAGCGTCGGCCAAGGCGTGAGGAAGAGCAGGGAGACTCTTCCTCCACCCCACACCTCCACCCAGACCTTCCTCCCTGGATCCTGGGTTTCTCAAAATTCCTCTGGCTCCATCCCGGGTATTTTCTCAGCTCCATCCCGGGTGTTTTTCCAGCTCAATCGCGGGTGTTTTCCCAGCTCCATCCCGGGTGTTTTTCCAGCTCCATCCCGGGTGTTTTCCCAGCTCCATCCCGGGTGTTTTTCCAGCTCAATCCCGGGTGTTTTTCCAGCTCCATCGCGCGTATTTTTCCAGCTCCATCCTGGGCATTTCCCAGCTCAATCCCGGGGATTTTTCCAGCTCCATCCCGGGTGTTTTCCCAGCTCAATCCCGGGTATTTTCCCAGCTCCATCCCGGGTGTTTTTCCAGCTCCATCCCGGGTGTTTTTCCAGCTCCATCCCGGGTGTTTTCCCAGCTCCATCCCGGGTGTTTTCCAGCCCCATTCCCTCTCTCCTGGCTCCGGCAGCCGGCGCCGTTCATCCTCGCAGCGCTTGGGGCAGCAGAGCCCCGCGCTTGGCCAGGCTGAGCTTTACCCGGGCAGGCTGAGCTTTACCCACCCAGGCTGAGCTTTACCCAGCCAGGCTGGGCTGAGTTTGTGTCCTCTCCCAGCCCAGGTGTTATCAGGTGTTTATCTCTCCCAGAGCCCCGGGAAATGTCCCCGTGTCCCCTGCCAATCCCAAAATTGCCGTGCCAGGACCACGTGTGGCCACCGTGGCTCTTCCCGGTGCTCGTGGCTCCAGGATTTTTAGGCAAGGAGGGTTTGTATCCTCGCTCAGTGCTGGGAGGAGCCTTTCCCTGGGCTGGATCTGCTGGGATTGCCCCAATCCATCAGGAGGAGGGACAGGAATCCTCGGGAAGCGCCATTCCAAGCAACATTCCAAAATTCCATGGCTCTGCTCCTCAGAATACAGAAAACAGCCCCGTCCTCGCCTCCAGGGCATCCATTGGCCACTGGCCCCGTGGCTGATCCTTTCCGAGCTGTGGATCTCTCCAGACCTTCCACTGGGAGCGGGATGGAGCCCGATTTTCCTTGGAGAATGGCTCCGGAGGGGTGAGTGACAGATCCCGTGCCAGCTCCACCATCCCACAATCCCAAATTCAGAGCTGGAGTGTGGAATGGGATAATCCTTAATCCCTCCCATCCAAAACCAATCTCCCACCTTCCCAGTTTTTAAGGAAGGAGGAAATTTTGGGCACAGGTTCACAGGCGCCGCTTTGTCCTTCCCAGCCCAGGGACACAAACTCTGCTCCCACCCACGGGATCCGGATGGATGAAAAACCCCAATCCCTGGAGTGCAGGGGATGAGCTCCAACAAATTCCCAGTGGCAGGAACTCTCCCCTGCTGGTTTCCACTAACACTGAAATATTAAAGCAATCTGGTTTTTATTTGGGAATTTTTATTGGATTTGCCAGGCTCGGGAAGCCACGGCGACAAACAAACCTGACAGAATCCTATTAGCCCCATTAATCACTATTAAGTGCTAATATCTGTGTTCTCCCTCCTCGGTGATATTAATTAGCACAACCAGAGGCAGGCAGAGCTCCAGCCCTGACCTTGGAGGAGCTCTCAGCATTCCTGGGAAGGGGAAGCTCTTCCTGAATGCCAGAAAAATCTTCCACCAGCACCAGCCTAAACCACCCTGCGCTCTGGATATCCATCCCCGAATTCCAGAGGCAAAAATCCACCCTGGTGCCTCTCCTTTCCTGCCTGCAGAGGCGGCTCCAGCAGCTGGAATAGAGGCTGTGCATTCCCGGATTTGCTCTGCCCCCTGCAGCAAGGATGGAGCATCCCACAGGCAGAACCCTCTGGAGCCCCCCAGGGTGTTTTGGGGTTTTTTTGGGGGGTGTAGGACCGGAATTGCCAGCCCAGGCGGTTTTTCCTCACAGCGTAGGGGCAGAGCTGGAATTGGCAGGATCCTGGGAACTCGATCAGTGTGGATGTGGCACTTGGAGACATGGTGTCCTTGGCAGTGCTGGAGGAGAGGCTGCACTTGATGATCCCAGATGATTTCCAGCTTAAATAATTCCAGGGTTTTATAAGGTCCCTTAGAAGCAGCTCCAGCTTTTTCCTGGAGAGGTTCCCACTGGGGAGAGGAGGCACTGGAGGCTGCAGGGTGAGAGATCAAAGCCTTCCCAAACCTTCATCCCAGTGGGAAGGAGAGCAGGGAGGGCACACGGAGCAGCAGCAGCAGCTGCGGTGACCTTTGAATCCCAGGCAGAGAAATGCCAGCCCCAGTGGGAGGAATTGCATCCCAACCTTCCCTGTGCCCATCCCAGGAGCAGGAATTGCATCCCAACCTTCCCTGTTCCCATCCCAAGAGCAGGAATTGCATCCCAACCTTCCCTGGCTCCTGCTGCTCCTCTGGCCTTGATCTGATCCCACTCTTGGTTTGGTTTTGATTTTTTTTTTTTTGATTTGTGCAGCGGGAGAGAGCGAGAAATAAATAAATAAATAAACAAATAAACAAATGGATCAATCAATAAATCAGGGGGATGGGAATCAGCTCCATCCTCCCTGACCTCCTGCCTCTCCCTCTCCAAGGCCCCCAGCCCTCCCTGCCCCAGCCTGTGGGAGGAACAGGAGCTGTGGGGTCAGAGCCATCCCCTCCTTCCTCTTGTCCTGCTTATCCCACACACGCCTGGGCTGATCCATGGAGATCTGCTCCAGAGGGAGAGGGAGAGGTCTCCACACCCCTGGGAATGCCCAAGGCCAGCTGGGATGGGGCTTGGAGCAGCCTGGGGCAGCGGGAGGTGTCCCTGCCATGGCTGGATGAGCTTTAAGGTCCCTCCCAAGCCAAACCAGTCTGGGATAAAACATCAAAATTCCACGGAGCTGCTGGAATAAATAAAACTGCTGGGATAAATCCAGAGGAACCCACGGAGCTGCTGCAGGGCTGGAGCCAGGCTGGGAGAGCTGGGGGTGCTCACCTGGAGAGGAGAAGGATCCAGGGAGAGCTCAGGGTCTAAAGGGGCTCCAGGAGAGCTGGAGAGACAAGGGATGGAGGGACAGGACACAGGGAATGGCTCCCACTGCCCCAGGGCACGGCTGGATGGGATTTTGGGAATTAGGAATTCCCAGATTTGCTGTGGCTGCCCCTGGATCCCTGGCAGTGCCCAGGGCCAGGCTGGACATTGGGGTTGGAGCAGCCTGGGATGGTGGGAGGTGTCCCTGCCATGGCAGGGGGTGGATTTGGGATGAGCTTTCCTTCCCTTCCCACCCAAACCATTCCAAGATCAGTGTGATGGTGACAGTGGCACCCCAAGGTGCTGGGAGAGGTGACAGTGGCACCCTAGGCAGGTGCCAGCCCTGGCAGTGCCACCCGAGCCCTGAGCTGAGGGAATTCTCCGGGAGCTGCTCCATCAATCAGGGACTGCGGATCCGCCCAGCCCTGCCCTGCTCCCGCTGCTTTCCCCATCCCAAAATTCCCATTTTTCCTTCGGGAAGTGCCCCCAGCCCCTGCTCACCTTGGGCACGGCTGGATCCCGAGGGGAAACGCAGGAATTCCCAGCAGCACTGATTTGAGCAGGATGTAGGAATTGGGATGATAAATTAGAGGAATATGGGCTGCGGGAAAGGTGAAACCGCTAAAAACCCGACAATATTTGCTGAGGGAAAAGGTTTGGGATGTGCCCAAAGCTGTCAGACATCCAGGAGAGATATGGGATTACTTGGAATTCCCTGGAGTTATTAAATGCACAAAAATTGGGTGGCAAATCGCGATTAGAGCTTCCCATTTTTCGGGGACAGGGATCTGGCAGGCGTTTATGGGCTGATAAATTCCAGAGTTTTTCCTCTGGTTTAAAGCAGATTCCACCCCCTGGAGCCATCCCTGCCCGTGGGTGCTGGAAGTGGAAGGTCCCTGCCCTTGGAATAATTTAAGGTCTGTCCCAGAATTCTGGAATTCTGGGATTATCAAGGATTGTGGATACCCCAGGGTAAAGGGACAGGGCAGGCTGAGCCAATTCAGAATTACAGAATTACAGAAGCTCAGCCTCATCCTTCAACAAATCCACTCCAAAAATCCGGAGATTTTTCTCCAGAGAAATCCATCCTCAGGGCTAGACAGAGAGAGAGAGAAAAAAAAAAAAAATCTGCCAACATTTCCACGGCAGAAATTGGATTTTTTTGGGACAATCTGCAGCTCCAGGACAGGGAGGTTTTATTGTTTTGTGGGATGTCGGGGCACAGTGAGAACTCCCCCCACACAAATCCATCATTTTGGGGCTCCCCGTGCATTCCTTGGAGCGCAATCCCATCGCAGGGAAAGCGAGGAGCAGCAGACAGGAGGATATTTGGAGGAGAAAATGAAGCTCAGTCCATCGGGGACGCTCCTGATCCCAGTTCTGGATGAATTTTGGATGAGCTGCTGTTTTTATGGATGCGCTGGAGGGTGAGGACAGAGCAGCTCCAGGATGGAATTGAACGTGGATCCCGCAGTGACAGAGGAGCAAATGATTGAATCCATCCCATCGATGTGTCAGCGCCACTGAGGAGCTGGAAAATTGAAAAAAAAAAAAAAAAAAAAAAAAAAGCGTTTTCTCCCTCCCTGGAGCAGCAGGAATCCATTATCTTGTGAAATGCTCTTTGCTGCCCGGCTCTCGGGGTTTCATCCTGCAATTTGGGATGAGGCCACACCTCCCAAAAATTCATTTCCAGCCTGCAGGGACAGCCTGGCTCATCCCATGCTCCACGTTCATTCCCTGGGGGACAAATCCCAGTGTGGGAGAAGATGGAGAACAGCAGAATATCCCTGATCCCGCCTGGAATTCCCTGGAAAAATCCCATTTTCGGGTTGGAAATCCCCGATTTCCTTTGTTCACTAACACTTGGTACAGCCCCCAGAAGGAAATTTTGCAGTTCCATCATCCCAAAGGAGGCCAGGAATGATTAATATATAAAAATATAAATATAATATATATATATTAAACATTATATATCAAATATCTATATTAAATAGATATAAAGTATTATATATTAAATATATATAATATAATATCGTCTATATTATATTATTATGAAATAATAATATATAATTATAAGAATTATGATATATATAATATTCTATTAATTTTATTCTATTGATAGTATATATGATATCGATTATATATATATTATTGTATATATTATAATATATATCACTTGCTTACACAAATTATTAATAGCACAAATCATTCCAGGTGCCTGGCCACTTATTTCGCTGATTTTAGGTGCAGATTTTAAGGCTCCCATTTTTAGGGCGATTTTTGGGGTTTTTTTTGGCCATTTAGAGTCGGATTTCCTCCGGATTATTTTCCCAGTACACCCCAAGTTTTTCATTCGCTGGGATAATGTGGGAGAGGCGCTGGGAATCCCCAGGGATGACGATTCTGGAGCATATTCTGGGATGGATCCCTCGCACATCCCCCAGTTCCCCTTTCCTTTTTCCTTTTCCCTTTCCTTTCCTTTCCTTTCCTTTCCTTTCCTTTCCTTTCCTTTCCTTTCCTTTCCTTTCCTTTCCTTTCCTTTCCTTTCCTTTCCTTTCCTTTCCTTTCCTTTCCTTTCCTTTCCTTTCCTTTCCTTTCCTTTCCTTTCCTTTCCTTTCCTTCTTTCCCATTCCCTCCCTCCTCTTTTCCTGGAGCCATCCCAGCTCTTTCTCTGCTCCTTCCCAAATTTAACCCTTCAGGTTAAAATTGAAAATCTAAAATTTCAATTTAACACCTCTCCATCCCTTCCCACGGCATGTCTGAGATCTGCTCATCCCTGGAGCTGGAGCACAATCAATTCCTGATTTTCCAGGTTGTTTTTTTTCCCTCCCTTATTGGCAGCAATCCCTTGTTCTCTCCAGGTATGGATTTTTCCAAAAAAGCCTTTGAATTCCACGCACACTTCTGGCACAGAGCTGATCCTGCTGGAGGTGTGAGGAGGGCCAGGAAAGGTCCTGGATTTTCTTCCCGAGCCTCTGGAGCAGGGAGGGGTTTCCCAGGTGAGCACAGGTTTGGGAAGCAGCAGCCAAAGGGCTCGGGGAGGTTTTTTGTGGGATCAGCTCCTGCTCCTCTGTGTATCTCCCATGGATTAAATCCATGGAAGAATCATCCCAGGAAAGCTTCTCCCTTGCTCAGGCATGATTTAGGGACAAGGACTGCAGAGCAGCAGCCACAGGGAGGTTTTCCCTTGGTTTTTTGGGTTTTACTTGGGAAAAAAAATGCCTGGGCAGAGGGAGATCCATGGATCCTTCTCTTCTCCAGGCTGAATTCTCCTCCTGTCTCCATAGGAGAGCTCAGATCCATTCCCAGAGCCTGAAGGGGCTCCAGGAGAGCTGGAGAGGGACTGGGGACAAGGATGGAGGGGCAGGACACAGGGAATGGCTTCCAAATGTCCCAGGGCAGGGCTGGATGGGATTTTGGGAATTAGGAATTCCTGACTGGGAGGGTGAGGAGCAGCTGGGGTGGAATTCCCAGATTTGCTGTGGCTGCCCCTGGATCCCTGGAAATGTCCAGGGCCAGGCTGGAGCAGAGTGGGACAGAGGGAGGTGTCCCTGCCCGTGGGTTGGAATGGGATGAGCCCTAAATCCCCTCCCAAGCCAAACCATTCCATGATCCCAGCACATCCCTCCTCCCTCCTCTCCCTCTTTTGGATCCCAAATATTCCCTCCAGCACATCCTCCCACTGTCCCCAGCACGACAAACCAGGGCAGCTCCCAAGGCACAGCAGAGCTCTGGAATATTGGGAATATTTGCAGGGAATGTGATGAACGTCCCCGAGGTTTGTCTGCTCTCAAGGGCACCTATGGAGCTGAGAAAGGATTTAATAGAGGAATTTTATCTCTCCTGATAAAGTTCCCACGTGGGCTCAACATTCTGGCAATTCCTTGTGTCCTTCCCACACTGTGACTTTCCCAAAGACTTTTTGGGGGTGATGATTTTGCCTCTTCCATCCCGAATTCTTGTGCCCTGTCCCACCCACGGTGGCACGGCCCACATGGCCCCGTCGCTGCACACACCCCAATCCCAAATCCATCCTCTCCAGGCATCCCAGCCGTGCTCCCCAGTGATTCCATCTGCCAGGACCATCCCAATATCAGCTTTGTCCCCACCCCGAGCAGTTTTTTCTCCTTCTGGGTCGCTCCTGAAATAAACCCCAACTTTTTTTTTTTGCTCCTGAAAAAAAAATCTCCTCTGTGCCTTTCCCCTCCTGCCCAAAGGATTCTCCGTGGGGTTCCTCTCTTGTTCCTGCTCCCACCATCTGCTCTGTGCCCTTGCCAGGGCAGTTCCCTGCTGGAAAACCGAAGGATCTTGGCTCTGGATCCTTCCCTGGCACATTCAGGACCTGAGCTCAGACATTTCCCCTTCCAACATTTTCCCCTTCAGTGTTTGTTTTGCAAAATGTTGGGAGGTTTCCTCTTTTATCTTAAAAAAATAAAATAAAAAATCCCAATAAAGCGATTTTCATTTCCCAGGAGGCTGAAATTCCATCTTTTCTCCATCTTTGAGTCCTGTGGATTTGGGGATAATCCAGAGCTTGGTGGGGTTTTTTTGGGAACTGCTCCAGACTCCTGCTCCCAGTTTCCCTGCCAAACAGAGACTTCTTTATCACTTTTTGCCTGGATTTTGGTTTCTTCGGATCATGGGATGAGTTTCTACCTTGGGAGCTTCCCCCTGAGCTGATTTCTGCCGCTGAAAACTTCCTGGCAAGTTTTCCATGGCTGCTCCAGAAATGCTTCCTCATCTTGTGAGCGAGCATTATTTAATTCCTCTGCAGTGGGGCTGTTCCTGCATTTTAATGGCAGCCAGATCCCTCTGCACCTCCTCATCCTAATTTTCCTTCTTGTTGTTGTTTTCTTTTTTTTTTTTTTTTCCTGTGGGAGATGTGGAATTGCTGCAGAATTACACAGCACTAAGCAGGAAAATAATCAGGTTTAAGCAGGATCTGGGAGTCCATCCTCACTGGCTCTTTCCTCTGCAGGGATTTTTCCAGCTGGGAAATTCCTGAGGAGCAGCCATGGAAAACTTTGGGATGAGAATCCAAGGCTGGTGAGGCTCCCAGTGATGCTTTTTCCACAGAGAAATGGGGAGAGCAAGGAGCAGGAATGAAGGGAAGAGCAGGAATGAAGGGAAGAGCAGGAATGAAGGGAAGAGCAGGAAACCCTCTGGAGAAACAGAGGGAAGCTTTGCCCTTGGCCTGGTGAAGGCAAATCCCAGGAAAACAGAGCTGCTCATCGCTATAAAATAGCAATAAATAATTTTTTATACATAAAAAACCCGGACCAGTTTCATTTCCCTGCAGTTTTTAGCAGGGAGCTGCTGGGGGTTCATTATAACCCAGGAAAAGTTTTTCCTTACGTAGGCAAAGTCCCGCTGGATTTTCTGGGTGTTGATAAAGCAGGGATGAAGAGATTCGGTCCCTTCCATGCAGACAACAAATCCCTCTCTCCTGACGAGCTCCATCCATCATTCCTGGAGCTGCCCAGAGCCACAGGGACCCCATTCCTGCTGGGCTTCCCCCCCTGCCTGCAGCTGCTGCTGAAAATTTGGGAATTTTTTTTGGAAATTTCTCTTCCCTGTCCATTATTCCCGGTCTGGGCTCGCCGGGTTCTCTGTCCCCACCTCGGAGCCTTTTCCTGCCCGTCTGGATCACATCCAGGTTTTTGTCTTTAACAGAAGTTCTTCCCTGATTTAGAGTTCCCAGAAAAATCCATTGACCCCGGTCTTCAACTCCCAGTAATTGGAAAAGAGGCATAAATCAAACGAATTGCAGAAGAGTTAAAAATGGGTTTGTTTGCTGTAGCTGAGGCTGCAGATTCCCTCTGGGAGAACTTTGGGATCAATGAAACGCCCGGATGTGTTAAAGCCCAGCAGGGATCCTCTCCTCCGCGAACTTCTCTCATCCCGTTCCCTGTTTGGCCTTGGGAATGAACAGTTCTGAGGTTCTGGGTCCTGAATATTCCAGCAATTCCCTCTTACACCATTCCTGCTCCGACCGTGGCACCGTTCAGAGGGGTCCTGGAATGGTTTGGGTGGGAAAGGATCCTAAAATCCCTCCCATCCCACCCCTGCCATGGCGGGGACACCTCCCACCATCCCAGGCTACTCCAAACCCCGATGTCCAACCTGGCCCTGGACATTTCCAGAGATCCAGGAGTAGCCACAGCAAATCTGGGAATTCCATCCCCACCCTCCCAGGGAACAATTCCCAAATCCCAAAATCCCATCCAGCCGTGCCCTGGGGCAGTGGGAGCCATTCCCTGTGTCCTGTCCCTCCATCCCTTGTCTCTCCCCTTTAGACCCTGAGCTCTCCCTGGATCCTTCTCCTCTCCAGGTGAGCACCCCCAGCTCTCCCAGCCTGGCTCCAGAGCAGAGAGGAATCCAAAAAAATCCCAATTTTTTCCTCCTTGCCTTTCCCAGCCCTGCTGCCTTGGGCTGATTCCAGCGATCCAGGCAGGAACATCCTTGAGGAGGAGCCTGAGGGGGATAAAACGCTGGGAACCCAAAATTGCTCCCCTCGAGCCCCGTCCCCAACTTTTCCTTCCACTGGATGGATTTTCCCGCTGGATTTTCCCGGAGCTTTCTGGAGCCTGGCAGCCCTGAAACAGAGACAAGAGATAAAGAGGCGGGGCTTGGCTCCGATGGAGGTGTTGGAAAACACAGATATTTATCCGGGGGGATCCTCCGGGAAGACCAGAATTCCTTTTCCTATTCCACGTGCCCGTGTCTCCCCTCTCGGGAGCTGCTCCAGCCTTTCCTTGCTGTTTAAAATAAATCCGAATCCATTTCCATCCCTCTCCTCCCGGCCATCGGGGCTCTCTGGCAGAGAGGAAAAATGGGGTTTTATTCCAGCTGGGAAAGCAGAATTCCTAAAGGGAGCAGAGGATCCAGCCCGTGCTGGTTTGGGGGGGATTTCTCCTCAGCCAGCAGATTTGCTCCTTAAATTCACTCGGAGCACGAAGAAAGAAAAAAAATAAATAAATCCCATTTTCCTGCATAAAAATCCCATTTTCCTGCATGAAAATCCCGCCAAATCCAAATACTTCACAGCCAAGTGAGGCAACCACTTCTTTCGCCGTGGAAAATCCCAATTCCTTTGTGGAATCCCGCCAAAGGAGCTCTGAGCTGCTGGAATTTTCACTTGGAATCCACGGGTTTGGAAAACAAAACTCTTCCAGCTTCCCTCCAGGGATTTGGTTGGAAAGGTTTTTTTTTTCCCCCCAGGAATCCCAAGGGAAATAAAATCCTTCTTGTTCCCTTTGCTGCACGACTCCTGCTCATTATTATTTGGGCCAGGTTTAAATTATTCTGTCTCCAGCAGCCGATGGCATTTGCTGTGTGTCATGCAATGTTCCAGGTAATTAATTGGTGTTTAATTAATTAAGGGATAATGACATTCAATTAAGGGAAGGCTGTCACTGGGTAATAATTAATGGCTTCCTGCTGCTCCAGGAAAGCTGATTTTGTGGGAAATCAATCCAGGGGGAGTCATTCCCTGGGGAAGGAGCTGGGTCCTGGTGATCTCTGATTCCTGCCCCTTCCCAGGACCAAATTCCCGGCAGGAATTTCTGCCTGCACCTGTCAGGAGCTGTTCCCAAACCCCCAGCAGGTGGGAAACACCACGGGAATCTCTGGGAAGGAGGCAAAGAACACCCAAAACTTCCAGCATCACCCAGAGCATCAACAGCAGGAATTCCCAATCCCCAATCCCATTTCTGGATTCATTGAGGGGAGTCGGGCTCTGTCTAAACTCAGAATTCCTCTCCCTGATGTCCAGGATCAAAACCTGGGATCCAATTCGGCCTCTGTGCCCTCTTGGCTTTGGAAGAAAGCGCTGGAAAAAGAGGAATTTCCTGGGATATGAAGATAAATGACAAAAATTTCCCCAAATCAGCCGAGCCCCGTTCTGAGCAAAGCAGGACAAATATTGAAGGCTGAAGAGGAATGAGCCCTGGATGTGCTGGGTTCAAACATTCCAGGCCCCTCTGGAGGGGCTGAGCCAGAGCCCCGAGAGGCAGAGCAGAGGATCATTAAAAAAAAAAAAATCCCAAACTATTCCACACCTCCCCTCCAAGTGCCAGTGGTGTTACCTGGTGCCCAGTTAAGGAGTTGTTCATTTAATTTAAATTTTTTCTTGAATTTTTCAGCTCTCGGATGGTAAAATGCTTTTGGGTTCAGCGTTTATCACCCTCAGACACCGTGGGTACCATCCAGGAAGGAATTCCAAGCCCTTCTGCCAGGAACATCCCAAAATCCAGCAGCTGGAGGCTGCTGCAGGCAGGGAGAGGCTGGAGCGTGTCCTTGGGTGGGAGATTTGGGTAATTCCCAAACGCTGAGGAGATCGGGGCAGGTTCCAGACCCAGCTGCAGCCCTGGCTCAGCCCCTCCCTCCCCCTCTGAGCTCCACATCTGCCTCTCCCGGGAATTTGGGATCCTGGGCAGGGAATTGGGGTTGGGATTGGGATTGGAGCCTTTTCCTGGCTGCCAGCTCTGCCCGGGGTCACCTCACACTGCTCTGCTCTCCATGTCCCTGTGAACACTTCCCATAAGATTTTCCCAAACATTTCCCTAAACCCTTACCCAAATCCTTCCCCAAACACTTCCCTGAACATTTCCCTAAACATTTCCTGTAAGATTTCCCCAAAAACTTCCCCAAACAATCCCCCAAACACTTCCCTAAACATTTCTCTAAAAATTTCCCTGAACATTTCCACAAAAACCTCCCTGAACACTTCCCATAAGATTTCCCCAAACCCTTTTCCGAACACTTCCCCGAACACTTCCCTAAAAGTTTCCCCAATCATTTCCCCACACACTTGACCGACCTGGCTCCATATAAAAGGAATAAAACCGTGGATCTGCTCTCCCCCTCCACAGCCCCAAAAGCCAAACAATTCAGGAAATTCCATCTCCAGGCCAACTCCACCTTCAGAACTTGAACAACCAAATTCCCAAATTCCCACATCTGCCCCGCAGCCACTGGAGCTCATTTCGGACACCGACTCGATTTTATTGTTTGAAACGCCCGGGAAATCGAGAAATGTGGGAATTTCTGCCGGTCCCGCACATCACCCTGGCCGTGCTTCCCGGTCCTACCCCTCCAGCTGTGCCCGTGGCGCTGAGGACGCGGAGCATCCCCCCCCGAGCGCGGTGGGAACAGCCTCCTGACCCTCCCAACATCTGGATGGGCTCCAGCAGCCGCCTCTGCTCCTCCTCTGGGCGGCGTGGACAGCCTGTGCCACAGCTGGAACAGCTGGAGAACCTCCTTCCCTGCCACGGGCTCTCCCCTCACAGCTGGTACTTCTTCAGCAGCTCGCTCTGCCACTGCCGCTTTTTATTGGGAAAAGCCACCGGGATCTTGATCCTGCGGAATTCCTCGATGCACTTGCCCAGTTCGGACTGCAGAGCCCGGTGCTCCTCGCTGTTGGCCACGCTGTTGGCCACGCTGGTGGCCACGCTGGTGGCCACGGGGACCTCCACGCCGTTCTCCTTGACCACTGCCTGGTCACTGCCCCGCCGCTGCCCCGCCTGCTTCACCTCCTCCAGTTTCTTCAGGGATTTGGAGAATTCCAGGGTGTTGGGGCGGGCTGGGAGCTCCTCGGGAGCTTCAGGCCATGGCAGGGAGTTGGTGGCGCTGGGATTCCTCATCTCTGACTCCGAGTGTGGGTCAGGGACGGGGGGTCCGGAATTCCCGGAGTCAGGAGGGTCCTGCCTCGTCCCGGGCATCTCCTTCGGCTCCTCCGGGGCTGGGAAGGAAACAGAGAGGAGTGTGAGGAGTGGGAGAGGAGGAAGATGAGGGAGAAGAGGGAGGGAAGGGGATGAGGGAGAGGAGGGAGAGGAAGGAGAGGAAGGAGATGAAGGAGAGGAGGGAAATGAGGGAGAGGAAGGAGAGGAGGGAATGAGGAAGCTGAGGGAGGAAGGGAGATGAAGGAGATGAAGGAGATGAGGAAGATGAAGGCACTCAGGAAGCTGAGGGAGATGAGGAAGATGAAGGCACTCAGGAAGCTGAGGAAGAGGAAACCTGCTGGGAATTCCTTTAACACCTGAGGGCAGAGACACAAAACAAGGAACAAACAATTCCTATTTAAAATCCCCCCACCCCACACTTTGCCCCCTGCACAGAAAATATCAAGGGGAATTTTCCTTTTCCTTGAAAATTTCTGTAAAGACAAACCTGGATTTATTTTCCCTTTTTTCCTTCCTCTTTTTTTCCCCCCTCATTTTGACATTTGCTGAGCAGCTCCAGCTCTGCAGTTCTGGAGGTGGGGAGCAGGAATTCATCCATCAGCGAGCAGAACCCTTGAAGGCTGGATTTTCTTTGGCAAATCTCTCCGGGAAGTTACAGGGATGAATCTTTGCCCCAAATTCTTTGAGTGATGGGATGAAGCCTCGAAGCTGCTTTAATCATCTTATCTGTGAACCTGGGAGCTGCTTTTTGGGAACCGTGGAGCTGAGGCTGGGGAATTTAAGCAGCCAAATTCCCAGGAGGAGCCTCTGGCTGAGCTGGGGAATGAATTCAAATCCTTCAGTTCCTCTCCAGCATCTCAGCTCCCGGAGCATCCCGCGACTGTGGCTGCTTCAGGATAACATTTATTTTCCAAAGTTTTCAATTTTGCATCCCATTATTCCTGTCTGAGGCACAGAGAATTGTTCAGGCTGCCGGACTGAGAGCAAATCCAGGTTTCCAGGGAATGGCTCCTGAATATTCCTCACATCCCACCACCCTGATGTCCTTTGGGTGCTCTGGCAGGGCTGGTGCCAGGCTAAAAATTCACATCCCTAAAATTTCCCTCAGAAATCCTGCAGTGGTTTGGGTAGGAAAGAAGCTGAAATCCCATCCAGTGCCAGCCCTGCCGTGCCAGGGACACCTCCCACCATCCCAGGCTGCTCCAATCCCAAACCAACCTGGCCTTGGGCACTGCCAGGGATCCAGGGGCAGCCACAGAAAATCTGGGAATTCCATCCCCACCCTCCCAGGGAACAATTCCTAATCCCCCAAATCCCATCCAGCCCTGTCCTGGGGCAGTGGGAGCCATTCCCTGTGTCCTGTCCCTCCATCCCTTGTCTCTCCAGCTCTCCTGGAGCCCCTTTAGACCCTGAGCTCTCCCTGGATCCTTCTCCTCTCCAGGTGAGCACCCCCAGCTCTCCCAGCCTGGCTCCAGCCCTGCAGCAGCTCCGTGGGTTCCTCTGGATTTATCCCAGCAGTTTTATTTATCCCAGCAGTTTTATTTATCCCAGCAGCTCTGGCACCTCCTCTTTCCTGTAGCTTTGGACAAACATCCCTTTTCCCCCTCACCTTTATCCCCCCTCACATTTGGGGCCCCTGTGTGGCATCAATGTCTGTCACCCCTCGGATACCCCAGGGACACCCCACAGTCCCGAGTGTCCCTCTGGGGACAGGGACGAGCCCGGCTGATTTTCCCCCATCCTTTCTCCCACAGATTTTCCATCCCCGGTGCCGCTTGTGCTTTAGAGCTCCAATTAAATTCAGCAGCGACACCTCCGAGCCTCCTGCGGGGCCGCTGGGACCCTGCTGGGGACAATTACCGGAGCTTTTGTGGGAAGCACACATTGTCCCCACCCCGCGGCTCGGGGACAGCGCTTTGTTATTGCAGAGGCTGTGACGGGGACAGGAGCGGGGCCCCGGCTCTGGGTCTGCTGCGCTCTGACTCTGCTTCCATCCCTCATTTCTGCGTGATCCCAAATCAGGGATCTGCCCCTCACACCCCATTGGGCTCCAGGATTTCCTTTCCTTTTCCTTTTCCTTTTCCTTTTCCTTTCCCATTTGTTGCACAGACCCAACTTCTCCCAAAATAACCATAATAATAATAATAATAATAATTTTTATGATGTCCAGAAGTGACTGCACAAGGAGGAATGGTTTCCCACTGACCAGGAAAGGATTAGATGGAATTTTGGGAAGGAATTCCTCCCTGGCACAGGTTCCCAGATTTGCTGTGGCTGCCCCTGGGTCCCTGGCAGTGTCCCAGGCCAGGCTGGAGGGGGTTTGGAGCACCCTGGGACATGGAAGGTGTCCCTGCCATGGCAGGGGTGGCACTGGGTGGGATTTAGGTCCTTCCATCCCAAACCATTCCAGATTCTCCTCCATGGCTTTATTTCAGCAGCTCTTTCCCCTCTGGAGTTCAAATGGAAAATCCAGGAGCTCACATGGCTTGGGGTGTACCAGGAATGTCTCAGTTCCTTTACAGCTTCTTAAAACTCCTCCCAGCCTCTCAAACCTGAGGGTGAGGGACAAAACCAGAGGGATAAAAGTTCCCAAATGAGCTGGGAGAGCACATCGGGTGTGGGAGGAGTGGGAAGGGATATCCAGAACACCCCCAGCATGGCCAGGGAGCATCCTCAGCATCCCAGGGCCCAACCCAAACCAGCTCCTGGATCCCATCAATCTCAGGACCTGACTCTGCACGAATTGTTGAGTTTTATGGGATTAATGCAGCTGGGAACAGCACTGGGAGCTTCCCCTGCAGCTGGGCCAATGTGCTCTGGTACCCAGAGCTGGATCCCCAGGGAATCCTGATCCCTTGGCAGTGAGAGGAATGATGGATTTGTCTGCTGGTGGATAAAACCAGCACTGAGAGATCAAAGAAACAATGGGATGGATTCCACTGATTGATAAATGGAAGAAAAAAAAAAAGATATTTGCCTTTACAAACAAACTGCAGGTTTGCTGAGAAATGAAATTGGATATTGAAAGGTGAAAGAAGCAATGGGGAAAAACCATGAATTCTGTAAGAATTAAAAATGCCAAGGGAGGGTTGTACATTCGAGGGGAATCTCAGGGATCAGGGGTTGGGAAGTCTGGGCCTCTCCAGTCCCTCAGCAATGGGGAAAGAGAGAGGGAAATTGGGATAAAAAGGGAGGGGAGTCCCCCAAAAATCTGAGAGCTCCCAGGGGAAAGCCCCACGGCCTCTCCTTTATTCAATAAAGTAAAAAACTCCTCTGCCTCCTTTTTGGACACGAACCTCTGGTGTTTGTGGGTTCATTTTCCTGACAGCAGGAGGCACCAGGCTCAGGTGCAGAGCCCCAAACTCGTGGCACGGGAATAAAACCCAGCCCGACTCTGCCTGGATTCCCCTTTTATCACATTCCTTCTGCTGGAAAAGCTCAGCAAGAAGCTGGGACGGGGGAGGAAAAAAATTTTCAAAAAAAAAAAAAAAACACCTTGGAGCCCTGGGAAGGAAATCCAGATTTTTCCTCCATCATCCAGATGCTGCCAGGAGCAGGCAAGGTGGGATCAGGGGTTTTGGGGATTTTTTTTTTGAGGTTTCTTGAAGGGAAGGTGCAGCTCCCTGAGGTGGAGGAAAGCTGGACGCTGGTACCTGCTGGCCTTGGCTCCGTGGGTTTGCCACTCCCTGGAATGTCCCTTGGTGGGCAGGAGCTCTGTTCCCCTGCTGCTCCCAGGTTCTCTGTGAGGAAAAGATTGGGAATGGCAGAAATTATTGGAGATGTGCTCACAGTTCCATCTTTTATGGGAGTCACAGAGTCCTGGAATGGTTTGGGTTGGGAGGGACCTCAGAGCTCATCCAATTCCATGGCAGGGACACCTTCCAATATCCCAGAAATCCAATATATTGCTCCAAATCCTGTCCAGCCTGGCCTTGGACACTCCCAGGGATCCAGGAGCAGCAACAGCTGCTCTGGGAATGTGCTCCAGTTTCATTAGGATGTTGGATTTTGCAGAATCTCTCTCCACGTCGGGATAATGTGATTGCAGGAAATGCCCTGGAGATCCTTCATGGAAATTAAATCCGTGTTTGCTGAGTGCTTGTGGATATCCACAGGCTGCAGGAACGGCTGGAATGTGGGAACGCCTCCAGCCTGGAATCCGTGGCTGCATTGCCTCATCCCTGGAAGTGTCCCAGGACATCGGGCTTTGGAGCAGCCTGGGACAGTGGAAGGTGTCCCTGCCATGGCAGGGGGGGATTAAGTGACCTTTAAATTCCCTTCCAACCCAAAGCAGTCTGGGATTCTATTCCACGACTCCTGAGCATGGGATGCTGAGCAATTCCGACCTTTTTAGCCTCTAAATCCGCCTGTGTGTCAGGACTGACAGATGGAGATCTAACTCCCGCCACCTTTTGTTATCCAGCACTTCAATCCCTTGGAGCTGGAACAAACCCGGCCGAGGTTTTTTGTGCCTTTCATTCCCGGCCAGCTCCCGCCGGGATCTGAACCAGCCCTCGCCACTGCACCCCCCGAGCGAGCCGATATCCATCAGCACCTAATTACCGGCCCTGGTTCATCCCAGGGCGCCTTTCATCTCCAATTCCTCCCCATTTTCCTGATTTCCTGCCCTCCCTGGAGCGGGCAGGGCCCACGCCCAAGAGCCGAGCGAGGGGAGCTGGAATTTTGAATTTTGGCTGCTTTCATCACAGTTGATTCCTGCAATTCAATCCCTCCCCTGTGCAGCTGTTCTTGTTTCCAAAACATTCCCTTTTTATTGTTTCTTTTTGGGAGCTCTGCTGTCAGTTTTAGGCTGTTTCCTGTGGATCTGTGCAGTCCAAGTATTTTTTTTTTTTCCCTCCTGCTTATTTTTATCCATATATATAAAACACACACATTTAGCAGTGGATATTCCCTGCCACTGATTAATCGAACATCTGCTCTAATCTGCTCCAGTTCTGGCATTCCCAGGAAAACAGGCAAAAGAACAACAAATCCCATCTCCAAAGATCTCCCAAATTCCTTCTCCGAAGTCTCCCAAATTCCTTCTCCAAAGTCTCCCAACTCTCGCTGCCTTCTCTCCATGGGCAGTTTTGTTTTTCCCTGCAAAGTTTTGCTTTTCCCTGCAAAGTTTTGCTTTTCCCTGCAGCTCCTCCCCCAATCCTTTGGGATAACAGGGATGGGATGAGCTGTGGGATGTCCCTGGAAGTGCAGCAGCTGTCCCACACCGACGCTCTGCGTGACCACTCGATTCCCTCTCGCTTTTCCAGAGCAGCCACTCCAGCTTTATGGCCGGGATGGGAATTATGACGGATTCAGACGCCAGAGGTCAAATCCCGGTGATGGCACAGAGCCCCGGGATGATGGGAGCCGACGGAGCCATCCTGCTTTACATCAGCACAACATCTGCCCGGGGGGGAGGCAGCAAAAGCAGCTTTCCCTCCTGGCCAAGCCAATCCCTTTGGATAAACCCTTTATTCCCCAAAAAGTTGGTTGTTTTTTTTTTTTTTTTTTTTTTTTTTTTTTTTTTTTTTTTTTTCCAGGCTTGGCACGGCTGCCCAGGGTAGGGGTGGAGCCTCCATTCCTGGAAGGATTTAAAATCCCTGCTGATGTGGCTTTTGGGGACAAGGGTTAGTGTCACACTTGGGAACGGCTGGGAATGGTCATGGGGGTCTTTTCCCACCTAAATAATTCCATGATTCTGAGACCTGCCTGTTTATTGGGATTAGTGATCAGTAACGGGGATGGCAAAGCTTGGCCAGGAATTCTTCCAAGAGGGGAAGATCCTGGTGAGCCTGAGCTGCAGCCGACCTGGAAATCCTGGTTCCCACCTGGAAATCCTGGTTCCCACCTGGAAGTCCCAGTTCTCACCTGGAAGTGCTTCTGCCGTGTCTCCCTTGATGTCCAGGATGGGCTCAGAAGAGGACATGGGTTTTTTGGGGTTCTGCTCTGGTTCCAAAGGCTCGGGAACGGGAAGGCTGAGCCAGGAGCTTCCTAAAAATCAACACCCAAAGGAGAAACTCTCAGAAGGGAAATGCTGCAGAGGGAATGTGAGGAGAGGAATGCTCAGGAAAATCCCAGTGCCTCCCAAACCCTTTTTGGGGTGATCCTTGAGCTTTGGGCAGTGCCTGTAACCACATCCCACATTTCCCACCAGGAACTGCTGTTCCTCATGTTTTTCCTAAACTTTTTTTCCCTAAACCTTTCTATCCCTGGCTTTCCTTTTCCCCTCATTTTCATGGATTTACAAAGGGAGGAATACAAAGTGTTTATCCCACACTGGGATTCAGCTTTCCATCTTTTTCATTCCTGACATTTCCAGACTCTTCCATTTGCCACAGAGCCTGGATGAGGCTTTGGATCCAGCTGCAGTTCCTGCCCCATCCAAGGGATTTGTCTCTCCATGACCGAGTGTGGAAGCAGGATCATCCCGAGGGCACAGAGAGCTGTCAGGGCCATGGATGCTCCAATTCCACAGCTCTTCCCACCAGGCAGGCAGGGAATCACAGGGAATCACAGGGAATCATGGAATTGTCACCCAGAAGGATCACCCAGAAACCAGGAGAGCAGGAATTCACCCCGAGAGAGCCTGGCCAGGCTGGAGCTGCAGGATCCATCATGATCCAGGGGAAGGTGCAGCCTCCAGCCCTGTGCCCTCGGCCTCCCTCATTAATTGTGGCTCCTGAGACAATTCCTGGCTCTTCCCAGGGCCACCAGCTCCATGCAGAGGCTCAGGGAGCTGGAAAGGTTCCATTCCTAATCCCAGTGAACATCCCAGAGCATCATTTTGCACCCGGTTAAATCCCAAAATCCTGGAGGAGGGAATCTGAGCTGAATTCCATCCCTGCAGGGCATCCCAAAGCCTTTTGGGCACAACAACATCCAGACAGGACACGGGAACGGGGCTTGGAATGGAATTCCCGGCACACAAGTGGAAGGGGAAAGATTTTATGTGGAACAAGAGCAACGTTGAGGCTCCCTCATTCCATTGGTATTCCCAAAAATTCCAGCAGAGCTCCAGGGCGCTGGATTCCCATTTCCACGTGCTGACCTGCAGCCGGTGCTTCTTAAAGATTTAAAGGCCAAGCTGCCAGCGCTGCTCTGGGGGATGGATTTTTTCCTCTTATAGCTCTATCCCTCTAATTCTAATAGGATTGGGAAGAGGAGGCGGGGCTGGAGCAGCGCCAGGAGCCGAGGGAGGCTTTGTCCCTTCCATGGGCTTCGCACACCTCGGAGTTTTCCGGATTTTTGTTCCTCTTCCAGCACCTCCTGGTGGCTCTCTGGGGGTTTTGGGTGAATCCCTGGGGCAGAGGAGCTGCTCTATCCTGGTTTTCCCTCAATCCAGGGATAACAAAGCACCCTCCACGTGCTGCCTGTCCGTGCTCTGCTCCACCGGGAAAATTGCATTAATCCCGTTTTATTCCAAATTTCGGACGGGCACTCGCTGCTTCCCAGGCTTTGGGAAGATTTCAAATCTTTTCAAATCTCCCAAAAGATTTGGAAGAATCTTTTCTGGAAGCTCTGAGGAATCCAATTCCAGCCTCAAATCCATGTTGTTCAACAAGCACAGCGGCTTTGGGGATATTCCATGGATGAGCCACCAAACGCTGGGACACTTGGGAATCACAGCCACTGCTGGAATTCAAATATTTGAGGTTCTTCCTTCACCCACTCCCGGGTTTTTCCCAGGATTTCCTTTCCCATGGATTTACCTGGAAGGCTGCAGTGCCTGGAGAGCTGCCTGGAGAGTTGGCCTCGCACAACGGGACCTGGAAACAAAGGAGAAGGTTTGGGTCTGGATCCTGCTCCAAAAAACATGGAATTCTGGTGATGTCCCTCCATACCAACACACCCAGGTGTGGGTCTGGATCCTGCTCCAAAAATCATGGAATTCTGGTGTTCCACATCCACGCTCCCACTGGAGAGGGATGTAAGGAAAACGAGTGCTGTGGTTCTGTCCCATGAAAAAAATCATTCCCTGGGATTTTCACCTTGGATGTTCCACGAGCCCAGCCAGGTTTTTCCCCAAAATATCTGGGCTTCTCCCAGCATTTCCTGCCTTTTGGAAGTCAGGAGTAACCTGGCTCCCCCTTAATCCATGGAAAAATTCAACCCCATCCCAATTTCAGCAGGAGCACCAGCAAAAACTGGGAATTTTGGAAAGGGAATTTTGATCCAAGATACCCTGTGGGAGCTGGGATCCTGGTGCATCCCTTCCTTGGGATTTGGGATCAGATCAAGCCCGGACATCACAACATCCCAAGAAGTTTTTTTTTCCCTGAAAAAATGGAAGGAGCCACCCTGGTGCTCCTTGGAAGCCTGGGGAATATTCCCTGCTCTCCATCCTGGAAAGCCTCAGCTGGAAAATGGGATCAACAACCTATTTTCCATTTGTAGGGAAGGAGGGAAAGGGGCTGGAATCATTCCCAAAAGCTTTATTAATTCCATGGCTTTTGTTGGAAGCAAAGGGGGCTGGAATGAGGCAACTCTGCCTGGTTGGAGCTGGTTGCTATTGGAGTTTTCCCTGGAAACCCATTAACACAAGGTGGAGAGGGAGGTGAAAATTACCCTTAATCCTGAAATGTTGTTGGAAAGGGGGAAATGGGGACGTTCCATTGGGGAGCTGCAGGAATAAACACATTTTTACCCCCCAAAAATGGGATTTTCTGCCCTGTTTCCTGCCCTTTCCTGAGAAATTTGCACCTGGTTCTAATTAATCCTAAAGCTTCATTAATGACCAATTTGGCACGGGCCATAATTAATCCCAAATGTGCATTTTTTTTTTTTCCCATGGAATAAATGGTTTACCTGAGCACATTTACAAATTCCATTTAGGAAACGTGGCTGTGTATATTAATAAAATCGAAATCATAATTAAAACTCTTCTAATAACCACGGGGGCGAAAAAAAAAAAAAACCCACAAAAAATCCCTTGGTTTTATGTTCAGTCCACAAATTCGTGGCTAATGGAGAGCAGTTATTCCATTTTCCTGAGGGCTTTTGGATAAAGGCCATCCAAGAGGCTTTTAAAGAAACTCTGGAGCCAAGGGGGGATTGTTGAACTTCCAGCATGGATTAAAAGCTTATTATGGGAGAGAAAAGGAGGGATGGAAACAAGAGTTCATTCCAAACATATAAATAATGGAATAATGGGATGTTCCCGAGGGGATGAAGGGTTTTTTATTACCCAGGAAAGGGGAAAAATGGAATAATGGGGTGGTGGAGGTTGGTGGGAAGGGAATTTGGGGTCAGCTCTGATGGAGAATCTTCCATTGGGATGGGTGGGATGACAAACAGGACACGGGAATGTGCCTTGGGAATCCCTTGGTGGGATTTAACTCGACTCCAGTGACTCAGGAGAGAGCTGGGAATGCTCACCTGGAGAAGGGAAGGGTCCAGGGAGAGCAGGGGCAAGGAGGGGCTTTATCCTTTTTTTATGGGGGAAGAATTAATCAGGAAATTGCAGCACTCCAGGCTTTAAGGTTGGAGTTAAATCCCTTTAAACCAACAGCACCGAGCTCCTATTATTCAAATAACGGCTTGGGATTTTTGTTTGATTCGATTTCGGTCTTTGGAATAAAAAAAAAAAAAAAAAAAAAAAAAAAAAAAAAAAAAAAAAAAGAAGAAAAAAGAAGCCCCAGAAACAGAACAAACCAACCGAAAAAAAAAAAAAAACCCTTCCGTGGCTCAGCAGGGAAGAGCTGCTGTGAGCACAGCTCCAGCTGCTCCCAGCCCCCTCCCGTGCCTCCTTCCAAGATCCAATTAATTATCCGGGAGTGCACGGAGCTGATGAGCTCATCTGCCATGGCCACGGGCACGGGAGGTCGCAGTGACCACTCCACAGCCCAGATGTTGGATCCTGGCAAGGAATTCCTGCCTGGGAGGGTGGGGACGTGCTGGGATAGAATTCCCAGAGAAGCCCCTGGATCCCTGGAAATGCCCAAAGCCGGGATTGAGGGGGTTTGGAGCAGCCTGGGATGGTGGAAATGTCCCTGACATGATGGGATGGGACACTGGGATGGGCTTTGAGGTCTCGCCCAGTTCAAACCATTCCAGGATTGGGTGGGAACACGAGCAGGGCAGGTGGGATCAGCCCCGGCTGGAAGGAGGGGAGGATCAGCCCGGGATGAGGCTCCTCTGGGAGAAACCAAAGCTGGAATGTCCAAACCAGGTTATAAACCAGGGAATAAATCTAGGAATAAATCTGGGAACAAATCTGGGAACAAACCTGGGAATGAACAAACTTGGGAATCAACCAGGGAATCAACCTGGAAACGAACAAATCTGAGAACAAAAAAACCTGGGAATAAATCTGAGAACAAACCTGGGAAAGAATCTGGGAACAAAAAACCTGGGAATGAACCTGGGATTGAATAAACCTGGGAATGAACCTGGGGATGAACAATCTTGGGAATGGACAAACCTGGGAATAAATCTGAGAACCAACCTGGGAATGAACCTGGGAAAAAACAAACCTGGGAATGAATGTGGGAATGAAAAAAACTGGGAATAAATCTGAGAACAAACCTGAGAACAAAGCTGGGAACGAATCCGGGAACAAAAAACACTGGGAATGAACAAACCTGGGAATATACCTGGGATTGAATAAACCTGGGAATGAAACTGGGAATGAACCTGGGATTGAATAAACCTGGGAATGAAACTGGGGATGAACAAACCTGGGAATGAACAATCTTGGGAATAGACAAACCTGGGAATGAATAAACCTGGGAATGAACAAACCCGGGGATGAACCTGGGAAAAAACAAACCTGGGAACGAACCTGGGAATGAATAAACCTGGGAATGAACAATCTTGGGAACAGACAAACCTGGGAACGAACCTGGTACCAAACCTGGAGCACGGAGAGGATTCCCGGCTCCTGCCGAGGCTGGGCTGCAGCAGCCAGGCCAGTTTGTCCTTTTTTTTCCCCTTTTTTCCATGGCCCCGCTGGATGAGCTCAGCTCCACGGGGAGGGAACGGCTCACGGGGGGATCCCTGCTGCCAGCACCTCCTTCCTCCCCCGAACGCCAATTCATCCCCTTGGAAAGAAGCAGCTGCGCTTTCCAGGGGCTGCGGTTTGCTGGGATTTGCGGGGAGGGATTAAAACCACGAAATTTCAGGAATTACGAAGTGTTTGGCATCAGCACCTTATCACAAGCCCGCAGTGCCGCTCCTGCTCGGCTTTCCAGCCTGCTGGAAGCGCTTTCCTGGCCCCTTCTGCTGATTTCGGGAAGACTGGGAATCCTTCCAAACCAGGACCTGGGGATTTCAGTTCCCCTGGAGCCAAATTCCAGTTAAAAGGCTGCGGCGTGGAGTTAATGTTTTTGGGGTTTTTTTTGTTGTTGTTTTTTTTGGTTCCGCTGGGGGTTGTGTTAAATCCACCCCAGGCAGGCAAAAGACAATAATAGTTTAGGGATAAAACGGGAAAATTGGCTTTCCTCGGGTTTGGAGCTGCTCCATTAAAACCACTGGAGGCGGACGGGGCATTCCCAGGGACAGGGATGAAATGGGAATTCTCCAGCTGGGAAAGCAGCTGAGGGTGGAAGGTGCGAGCGCTGCAGGAAAAATCGGGAATCCCAAACTCCAGGGAGGCTCTGCCTGCTCCCAAATCCCTGCTGGGATCTCCTGGAGTGATGAGAAGCCGGTGGGATCTGGGGGAGCAGCGATTCCCCCCCTATGGATAAAGGGATTTTTGGGGTGTCTTGTTTGCTGCTGCACCCCCTCCACATTCCAAGGGCACCCCGAGGGAGCCGAGACATCCCAGGATCCAGAGAAAAACCCTGGGAAGCCCTTGGGGTCTGTGGTGGAGGAGAGGAGCGGGCCGAGCTTCGGTGGCGAAAGAGGTTGAGAAACAATTTCCTGTTTATTTCTCTCTTTTCTCAGCTCAGCGCGGCCTCTGCTCCTGAAATGTCACTTTTCCCCTGTCCCTGTCCCCATCCCTCCGCCCTCCCCGGCTCAGCATCCCCGCTGCTGGAAAACGCCGCTCCCCCGGCTCCTGTGCGGCGCTTAATCCTCGCGCTTGATTAAAACGCTCCATTAACAGCAAATTAGGCACTAATGGGAATAATGGCTGCGCTCGGGGAGTCATTCCAGGGAGAGGGGACGGCACCAGACGAGCTCTAATCCCTCGTTCTGCCGGAGAGGGGAAGGATTTGGGTTTATCCCTGCTTTTTTGGTTTTTTTTTTGGCTGGAAGTCTCAGCTGTAAGGAAGAAGTGATCCCCAGGTGGGGCCGAGCGGTGAAACTCGGCGGGGATTTTGTTTATCCTGATTTATCCTGCCTGGTTTGGAACAGCTGGAGCCAGAGGGGAAAGAGTTGGGTGGAAAAAACCTGGGATAGTGGATGGGTCCCTGCCCATGGAACTGGATGAGCCTTTCCAACCCAAACCATTCGAATATTTGAGAATATTCCATGGTTCTCCCGGTGCTGGGGGTTCCAGGTGTGGGCAGGCTGTGTTTGAGCAGAGTGAGGATTTCTCCACATCCCAGAACTCCTGGAAAAATCCTTTCCATGGCTCTGCTCTCCAGAATATCCCAGTGAGAACCTCCAGGATTCCTTTCCTCACTCTGGAGCTGGGGAAACTGAGGCTGGGCGAGGCACAAGCCCCACTTTGGGTTTTTTTTCTTGTCCCTTTGGGTTTTCCAAGTCCCCAAAGCTTCCCTGGCTCCATCTCATCTGATCCCAGCCAATCCCACAGCACAAGGCTGGGCTAAGGAAAACTGGATTTTTTTTTTTCCTTTTTTTTCCCCCCCCCGGTTTCCTTTATTTATTCTTTTCGTCTTTGAGCCCTAAACATTTGGGCTTTGTTTGGGTTTTCGGGGCTGGGCCCTCCCTTGTCCTGGAAAGGGCCCCAAACCAAAACCAAACAAACCCTGATCCCTGCAGGGGCCGTTCCTGGAGGGATGATCCCCGTGGGTCTTTTCCAATTGGGAATATTCCACGGTTCTGAGTGTATGGGAACTCAAAAGCTGAATTTCGAGGGGAAAAATCTGATTTTTCAGGCGTTTTCCCCTCTTGAAATGGCCCCAAAATCGTGGTGGGAAGGGGCTGTGCTTCCCTGGGAGGAACATTCCAGGGAACAGGGAATGTCCTCCCTGCTTCCCACAGGAGCCAGGCTCCATCTCCCTTCAAAATTCCAGAATCCCACACTGGTTTGGGTGGGAAGGGACCTTAAATTTCTTCCTGATGGGAGTTTTTAGGGGGGTGGGAGGTGAAGGAAGGGTTAATCCTTGAAGGATTCTGTTGGGCTCTGCAATCCTGGGTTTATCCTACCAGGATTTTTCCTGGAGAAGGAGGCCCAGCAAACATCTTGGACTCCAAAGTGATTTCGCTGGAATCTGCTTTGGGTTATTTACAGGAACATCTTTCCCTCCCATCCTGCCCTGCCCTCCTGCAGCAGAGGGGGGGGATAATTCCCCACCATCCATCACCTGGAATGAAGGAAAACCTTTTGGAGTGCCAGAGCCTTTGAAGAAAACCACCTGGACACCCTCAAGTCCAGCCTGCTTAAGCTCAGCACAAACTGTCGGCGCAGGTTGAACGGGATTTATTTCTGGCAAATCCTCCAGAATCCAACGCATCCAACAGCTCCCAAAATTCCCAAGAGACCCAAACATTCGTCTCCTTTCCCTCTCCTGCTCCCCACAGCCTCGGGAAGGAGGCCCAGAGGTCTCTCTGTGGTCAGAACACAGCAGCTGCAGCTTCTAAACTGAGCCTAAACCCTTGTTTTGTTAAACCCGACCTAAACAAAGCATCCAGGCTGCGGTTTCTGCACCAGGAATTCAAAAATCCCCAAATCCCACCCCCCTCTCTCTCTCCAGTGCTGGCTGCCCGTGTTGTTAAAGGGAGTTTTTGGGGTTTATTTTTAAAATTAATAAGATTTCGGGTCAGGGTGGAGGGAGCTGGAGCAGCCTGGGATGGTGGAAATTGTTCCTGTTTTTGGGCTGGATGAGCTTCAAGGTCCTTCCCAAGCCAAACCATTCCCTGGTTATTTGAGGAAGAAATTATTATTCCCTGGTTATTATGAGAGGAAGAGGCTGGTTCCAACTTCCAGCTGCTTCTCCCCTCCCCGTGCTCCTCCATCACCGAATCCTCTCTATTTCAACATTCCATCAAACCCCTTGGATTTTTTTTTTTTTTTTTTTTGTGGTGTGCTGACCCGGTCTCCCAGGGCAGGATGGGATTTCAGGATTGGGAATGGGATTTTTTTTTGGGTGTGTCCCTCTCTGACCTCTCCAATCCCCACAGGACCGTCCTTGTCCTCTCAGTCCCATGGGATTGAGCTCAGCTTTGGGACTCCTGTGCCACCAGAGGGTCCCCTTGGAGAGGGGCTGGAGGCAGAACCGAGGGGCACAAAATGTTCCCAGATGTTCTCCAGGGGTGGCAGAAGCTCCTGACGGAGCCAGATGGGATTTGGCTTTTCTTTAAGCTCAGTTTTTGGGAGGAGCACCCAGCAATTTGTGGGCAGGTGCCTGGCTGGGAAGGCAGAGCCAGCCCCAGCTCCTGCCCTGCCTCCCTCCCACCGGGGGTTTCATTTTGGGAATAAAAATAAATGGAGGTTTTTCCATTTTGGGAATAAAAAAATGGAGGGTTTTCCTGGAATCTCGAAATGAGAGACTGGGTTATGTTCCCCCTCTCAGGGGGAAACACCCTCGGGGAACTGGGAGCTCTTTTTGGAAACATCCCTCGCTTTGTGCCGAGCTCTGTGGATTCCCGAGGGATCCACACGGGATGTGCTGCCCGGACACCCCTTGGGATGTCACCACCTTATCCCAAAGCCATCCCAGCCCCCAGCTCTCGCTCCCAGCAGGATGAGAAAAGCTGCTGAGCGCTCAGGGAAGGGCAGATTAAAATAATCCCGGGGATCCCTCCCGGCCCCGGTTGTTTCCTGGACAAGGTGGATAATCCCCCCTGGCACGTGCTCCAGGTGTGCTCTGCCCACGTGCCCTCCCTGGGGGCGCCAGGATGAGCTGGGGCATCCCAGACCTCTCCCAAACCCTGGGAATGCAGTGGCTGGGGAGGATTTTGGGATGGAGCTCCTGGAAAGGAGCAGGATGTTGCCAGCAGCACCCGGAGCTTGGCTTAAACTGGTTTGCAGCGAGCTGAGGAGCAGCTCTGCCCTCTTGGTGGGGAGCAAAAACCATCTCCAAGTCCAAATCCGGGAGCTGCATTTTCCCTGGATTTTCCAGGCTGGGACAGGCTGGGGGTGGGAGATGCTCAGGGGGAGAATGAAGCTGGAACAAGCAGAGCAGGTCTGGGTGATCTGGACCAGCCCAAGGGACAACCCAGCAGGAGCTCGAGGCCTGGGAATCACAGGAATCTGGGAATATTGTCGAAATATTCCCAGGAAAACCAGGCAGCGTCAGGGAATTGGTTTTCCATTGTGTCCCTGAGAGCTCCCAGCCATTCCCTGCCTGCTTCTGGCCAGGACTGTTCAGAGCAGCAACGATCACTGAGTTGCTTTTCCATGTCACCATTTCCCAGCAAATTTGATCCATTTGATGCAAGGTGGGATCAAAATGAGCCAAGTTCTCCTCCCTGCCATGACAAGGACGATTTTCCTAGAAATAAATATATGCAAGGGAAAGAAACAGCCCCAAATCGGGTGTGTTTTCATGGAGATGGATCTCAACCAAAGGATTTTTCCATCAAGTCTCAGTTTCCAGGAAAACCACGGGGCTCTGAAAGGATTCAGGAATGACTCCTGCTCGTGTTTCCTGCGGGGGATTGGGATGAACAGCCCCGATCCCAAAATCTGCCACATCAAAACCCCGGGAATGGCCACTCTGCTATTCTGGTTTCTCCCTCAGGCAAAAATTCCTCCTCCCGGGAGATCAATTTTTCAGCCCAGCTCCAGTGGGAAAAAAACATCAAAACATCCCCATTTCCCACAAGGCAGCAATTTCTTTTCCCAATCCTACTTAGGAAAACCTTGAGTTCAAAAAAACAAAGTGAATATGGAACGCAGGTCTCCTCCCCCTTTATTTAAAGATTTTCTTTGTGTGCACAGAGCTCAAGTTCCTTTTTTTTTGTCTCTCTGTCATTTCCTCTTCCAGAGGCTGTTGGAATGAGGAACAGGACCCTGAAAAAAATGTCAAAATACCGTTTTTGCCTTCCCTTTCTTCAGGAAGGAGGGAGGGAGAACCTGGCTTGAAAGTTCTGCTGGCCCCAGAGCCCTCCCTGCTCTCCAGGAAGGGGCTGCAAACTTCCCTCCCACACGGATCCCAAACAGGAACGGCCCCTCTGGGAGGAGATCCCGCAGCTCCTGCTCCAGGAGCTTCACTGGGAATGGGGATGGAGGGGGGGGAAAGGGATGGAGGGGGGGAATGGGGAGGGATGGGGGGAAAAGGGATGGGTGGTGGGAATAGGGGTGGAATAGCTGGGAATGTGGATACAGGGATGGTGGGAACAGGGATGGGTGGAGGAGCAGGAACGGAGGGTGGGAACAGGGATGGAGGGTGGGTGCCAGAGATGGCTGATGGGTGCCTTGGACAGATGGTGGAAGTCATGGATGGGTGGTGGGTGCCAGGGACGGGCGGTGGGTGCCAGGAATGGGTGGTGGGTGCCAGGAATGGGTGGTGGGTGCCAGGGATGGGTGGTGGGTGCCAGGGATGGGTGGTGGGTGCCAGGAATGGGCGGTGGGTGCCAGGGACGGGTGGCAGAGCACAGGGGACAGGCAGAGGCAGCACACAGGGACATCAGGGTCACCTCCCCTGCAGGCTGGGGCCGTGTGCCAGGGCTGGGCTTGGGGATGTGCAGGGCCAGGAGGGGCAGAGCAGGGCACGGAGCTCCCATAACTCGGTGTTCCTCCCTTCCTTGTCCTCTTGGAACATCAGCCATCGTCCCCTGCCCTGTGCCAGCTGGGCACACGGCCACCCTGGGCTGTCCCTTCATTCCACACTGCCCAGTGGGAGAGAGCAGCAGCAGCTCCAGCCCCGGGAGGGCCCGGAGAGCCGGGATTGGAGACAGGAGAGCAACCAAAATGGCCAAAATTCCCTTTGCTGGGTGAAGCCGTGGCCTGACCACCACCAGAACATTCCAACCTCATCCCTGCCATTCCCAAGAAAAAACGAAGGGACTTTGTGGCTGACAAGGCTCCAAGGATTTGGAGAGCTGTGTGAGCATTTTACAGCCCCGAGCACATCCAGCCTTCCCCGCTCCCCCCCACCTCCCTCACAGAACATCTGCCCCTCCCACCCTCCCCAAAATCCCCCCCAAAATCCCCCCCTCCAGAGCCGCGGCGCTGTCTCAGCTCGGAGCTGCGAGCACAGGGGGATCCTCTGCCCTTCCCAAGCTCTGCCAGTCTCAGCCTAAGCCGCTTACGGGGCTCCTGCCAATCCAGCCGTGCTGCCAGGCTGATTTCCCAACCCCCACCCCCTCCCCGGCTCTGCTTCCCACCTTTCCCGTGTCTTCATCCCGAGGATTCCCTCTCCCAGCTCCCCCCCATGGCAGGTCCCAGATGGACAGAGAGCCCAGTCCAGCGTCCCAGCCCATCCAGCTGCAGGAATTCCAGCCTGGAGCAGCGTCCCAGCCCTCCCACCCCAGCCCACGTCCACAGCAGTGTCCGAGTCCACACATCCAGGGAGGGTTGCAGAAGCCGGAGAGAGGGAGGAAGGTTGGTGGTCAGCAGGAAGAGCTGGGCGGGTTCACCGTGGAGCAAGGAGGAGGGAAACAAAACCCCAAGAACCAACTGAAAAAGGAGGCACGGGGAGGACGCCGGGATTCGGGGACGGATCTCTACCTTCTAGGCCACAGCCAGCACGGGACAGGAAAGGGACAATCGGTGCTTGGTTGGTTGGTGGAGGGTCGGTTTTGTGTGTCACTCACGATAGAAAACATATTCGGTGTAAGAGGTCCAGATCCTGTCGTCCGTCTGCTCGTGGGCGAAGGCACAGGTGCCCGTGGAGTTGCAGGCCACCATGTGGAAGCCGGCATCGGCCAGTTTGTCGAAGGCTTGCTCCAGGAAGGTGAATTTGAGGTAGTACCTGGACGTGTACCTCTCCGGGGGCCTGTCGGGGTCCCTGCTCTCGTTCAAGGTGTCCCCAAAAACCTCCTTGGCCAGCGAGGTCTTGCCGCACACCATGATCCGAGCCACCCTGCGGAACTTGGCGTCCGTCTGGCTGTCCCTGCCCAGCGTGTAGGAGCCTCGGTAGCCGATGGTGATGAACCCGGCCCGTCTCCCCTCGGCACCGCTGGCACCGCTGGCACCGCTGGCACCGCCGGCACCGCCGGGCAGCGCGGCGCCCGCCCCCAAGCTGCGAGCGGTGTCGGTGCCGGGGGACGGCTCCTCGGGGTCGCTCTGGCACGGATCATCCCCCAGCGAGTTCTGCTCGCTGAGTTTGGGCGCCAGCAGCTTCACCAGCTCGGGCAGCATGAAGTACTCGGCCTCACGCTGCAGCCGGCCGCGCTCCGGGAAGTGCTCGGGCAGCACCAGCTGCCGGTCCCGCATGAAATCCAGGATGTAGCGGAACAAAAACCCGTCCCTGTCCACGAAGAAGCGGCCCTTGCTGTCGCGGGCCAGCGAGCGCGAGTTTTTCTGGGTGAACATCTGCCAGAGCAGCGAGCCGGGCACGCTGAGCAGCGTGGGGTGCCGGGTGATGTACACCTGTCCCCCCACGTTCAGCTCGATGATGTCGGGGAACGGGGCGCTGTCCTCGCTGGCACAGCCCGCGGGGTCTGCCAGGGCCATGGCGAGGTCCCGCTGCTCCCACCTGCGGCACAGAAAAGGTTAAAATTGTGTGAAAACGGGCAGGGAAACACGGCCCAGAGCTCCGATCCCAGAGGAATGCAGGGGATCCCAAGGAACCTCAATCCCAACAGACTGCAGGGGATCCCAAAGACCCCCAATCTCAAATGATTGGAGAGGATCTCATGGGGTCCCAAACCCAAATGATTGGAAATGATCCCAAGGGGCTCCAAACCATTGCCCTAATCCCAAATTATTGGAGGGGATCTCAAGAGTTCCCAAACCATTGCCCCAATCCCAGTTGACTGTGGGGGATTCCAAGGGATCCCAAGCCCTTGCCCCAGTCCCAAATGACTGGAGAGGATCCCAAGGACCCCAATCCCAAATAATTGGAGGGGATCCCAAGGAGTCCTAAGCCATTGCCCTAATCCCAACTGACTGCAGAGGATCACAAGGGGCTCCAAGCCATTGCTCCAGTCCCAAGTGATTGGAAACAATTCCAAGCCAGATCACACGTGGAATCACGGAATTGTTTAGGTTGGAAAAGCTCTCTAAGATCATGGAGTCCAACCCAGCACTGCCAAGCCACCCCTAAAAGCCTGGTTTGGGTGAGCAGGCAGGGCAGGAGCAGGTCCTTGTCTCTCCAGGAGTCTGGAAGTGATCTCTGTTCCCCAATCCCGGCTCTTGGAGCAGGCAGCGTTATCCAAAGCCACCTCCCCTTCCATGCTCTGACTGTGCCACCTGAGCCCTCCACACTGCACCGGCACTCGGCCCCGCTGCCCAGGAAGGTGCGGGGCCGTGGGGCTGCTGTCAACAACAGGAAAGGCAGGGCTGTCACACCCTGGGGACATCCTGGGGACATCCTGCGGGCAGGAGCAGCTGCCAAGGGAGGAGCTCCCGGCGCAGAGCCGGGGCTGGAGGGGCTGTGGTGCACGCCAGGAGCACCCCGGGGCTGGGGAAAAGGGACAGAGGGACAGAGGGACAGAGGGACAGAGGGACAGAGGGACAGAGGGACAGAGGGACAGAGGGACAGAGCCTTTTGGCACTCCTGCTCTGCCCTTGCTCCTGGAAAGTGCTCAGCGCGGACTCGCCGCCAAGCTGGGAGGCGGCAGAACCTCTCCAAGGGTTGGGACCGAGATAAATCCTGGGCTGCTGCTGCAGCCCCGGGGCAGACGCCACGGATTTTTACATTTTCCAAAGGCGAGCCGGTTCTTGGATGTCTCTTGACACTGCAAATCAGGAGCTTACATAAACCTGGCTCAGCAGCCCGAGCCTGGATCCGTGCCGTGCTCTGGGCGGGCATTTGGGAGATCACGGAGGGAAGGGGCTCCCTGGGCGGACCCCCGGCTCTGGGGGTGATCTGGGGTCCGCTCGGAGATTGGGACCCCCCCCCGGCACTGGTCGCACACCCGAGGAACAGCCCAAAGGATTCCCAAAAGCCGCTCCGAAAGATCCCAACACAAATTTCGGGGCAGCTAAAGGACAAAGACAGAACTCTGCGGGCAGTTTTGGGCACGGGGCTGAGCTAAGCCAGCGTTCCACGGCCACACTCCTCCTCCTCCTCCTCTTCCTCCTCCTCCTCCTCCCGGCTCCCAGCGAGAATCTTTGAACAAGGAGCGACTTGGGCGAGGAGGAGACGGAAGGATGGGAAGAGGATCAGCGCGGTCCCGGCTCCCCAGTCCCCTCCCGGCTCCCTTTCCCTGGCGATTCCATGCCCAGAGGGGCTCGCATCCCTTTGTCACGGCTGGAGGGGGGACAGAGCAGAGCAGCCCCGCTGTGGCGGTGACAGAGCGGTGACAGAGCGGTGACAGAGCGGTGACAGAGCGGGGACAGCGCAGCCGCTCCAGCTCTCCCCGGCCGGGGGATCCCGACCCCGCCGCCCCCGTTACCTCGGTCCGTGCTGCTCCGGTCCGGTCCGTGCCGGTCCCGTCCGTGCCGGTCCCCGCCGCTCCTCTCCGCCCGCTCGGCTCTGGCTCCGCTGTTTTATGGTCGGGAAGGCGGCGAGCGCCGTCCCCCGCTGTCCCCGGGACCGCCTTCCCCCCGCCTTCCCCCCGCCTCCATCCGAGCGGCTCCCACCCTCCCCGCATCTCCCTGTCCTCACATCCCTGTCCCCGTATCCCTGTCCCCACATCCCTGTCCCCACATCCTCGCCGCTCCGGTACCGGTCTGGATCTCCAGGGAATTCCAGGAGCACCCTCGCCATCACCTGGGAACGCAGCAGGGCTTGTAAAAAAGGAGGGAGAGGGATTTCTAACACGGTGCCAGGACAAGGGGAGCGGTTTTAAACTAAAAAAATGAGGATTTAGGTGGGATATTGGGAATTAATTTCTCCCTGTGAGGGTGGGCAGGCCCTGGCACAGGCGCCCAGAGCAGCTGTGGCTGCCCCTGGATCCCTGGAAGTGTCCAAGGATGGACATTGGAACACCCTGGGATGGTGGAAGATGCTCCTGCTCATGGCTGGGGGTGGGATGGGAAGAGCTTTGAGGTCCCTTCCAACCCAAACCGCTCCGTGATTCCATAATTCCAAATCCAGCCGGCAAAAACCTTACAGCAGCCAAACTCTTGCTATTCCTTGGATGATTTTTTATGGCTGAGGGGACTGGAGGGACTGAAATCCCCCTTTCTCAAGGTAGGAACGACACCAGTGGGATCATAAAGAGCTCAGGTTTATCCAGGCTGCAAAAAGCAAACAAGGAAAGAGAACCCGGCTCCTTTTTGTTTACTCGAAAATTCTGATTTTCTGTAAAGCCAGGAAAATATGACAACTCCAAACAACATCCCAATATTTACACTTTTCCTGGAAGTCTGATGATGCTTAAATCCCAACATTCTCTGACAGCAGAGCTGGCTTGAGTTCACCCGCGAATTTTTGTCCCTGTTAAATTTTGTAAGAGCAGAAAATGCAATTTCTCCTTCTCCAACAAATCAAATCCCTGAGTCTGGGCACTCACAGCCGAGGAATTTTTCTGTTTGGGTTTCTCCTTGTTGTTTTCTTGTATCCCAGGGCTGTTTGATTATTTTCCCATAAATTGCAGGAACTCTGCAATGTGGCAGACATATTTATAAATGTGAGAGAATTATAAATGAGACCAATCCGATGCATGGATGGATGGATGGATGGATGGATGGATGGATGGATGGATGGATGGATGGAAATTTACTCAACAGGTACTTGAAGCATCTTTGAAACTGGTTTGAAGGAAAATTTAGCCACCGTGAGCCTTTTTTGATTTTTGGGATTGGATTGAAATCCAGTGTGGTTTTGTCCCACTTTTCCCGAGGTCTGATCCAATGTAACTGCGAGCTCATCAAAGAATTCCCAAGGAATTTTTATCCTCACATGCCTGAGGCTCATGGGGACAAAAATTGCACCCAAATTGGTGACAAAATTCCCACGAGCTGATGTGGAAATCATGGGAACCATCCAGGCCAGTGCTGATGTGTCCAGAGGAAACTGGGAACGGGATCTCCAGGGAAGGAGAAGATGTTTGGCACCATGGAAGTGACCAGGGGGGGGTCTGGAAACTCAGGAGAAGCTGCCAGGAGATTTTATAAAGCAACTTTTACAAGTCCCTTCCAAGAAGAGTGGAGGAGGAATTTGGGTTCTTCTCTGGCTTCTGGTGACTTTTATCCACCCCAAGAGTGGCAGATGATTCATCCCCATCCCAAGAGAAGGCAGGGAAGGGTTTGTTTGTGTCCACTCTGGGATTCCACAGGCTCTGCCATCACTTCCTGCCTGCTATTCCCATATTTTCCGAGCTTGGACACAAATCCCTTCACCTCATCCTCCTCATCCCCCTCCAGAGGGTCCCCAGCTTTGCTAAAACCCCCTTGTGCTGCCCCAAAACTCCTCAAAAAGTCTTTAAATTCACATTTTTAAGGATTGAGAAGTGAGACACAAATTGTCTGATTTTCCCTCAGCTAACAACTCCCTTCGCCTTCCTCCAGAGGGTCCCCAGCTCTACTAAAATCCCCTTGTGCTGCCCCAAAACTCCTCAAAAGCTCCTTAAATTCACATTTTTAAGGATCCAGAAGTGTAACCTAGAAGTGAGACACGAATTGCCTGATTTTCCCTCGGCTAAAAAAAAAAAAAAAGCCCAAAATATAATAAATCAATAATTATCCCATGACCCATCACGTTGTGGGGATGTTGTCCCAGATGTTGCTCCATCCATTCCTTATCTAGAGATAAAAAAGGGAATTGCCTGTGGAGGCAGGAATATCCACCAGAGGAAAAATCCCCTAATTCATGGATGTCAGAAGGGTCCACACAGAGATTTGGATTCCTCGGTGCCACGGCCGTGATTCACGAGCCAGGACTGGAGGCAGGAATTTTTCATCCTTAAACAAAGTGGAGCTCAAAAGTCCTAAAAAGGCAACAGAATCCCTGAGTGCCAGACTCCTGTGGGGCACGGAATTATTTTTAGGACATTTGGGGCACTGCATTATTTTTACATGTTTAGGGCACTGAATTCTTCTTAAGACATTTTGGGGCACTGAATTATTTTTATGGGTTTGGGGTACTGAATTCTTCTTAAGACATTTTGGGGCACTGAATTATTTTTATAAATTTTGGCACTGCATTATCCTTAAGACATTTGGGGCACTGAAATCTTTTTGCAGGTTTAGGGCACTGAATTATTTTTAAGACATTTGGGGCATTGAATTATTTTTAATCCCTTTTAATCCCTTCAGGGTGGCTGTGTGTCCATGAGTAGGAAAATCCCCCTTTGCAGCATCCCTGCTCCTGCTGGTGCTCCCAGCTCTCTTTCTCTTTCTCTTCCCCATCCTCATTCCTCCTTCATGTGCAGGGATGATTAATTGTAATTTTAATTAAAATCCCACTGTGGGGTTTGGAGTGAGAGGAGCTTCAGGAGCTCTCAGCCTTGAATCGCTGATGCTGTACAGGCTCCCAAAATCCCATAAATCCGCAGGAAAATCCCCCCAGCATCCTTAAACCTCATTTTTTCCTCTTTTCCTTCACCTCCCTCTGCCCAGATCCGTGGGGAACACGGAGCTCTGAGCACCTGAGGTTGAAGAAAAGTGACAGAAGTGATCCCTGCGCTCTCCCTGCATCTCCCCCAGGATCCTGGAAGCTCCAGATCCCGCAGGAAGGGGTTAATCCAGCCCTGCCTGGCTCTCAGGTGTCGGGACACACCCGTCTGACCCCGCAGACTCCTTCAATAATTCAGCAGCACGTCTGATCTGGGCCGGTTTTAGCGGCTGTGACAGATGGGGTTGGACACGGCAGGGAAAAGGCTCTGCTCAGTGGGGTGATTTAATTGGCTGCTCATTAAAGGAGCTCAGCCAGGCCCTGGAGAGAGCAGGAAAGGGAGGACAGGGATGAAAACCCTTCCCAAAGGAGCCAGGGCTTGGTGGCATCACCATGAGAGGATTCTCTGGGATGCTCTGATGGGACCAGAATTGTCTCCACAGAAATGGGAATGAGGTCAGGGACCTGCTTCCATCCCAGGTGGGATTTGCCAAGAGATGAAAATGAATTTCCAACCATCCATCATCCATCCATCCATCATCCATCATCCATCCATCCATCCATCATCCATCCATCATCCATCATCCATCATCCATCCATCATCCATCCATCATCCATCCATCCATCATCCATCATCCATCATCCATCATCCATCCATCATCCATCCATCATCCATCATCCATCCATCCATCATCCATCCATCATCCATCCATCATCCATCATCCATCATCCATCATCCATCATCCATCCATCATCCATCATCCATCCATCATCCATCCATCATCCATCCATCATCCATCCATCATCCATCCATCATCCATCATCCATCATCCATCCATCATCCATCATCCATCCATCATCCATCCATCATCCATCATCCATCCATCATCCATCCATCATCCATCATCCATCCATCATCCATCCATCATCCATCCATCATCCATCATCCATCATCCATCATCCATCATCCATCCATCATCCATCCATCATCCATCCATCATCCATCCATCATCCATCCATCATCCATCATCCATCCATCATCCACCATCCATCATCCATCATCCATCCATCATCCATCATCCATCATCCATCATCCATCATCCATCATCCATCATCCATCATCCATCATCCATCATCCATCATCCATCCATCATCCATCCATCCATCGTCCATCATCCATCCATCATCCATCCATCCATCATCCATCCATCATCCATCCATCATCCATCCATCCATCATCCATCATCCATCCATCATCCATCATCCATCATCCATCATCCATCATCCATCATCCATCATCCATCCATCATCCATCCATCCATCGTCCATCATCCATCCATCATCCATCCATCCATCATCCATCCATCATCCATCCATCATCCATCCATCCATCATCCATCATCCATCCATCATCCATCATCCATCCATCATCCATCCATCCATCATCCATCATCCATCCATCATCCATCATCCATCATCCATCCATCATCCATCATCCATCATCCATCATCCATCAATCATCCATCATCCATCATCCATCATCCATCATCCATCCATCCATCCATCCATCATCCATCATCCATCATCCATCCATCCATCATCCATCATCCATCCATCATCCATCATCCATCATCCATCAATCATCCATCATCCATCAATCATCCATCATCCATCATCCATCATCCATCAATCATCCATCATCCATCCATCCATCATCCATCATCCATCCATCCATCATCCATCATCCATCATCCATCCATCCATCCATCCATCCATCCATCATCCATCATCCATCATCCATCCATCCAACCTGGATGGCTTTTCCTGGAGGATCTGAGCTCACTCCTAACAAGGGACAAGTGATATCCACAGGAAGGGACAGGATGTGCCAGGGGCTCCAGGTTGGATATTATGGAGGATTTTAGGATATTAGGAGGATTTTAGTTTATTAGGATATCAGGGGGGATTTCTCCACAGAAAAGCCCCAGAGCTCCCATCCCTTCAGGAATTTCATATTTTTGTGGATGTGGCCCTTGGGTGTGGCAGAGTTAATGGCTGGAGCAAAATCCACGGAATTCCAGCTGAAAACTCACCTGAGTTCCACTTGTGTCCATTTCTCTCTCCCCTCCTCCCACCCCCAGATATAATTAAATTCAATTAATCTGATTATGTGCACAGTCTATCAGAAAGAGAAATCTTAATAGCCTGCTCAATGTGATGAATTAATAGATATTAATTAGAATTCATCTCATCCCTGCCATGGCAGGGACACTTCCACTGTCCCAACCTGGCCTGGGACACTTCCAGGGATCCAAGGGCAGCCACATTTTCCTGGAAGTGATCTCTTCCTGGCTTTTCCTGGATGTGATTTTTTCCTGGATTTTCCTGAATGTGAATCTTCCAGAGCAGAGGCTGCCCAGGATCAGCAATTCCAGCCGTCCTGGGTTATCCTCTGCAACACTCCCACCACTTTTCCTAAACTGTGGAGTCATTTTTCCAGCGGGAATCCTGAGGCTGTGGCTTCCCCAGGGACCTAAAAAGCTGCTGCTTTGTGTGTTTTAAAGCTCTTCCTTTGCAGAGTGGCTTTTGTCCCCAAGCACTGAGGGACAAATAATGCCTGGGGACTTTATGGGATATGGAACAGAACAAAAGGCTTCTCCTAAAATATTTTCTGTAAAAATATTTCCTATTTTCTGCCATAAATCTTGACTGGGCTGCTCCATCTTTTCCTAACATGAAGCAGAACCCAGGGGAAAAAAAACCCAAAAACTTGATTGGCGAGGTTTTTATAATCCCAGGTGTAATTCCTGCGTGGCAAACATGAAGGGAGCAAAATTTTGCTTTTCTGGGTCTGCACATCCGGATCCCACTCGGCTGCTGCTGCCTCCAGGCATCCTCTCTGGGAGAAGGGATGGGAAAAAAAGAGGAAGAGAGCAAGGCTGGGTCATGCCTCATCCATCTCCTGGCAGGGAGCTGCTTCCTGACCTGATTTCCCATTTTCCAGCTGCCTCCAGGCTGTGAGGAATCCCCCACCGGTGGCTTCTCCACTGCCCTGCTCCTCATCCGGGGTCTGCAGGAAAGCTGCAGGGTTTGTAAATCCGGGAATGGCAGGAGAAGTGAATGGGAACTACCCCAGTTTGAGCTCCTGGGTCTTACAAACATGGCTTTGGGAAAGGACCTTCAATATCATCGATTTAATCTATTTAATCTATTTAATCTATTTAATCTATTTAATCTAATTAATCCATTTCCCAGCTTCTTCTGCAAGGTGGTTTCACCTAGAAGAACCTGGAGAAGAATTTGGGATGAGATTCCAATTTCTCCATCTTCCCATGGGTTTTACCAATTTCTCCCTGGAAAATGAAATGGGAACAGCCCCAATCCCAAACTCTGCTCATTTCCAGCAGGGAAAAGGGCAGAAATCAGATTTCCTGGGATGGAGCTTTGGCACAGGGCTGGGATTTGTCTCCGTGTGGGGGAAAGCAAATGGAGAGCTGGAGACAAAGAGCCCCCCTGATTTCAGAGCAAGAGCAGAGCGAGAAAAACCTTCATGAAAAATGAAAGAGGAGATGAAGCTCCCGGAGTTATCTGGGGCATGAAGAAACCCAGCAGGCCAGAAAAATGTGAGCAGGGAGAGCAGTGGAGGTGAAAAAAAGCGAGGATTTATGTTTAATTAATCACCTAATTTGCGTTTGAATGGCAGCATCCTGCCAGGTCTGGTGGTCCCATTCAGTTTTCCCTTTTCCCTGATTTTTTTTTGGGGGGATGATCAAAATCATCCAAATCAGTGGAGCATCAAACCCTCGGTGCTGAAAATCCACCCAAGAAGCCACGGGAGGAGGAATTGGAAGGGTTGGGATATCTGGGATTTTCCTGTCTTTGGTGTTGGGAGGTGGATTTTTAAAGGGGGATAAAGAAAAAAAAAGAAGGAAAATCCCAACCAAACCCTCCCCTTCCCAGAGCTGGAATTCCGTGCTCGGTGGGTGACAGGTGAGCTCAGATGGAGGAACCATTTCTGCTAAAAAATCTGACATTTTTAACCAAGAAAGAGGAAATTGAGGTGATTTAACCCTGATTTTGACTCTTTTTAACCAAGAAATGGGAAATGGAGGGGATTTAATCCCAGTTTCACTCTTGTTAACAGAAATAGGGAATGGAGTTGATTTAACACCAATTTTGATGGTTTTTAACCAAACAAAGAGGAAATGAAGGGGGATTTAACCCTAATTTTGACTTTTTAATCAAACAAAGAGGAAATGAAGGGGGATTTAACCCCAATTTTGACTATTTGACCCCAGTTTTGACTCTCTCACCAAACAAAGAGGAAATGAAGGAGGATTTAACCCTGATTTTGACTTTTTAACCAAACCAAGAGGAAATGAAGGGGGATTTAATCCCGATTTTGACTTTTTAACCAAACAAAGATGAACTGGGGCACGATTTTTCTTTGCTTTGCTTTTGTCCCCGAGCAGCCCCGCTGCTCCTCCTGCACCTGGGGATTTCCTGCCCTGGCCTCACGCTCAGGGTTTCACTCAGGTCCTTTAGGCTTCCTGTTTTGCTCTCAGAGCTTTCATTTCACCCACAAATCATTTCCTGTTCTGAGGCTCCCTGTGGCTGATCCCCTCCATTTCTGCTCCAGATTTCTGGTAAATTTTCGCTCTCCCCTTTCCCAAGGTGCTTTCCCAGCAGCAGGATGGGTGATGGGGGAATTTCAGGAAGATTTTCCTTGACATCTTTAAGTCACGGGGGGGGGGGGGATGATCCTGCTCTGCTTTTCAATTCCAGCCACGGGAAGTGTCGAGCTTCCCAAATTAACTCGTCCAGCAGCACAGAGCCCTCTATTACTCTGCCTTTCCATCATTTTCCTGGAGTTCAAGTGATGCTCTAAATGAATTAGTGCTGGAGAATGGGTGTGGGGAGGGAAGAGCCATTGGAGAGGCTGAAAACCTGACAGGGATGGAGGAGCTGCATAAGCCAGAGAGGTTCCAAGGGATGTGGTGGTGACAGAATCATTTCAGCAGTAAATTCCTTTTCATTTTGGAGGGTTACAGGCGTGGCAGGAATTTTTAATAATTGGGGATGTGATTCCAAGCTCGTTAAATGTGTGGCTGGGAGGGAATTGAGGGATTCATTGCTTGCAGTTCACTGCAGAGCCACAAATTCAGCAACAAATTCTTCCTCCCAAACATTCCCAGTGCCTGTTTTTATTTTTTTTTTTTTTTAAATCTTTATCTTTATCGTTGTTGTTATTATTATTATTATTATTTTGTTCCTGCACTCTGTATTTTTATTTATCCCTGGTTCTCACTCAGATATTTGCAAAACTCGAGGTTTCAGTCGTAGCCACTCAGATTTTCCCCTCCCCATGGAGCTCAGAGGCTGGGAAAGGATGGCTGGTGGTCTCCAAGTGTTTATCCCGGACCTACAGACCTCGGATTGTTGGGAATCCCGATATTTTGGGTCTGCTGAGAATGGAAAAACATCCCAAAAATATTCCTGTGGGAGGGGTTGGAAAGAGAGGAGCTTTAGGGTCCCTTCCAACCCAACATCCTGAAACCTGGGAGTCACAGAATTCCAGAGAGGTTTGGGTTGGAAAGGACCTTCAAGCCCATCCCATTCCCTCCTTCCCATGGACAGGGAACCTTCCAGAACCTTCCAGGGGTGGGGCAGCCAGAGTTCCATGGATCACGTCTCCATCCTGGCTGTGCTTTGCAGGAAGATGTTCCCTGTGGCCAAGGTGTTGAGGGGATGCTGAGGGATTTCCTTCCCTCCTGGATCATCCATCCCTAATTTAGCAAAGTCAGGCTGCCCAAATACCAAAAAACCTGAGCATGGGCTGGATTTTGGAGCTCTTTTCCAAGCCTGTTCCATGATTCCCTGCTGATGGATGGACACAGCTTCCATGGAAACTTCTGGAGCTTCCAGGAGGAAGCAGCAGCACAGGGAGGCTGCAAAATTTTGGTCTTTTCCAGCCTCCATGGGGACAAAGCTCCTTGACAGACACTTCCATAAGGGATTTAAAGATTGGATTTCCTGAAGGAGGGATTATGGAGTCAGCAGGAATTTGTGCCTGTAGGGTGACATCAAGGTTTTGGGGAAATGCAGCTTGGTCCTCCCTCTGTGCTGCTGGGGCTGGCACAGCATCGTCAAAGTTGGGATAATGAGGGTTTTTATTAATGGGAATGTTCCAGAGGCTCTGGCAACACGCCTGGGGTTTCACAAACGTGAAAATAAATGGGGAAAAGAGCAGCTTCCCGGTTTTACATCCAGAACAAATGAAATCCAGCACAGCCTGCAGGAAAAATCCCAATGCAGAGACCAGATGTGCTCTGACCCCTCATTACCTCACTTTTCCCACAACAAGGAGATGAGGAGCTCCCTCCACACCTGAGGATTCCTTCAGCAGGTGAGCCCGGCTCCTGCAGCTGCTTTGGCTCCTCAGGAATTCAGAGTAGGAGACACCTCCGGGATTTTCAGTCTTTTCCTTTGCCATCCCATGGGATAAAGTGATCACACTGAGCTGAAATATCGGTGTCTTTTTTTGCCCAGCTCCTCCTGGGAGGCAAAGAGAGAACCTGGTTCTCCCTCCTGTCGTTCCCAGCCTGTGTTCCTGCCCCCCTCATCCCCACCGTGCTGTGATGTCCCGCAGCTCAGGCAGCTCTTGGCCTTCCCAGATGTATTTTTGGACTGCAGCCTCCTCTCCTTTCACCTTCCCCCTGGCAGCATGAGCGGGGTGACCTCTCCACATCCTCCCCTGCTCGTGCCAGGACACAGGGAATGGCTTCCCACTGCCAGAGGGCAGGGATGGATGGGATAGTGGGAATTGGGAATTGTTCCCTAAGAGGGTGGGGATGCCCTGGCACAGATTCCCAAAGAAGGAGAAGGAGAAGAAGAAGAAGAAGAAGAAGAAGAAGAAGAAGAAGAAGAAGAAGAAGAAGAAGAAGAAGGAGAAGGAGAAGGAGGAGGAGAAGGAGAAGAAGAAGAAGGAGAAGAAGGAGAAGGAGAAGGAGAAGAAGGAGAAGGAGAAGGAGAAGGAGAAGGAGAAGGAGAAGAAGAAGAAGAAGAAGAGCAAGAAGAAGAAGAAGAAGAACAACAACAACAACAACAACAACAACAAGGAAAATAAAAATAAGAAAAAGAGAAAGAAAAAGAAGAAAAATAACATAAAGAACAAGAACAAGAACAAGAAGCAGCAGCAGCTGTGGCTGCCCCTGGATCCCTGGAATTGTCCAAGGCCAGGTTGGATGGGACTTGGAGCAGCCTGGATAGTGGAAAGTGTTGGAAACAAATGGGCTTTAAGGTCCCTTCCATCCCAAACCATCCCTGGCTTTTCTGTCTCTTCCCCTGGCCTGGAGCCCCTTCCTTGCCCTTTCCTGCCAGAATTGTCCCTGTCATTCCTCAGATGGGGCCTCCTCAGCAGCTGGAATTCCAACCAGGGTTTCCCTGGCACCAGCAGAAGCTGACCCAGCAAATCCAGCCCTGCTAAAGCTCCAGCTGCCTTGACCAAAACATCGTGAATATTCATGAGGCAATTAATTAACGTCTCCCTGCTTTAATAGCTCCTCACAAAATCCTGTGCCCTCCCAGGGGCTGGAAGTGTCACTTCAAGGTTTTTTTTGGAACAACCTGGCCAGGAGTGAACACTGAGGACTGCAGTGATCCCAATCAGCTCCCCAAGGCTGTGATGGTGATTGGTGCCCGTAATTAGGAATTCTCCAGAAGGATCGGGCTGTGCTGCAGAGCTGGGATGGTGCAGGAAGGAATTTCCAGCTCTGGGATATTCCAGGTTCAGCAGCCTCTGTTACACAAAAATTAGTGGCAGAGCTGCACTTCCTGTGGCTGAAGATCCCCTGCAGGAGACAACATCCCTTGGGAACTGGGAGATGGAGATATTTGTATGGATGGAAACAACGTGGGAATTGCCAAGGGTGTTTCTCCCCTGTCCATTTTCCTTCCCCTGCCAGGACATGGGATGCTGGTGGACACCTCCAGCTCTCCCAGCCTCTCTAACCATGGACACTCATCTCCAAAAGCACCAGCAATGCTCCAAATTCTGCTTCCCTCCCACACCCAGGGATCCCACCCCATCCCATTATCCCATCCCATTATCCCATCCCATTATCCCATCCCATCCCGATGATCCCACCCCCACTGCCCCCACAGGAATTTCAGGGCTGAGCTTGTGGAAGCCATTCTGGGATTTCTCTGGGTATTCCCAGTCTGGAATGAAGAGAGCTCTGAGATTTCAGCAGGATGAGGATTGCAGAGAGAATATCTGCAGTGGGGGTGGGGTGGGTGCTGGATTTATCCCAAATTCTTACCTCCAGTTGCTCTCCCTTCTCCACTCAGCACTTCTGAGCTCATTCCTGCAGGATTCTGGAAGTGCCAAGGCTGTGAATTATCCCAAAATTATTTAGGGGAGAGCAGGGACAGCAGCTCCTTCAAGGGCTGTTAAACACAGGGCTGTGCATCCAACCTGCAGCTCGGGGAGCTGCTGGATCCTGGGATTCTGGGAGCTGCCAGGGAATCCTGAAGGCACCAGAACTCCGGGCTTGCCCTTGGAATGCTTTTGATCCCAAGCCTCTGTCACTGGCTGCTGTCAAAACTCATCACTCATCCCCCAAAACTGCAGGGAAAGGGGAAGGGGTTTTGTAATGAGGAATGGAACGAGCAGTGCCAGACCAGGGCTGGTTGAACCTCATTAATTGATGTGTTAATTACCTGTGGATACCTAGGCCTGCCTGGACTTTGAGCTTCACTTGGAGAAGCTTTACAAGTGGAATTCCAGCAGCTTGGAGGAGAAGAAAACCTTCCTCAGGGCTCTGTGGAAGCTGAACCGGCGCTGTCCCCTTTGTGAACGTCCCCTCGGGTGCAGTGGAAGGTAATTAATGAATGACTGAATTAATTAATTCATGGCCTTGTCACACTCGGAGCTCTCTGAGCTTTTTGCAGAGTCCCCATGGTGAAAGGTGAATAAATCCAGGCAGGGAAGGAGGGTGCTGGGACAGGGGGAGGGGACAGCAGGAGCTGGCTTTGGGTGTTGGGAGGCACAGCCATTGATTTATCCACTGCCCATGGATACAGGGGGCCAGGCTGGGAATAAAAACAATTTATCTCCTTTCCAGGACCTGGTTTAGGGAGGTGAGAGTTGGTAACACCAGGGCAAGAGCTTGGTGACACCCCCTGATCATGAAAAAAATACATTTGAGAATATAAAATGTATTTTATGTATAAATATATTATTTCTATGTATATTTAACTCTCCACCAGCCAACTTTCCATCCATTTCATAGAAACACACGGGTTTGGGTTGGAAGAGACCCTGAGGACCATGGCAGGGACACCTTCCACAATCCCAGGCTGCTCCAAGCTCCGTCCAACCTGGCCTTGGACAATTCCAGGGATCCAGGGGCAGCCACAGCTTCTCTGGGAATGGGTGCCAGGGCCTCCCACCCTCATTTTCAAACCTTTCTTCCTCGTGTCTAATTTAAATTAGAGGAGTTTCTAATTTAAATCGAGGAGTTTCTTCACCTCTGGAATTGTGTGACACATCAGGGTGGCCCAGAACACAAACCCTGGAGACATGAGGAAGGAAAATCCCAATTCAATCTAACCCAACCCAACCCAATCCAGTCCAGTCCAGTCCAGTCCAACCCAATCCAATCCAACCCAGTCCAACCCAATCAAGTCCAGTCCAACCCAACCCAGTCCAACCCAATCCAATCCAATCCAATCCAATCCAGTTCAACCCAACCCAATCCAACCCAATCCAATCCAACCTAACCCAAACCAGTCCAGTCCAATCCAATCCAGTCCAGTCCAATCCAATCCAGTCCAATCCAATCCAGTCCAGTCCAACCCAACCCAACCCAACCCAACCCAACCCAATCCAATCCAACCCAATCCAATCCAACCCATCCCAATCCAACCCAATCCAATCCAACCCAACCCAACCCAACCCAATCCAATCCAACCCAACCCAACTCAACTCAACTCAACCCAATCCAATCCAGCCCAACCCCAAAGTCTGTTTTGTCCCTCTTGCAAAGCCCACCCTTTATCCCACATCCATCTTTCTTTGCTCCATTCCATGATCCTATCTTGACTGCTGGACTCATCCCTCAGCCTTGGTGGGCCCTGATTTGAGCAGGGCAGCTAAAATGTCCTCACCAAACGGTTGTGGCCATCCCCAGAGCCCCCAGGGATGCAGAGGCCCCGGGAGGAGAGCCCAGGTGAGCTGCAGGAGGGGCTGGGCACGTACCAGGAGGTGACTCCGGAGGAAGCCGCGGACGTGCTGAAGCTGCTGGAGGAGCACGAGCCCCTGCTGAGCAACTCCGTGGCCTTTGCAGAGCAGCTGGGCAGGGAGCTCCAGGGGCTGGATGAGGTATGGAGCCATGGAAGGAGGGATTGGGTCTCTGGACATCAGCAGCTTTAGGCTTTAAGGTCCTTTCTGTGGTTACTGTGCTGCAAAGAGAGGGAAAGGACAGCAAAAAGGAGGGAAAAAAGCCAATTTATTGTACAGACATTCTGTATTTAAATGATGTTATTTGAAGCTAGGACAGGACAATTGGGAAAAACATCCTTGGGACAGCACCTCAGGATGTGTCCCACGGGACAGACACCAGGGGTTAATGTTGGTGATGAATTCCACTCTGTTTGTCACCATGTTGTCACCCTGGGAGACTCCTCCCTAACTGAAGCTGCAGTCAGCTTGTCAGCCTGGGAATGGAGCTGAGAGTCAGGAGAAATCCAGGCCTGGAAAGGATTTCCAAGCTGTGATTCCCCAGCTCTGTGAATGTGTGTGTCCACACTTTCCAACCCCAACCACTCCACGATTTCTGACCATTGAGCTTTACTGACTCCATTTGGGTTGCTGTGATTTATTGCATTTCTGCAGAGGAAATTTCTCCTTTCAGTGCTAGAACAAAAAAACCTGGGGAAGTTGCTTCCAGCATTTGTCTTCTGCTAAAATATCTGAGATTTTATGGTTGGCAACCAAGGAAAAATAAGGAAAAAATAAGCTGAAGGAAATATCCTAAACCATACAAGAAATCACAAACCCTAAATCCAATCTCCTTTAGCTGCAGAGTTTGCTGTATTCTCATATATGATTTATTGCACTTGGAAGTCAATCTGGAAGCCCAAACTCCTGAGGTTTGTTCCTGCCAGCTCCTGGCAAGGAATTCAGGCACTTTGTGACTGTTCCCAGCTGTAAAACACCCTGGGAGAGCAACAAATACATCTTTATTAAGTTTTTTTTTTGAGATGAAAGGCGCCGTTGAATACATTATTTTAATGCCCTCTAATGAATAAATGTGACTTCCCACTAATACAAATTAATTAATGAGCATTTCCATTTCCGAGCCTTAATCTCCAATATTAAATGTTATTAATCCCAGCAAGTTAGACCAGCACATGCATCCATTTAAATGTTTTCCCTTCATCCCAGTGATAACACTTTGCCTTTCTCTCCCATATTAATGACCCTCCTCTAACCCAGCTGTTCTGGGAATCACAGAAATCCCTGCACTGGCAGCAAGGAAAAGTTGATTTCTCCAAAGGGAAGGAAGGCACGGCCGGGACACCGGGAGGCCAAAGGCTCTGATTTGGACATTGATATTCCTCCAGAATTCCAGGATCCCAACACATGTGGGACTGCAGGCAGCTCCCAGCAGCTCTGTGCTGCCTGCAGCTGGATTTTATTCCTGTTTCTGGAGCCTCTGGAGAGCTCCTTCCAGCAGCACTGGGAAGCTCTGGGCAGAGCTGATGGGATGGGATGGGATGGGATAATGGGATGGGGTGGGATAATGGGATGGGGTGGGATGGGATCCCTGGGTGTGGCAGGGAAGCAGAATTTGGAGCATTGCTGGTGCTTTTGGAGATGAGTGTCCATGGTTAGAGAGGCTGGGAGAGCTGGAGCCTCAGAGCCCCTTCCAGAGCCTAAAGGGGCTCCAGGAGAGCTGGAGAGGGACTGGGACCAAGGGATGGAGGGACAGGACACAGGGAATGGCTTCCCACTAGCAGAGGGCAGGGCTGGATGGGATATTGGGCAGGAATTGTTCTCTGGGAGGGTGGGCAGGCCCTGGCACAGGTGCCCAGAGCAGCTGTGGCTGCCCCTGGATCCTGGAAGTGTCCAAGGCCAGGTTGGACTTCGGAATTGGAGCAGCCTGGGACAGTGGAAGGTGTCCCTGCCCATGGGGTGGAATGGGAAGAGCTTTGAGGTCCCTTCCCAACCCAAAGCAGGCTGGGATTCTCTGAAATCCTGTGGGATGGACACTCAGGTCCTCAGGGGACTCCACCACTTGTGGAGATGAGGGTTGGGCAGTCCCTGCAGTGACACCCCCAGTGCACAGAGCCAGCAGGGCTTGGTGGCATCTCCAGACTCAGGGATTTTTCTGCTTGTGGCCCGATTTTCCTGGACACTCCACGGGAATTTTCTCACTGGGGCAGTTGGAAGAGCTCTGAGGGGAGGGTTTTGTGTGCCCTAGGGACATGCAGGTGGCATTTGGCCAAGGTAGGACAGCAGCAATTCCACCAACACCCCACAAGTTACAGCAGCAAGGTCTCTGCTGTGCCTCGGGAGGGTTAAGGACAGGACTTTTGATTTGTCTTGGTTTGAAAGGCAGGTGTTTGTTAAGACAGGCAGGAGCCCTTCTCGAAATGGAAAATGTAAACTCTCTCTCTCTCCAAGCTGTTATAATTTTGAAATTAAGGGGCTCTCAGGCAAAGCTATGGGAACAGGAATAACAGTTCTTTGCCAGGAAAATGCCAATAGCAATGCAGTATTGCAGAGAACAAACCCAGAGCAGGGGCAGAGGGAGAATCCAAGGTGCCCCCGTCAGTCAGTCAGGGTTGGTGCAGTCCCATTCCATGGTGGCTGCATCCTCCTGCAGTGACAGATGTGGTTCTGCTGGAGCAGGGCTCCTGCACAAGGTGCACTTTTCCTCCAAAGCTGCAGGGATGATGTGCAAGGCTCTGGTTTTCCTCTGGGATCCAGTGGGAAAAGGCTGCTCTGCTGTTCCAAATCTCCCCTTTGATCTGGGTAGGAAATGCTCGGCTCCTGCCCTGGCTGGAGCATCTCCCAATGGGATGATGGAATTTGATCAGCCCTGCCCTGGGACTGCATGGCCATGGACAGGAGAGATCTCCTGGAGGGAGGATGGGCTGTGGGCAAGAGAAAGAACACTGCAACAGCTGGGTGAACAGCTGGAACATGAACAGCAGAGATCCCCACAGAGATCAGGATCACTGCCACAGCTGGGTGAACAGCTGGAACATGAACAGCAGAGATCCCCACAGAGATCAGGATCACTGCCACAGCTGGGTAAACAGCTGGACAGAATCCAGACTTTTGGTCACATCCTGCTTTGCAAGCCAAGACATGACCCCAGCATGGTCTCAATCACCCCCTGCCAAGTGTGACTCCCTCTCCCCCTGCTCCCCACAGGCCAACCTGCGAGCCATCATCTCCTCGGAGCAGCAGGTGGCCCAGCTGATCAGCTGCATCGAGGAGGCCCTGGCCGAGGTGGCCAGGGTGGAGCAGACCCTGCAGGTTTGTGACGAGCTGCTGGGCAGTGTGAAGGAGCAGATGGATGACATCCAGCGGGAAAACGCGCTGCTGCAGCGCGTCGCTTCCAACAGGACGAGGCTGATGGAGGAGATCGTGTTCCTCACGGTGAGGGGGTGTCCGAGGGTGTTCATCTGCAGCTGGGAAAAACTTCCTGGGAATTTGAAACACTGGATGCTCTGGTTGTTTGATTTTCCCCTGGCTGGGAAATGAGGGATGGTGTTGGTAAAGGAGGGATGGACAGGTAAGAGCTGGGATGTGCAGGACCCTCCCCACGGCCCACAGGGGAATTCCTTTTCCAGGGCAGGATTAGGAATGACAAAGCCAATTAGTGATTTAATAGCCAATAATCGTGACCTGGGAATACAAAACCATAGCAATATTGGTGAATAACGACGAGAATCCCCACTTTAATGTTGCAGCCTATTTTTATCCAGTTTTCCAAGTTTTAGTGTTTAATTCTACGTGGTCAGAAACTTTTTTGCCTCTCAATTCATTGGTTAGAAGGTGCCTGTGTGTGCCCGTGCTGAGACTCTCTCTTTACACAGGTTTTTATATATTTTCTTCACGGATTCTCATGGGATAGACTTTTTATTTTCCACAGGTGCAGCCTGTTTTTCTCACAAGAATAGGTTGTTATGCAAACTGATTTTCATCCTTACGATTCTTTCTCATGGGAACTTAACAAGCTAGCTGCTCATTCAGCTGAGCCAGCCCTGGTTTTATAAGGCCTTTCTTTTATAAGGGTTTTGCTGAGGCCACCCAGTAAAAACTGACTTTTTGCTGTCAGATTTTTTTTTTTCTCAGCTCCCCATTTCCATGAATGGCCAGTATTATGGGTTTCTGATTCACCTTTTAATAGCTTTTAGGGATTTCCGAGCTCTTTTTTTTTTTTTTTTTTCACCCCAGGGACTTTTCTAGTTTCTTTTGTTTTCTCCAGTTGCTTTTGTTTTCTCTATTTCTTCAGGGAAGTCCTGACCCTTACTCTAACAGGTGTCCTCACATGGGGCACCACTTCATTTTATTTTATTTTATTTTATTTTATTTTATTTTATTTTATTTTATTTTATTTTATAGGATTGAAATGTACAAAAGACAGAATTTCATGTTTGGACTTACATATTTATTAGTTCTTACCTGTGTTACAGTGAGTGCTACAGCACTTTTAGCTAACAAGCTAAAAATGAAGAAATGGTGATGGATCTCCCTCGTTACAAGGTCTTTTAAGGCCTAATTGCCCAATTAAAAACTAACACTTGAATTATTTTTACTTTTGACACAATGATCAAATACCTGTGACCCGCAGTGCGGCCTTTTCCATCCAATTAAAAAATACCACCCATACTCATGAAGAAAAAGGTGAAGAAGAAAGAAAACCTTTGTCTCAGAACCTCCACCTTGTCCTGTATCTATTGCTGTATTCTAAACCCCAAAATTCCAAACTCTTCAGCATGTGATATTACATATCACATATATTAATATCCCATTATAATTATATCATATTATAATTATATCCTATTATAATTATATCCCGTTATAATTATATCACGTATATGAATATCACCATGAGATATTATTACCCAAACTACACGCCTAAAATCCATCACTAAAATTTGGGAGCTTTCAAGTGAAGAGCAGAGCTCTTTTTGGGCTCAGTGTCGGCAAGCACAGAACGTTCGAAACTCCCGGGTTTCAGGGTTCCAGCATATTCCCAATGGGCTGGGGAGGGATGGGGAGGGGATGAGGAGGGGATGAGGAGGGATGGGGAGGAAGGGATGCGGGTCTGGCTGTGTTTGCAGTGCCGTGGTTCTGTGGCAGGGCCGGCTGCAGCTGAGCGGGGAGCACGGCGCCGCGCTGAGCCGCGCTGACCTCTCCAGCCCCGGAGCAATCGGAGCCTGCACGGCCGCGGCTCGGGCTCTGTCCTCCTGCATGGCCCTTCCCATCCATCCCTGTGAGTACACAGCAGGCATTTCCTGTGCCTCACATACTGAGAAAGCAAGAAAATCACAGCCTGAACAATATTCCAGGCTGGAGCTTCTCAGCTCTGTTCCCAGCCCATGAGCTGGTCCAGCTCAAGGCCAGGGAGAATTTCTCCCAGGGTGATCATTTGGTCAAAATAAAAAGGAATTAATAACAAAGATAGAACACCTGTTGTGGTGTGTGCCCAGGCCCTGGCAATGGGGTGTCTTCTCTCTGAACCAATCTCCTTTTCTCTACTCTTGCTATAAAACCAAGTGTGTTTGTGAATAAATTTATCTCTTTCTTCCTGTCATGACAGACGCCCATGTAGCTGTGCATCTTATTTCTGCCTCACTTAAAGGGTTAAAACCCCTTTCCACGGCTACATTTAGAGATTCCACGGATGGACATTTGGAGCAAACATTTCCCCCACGGGATCACCCTGACAGGGGTGGCCAACACCTCTCTTGGAAGGGAAATCCGAGGTTGGAAATCGTGGGCTGTGCTGTCTGTGCGTGGAAAAACAACAGCTCATTGTGGCAGGGTGTGGGAGTTTTTGGATCCCTGGAAGTGTGCAGGGATTTGAGCCTGGCAGGAAATCCCAAATTTTCCTTGTGGTGAGACTGGGCGTGTCTCCTTGGCTGAGGTCAGACTCACAGATTATTTTTAGTTTTTGAATTTTATTTTCCACTTCTTGTCTGCATTTCCTTGGTACCACAGGAAAGCTTTCCACCCCTTCATCAGCTTTTGGGTGGATTTATCTCAGGAATTCTGTCCGAGTTGCCAGTTTTCTGAGGGTTGTGGATCTGCAGCTGCCCCAGATCCCCTCAAATCCCAAAATATCCTTTTTTTTCCCTGGAGGTTACCGGAAGCTGCAGGCGGTGGCTGAGCAGCTGATCCTGTTTGAAACCCTCAAGCAGAACTTTGAGAACTCCTTTGTCAACCACATCACCAACATCTTCGAGATGCAGGTGGGCTCCACTCTTCATGGCACCTCCAAATCCTGGAAAATTGGAATATTCTGGGCCAGTGGCACAGGAGATGCCACCAGGATTTCCCCAAATGGTCTCTCCAAAGAGATCTTCCCACACACCTTCCCCTTGTCATTGTCCCTCAGTCCTCGAGTTAATTTTCCAGGGATGCAGGAGAAATCCACGCTCCCAAAATCCCTCTGGTGACATTCCTTAAGTCCTTAGGCCTGGAGATTTTTCATTTAGGTTTTTTTATTTTCTTTTGGGGGTTGTTGATCAGTTTGTAGCCTAAAATCCCAGGATAAACCCCAATCCTGTGATCCCTTGATCAACACCTTCAAGTGCTGATCTGGCAGGTTAAAGGTTTTTCTGGAGAAGACCCCTGAGGGCAGCAATCCCATGGATTTCCTTCCGTGAAAAGGAGCAATTCCCAAATCCTTACCCCCTTAAATCCTTGCTGTTCGGTTTCAAGCAGTGCTTTTGAGAAGGGGACTGGGAGGGAGCTGCGGGATTTCCATCCCTGGAGATTTGCAGCCCTTGGGCACATCCCTGAGCAAACTTTCCCATCGGGATCTGCTCCCAGCTCGCCCCACTCCAACCCCACCTGCACCATCTGTGGCTGCAGCATCCCAGCAGAATTCCAAGGCTGCTTTAGGTGAATTTTTTCTGTCATTTCTCTCCCTCCAGGGCAATTCCCAGGCCCCTGCTCTTGGCCCCATGGTTGCCCCAAGCCATGGACCCCACCACGAGGAGCTGCTGCCCTACACCCCCCTCATGTCCTGGCTGAGGAACATCAACCCCACTCTGTTCTGGGACCTGCCCAAGGTAGGGCTGAACCCCTCAGCAAAGGCTGCAGACCATTCCCTGGGAGCTGGGGAATTCCTGATGGCATCTTGGTCTGCCCAAAGCCATCAATCCCCTGAGCTCCCAGATTTTGGTCCTGCTGGGAATGTTTGGCCAACCTGGAGCTCAGTGCCCGACAGAAAGCTGGGGGGTGGCAGAGTTGTGTTGAGGTAAAAGGTCTGAAAAGCCCCAATTTGGTCTTTTTACTCTTTCCTTGCTTTTCCACCCCATTCCAGGTCTATTCCCAGAACCTTGGCAGACTCTACGAGAGGGAAATCAGAGCCCTTTTTGAACAGGCCAAACTCGCCCTGTCAGGGAGGAGAAAAGGAAGTGAGTGACTCAAAACCTGTCCTTTGTGCTGCTGGGCAGGCTTTGTTGTCACCCAGGGGTGGTGACAGTCACCTCCAGCACAGGTGGCTCCCCCAGGTGTGATCCAGGACTTTATTCCCTGGCAGGGTGGGAAAATCCAGCTCTGCCCCACACACCAGGCAGTGTTTGGGAGAGCCTTGGCTCCATGAATTCCCCAGTTTTGTTCAGGTGCTCCTCAGAGCCGGAGTTTTTGTTCCCTTCCCCGTGCAGGGCTCAGGAATGACACAGTGGTGGCCAGGATCGTGCCCCAAGGAGCCACAGGAGAGAGAGAGGGAGGGGAGGATGTGGAAAAACCTGGAAAACAAAACCTGCTGGCAGCTCCCTTCTCCCTGGCTCTTAAAGATTCCCAGAGTTCCCACCCCACCATTTTCTCCTGAAAAAACCCCACCAGGTTTTCCCTTGCCTTGCCTTGCCTTGCCCTGCTCCTCTCACTCTGAGGGATCTGGGGTTGTTCAGCCTGGAGAAGTCTCCAGGAAAACCCTGTAATTCCCCTGGATCCCTAGAAGTGTCCCAGACCATGTCAGACAGGGCTTGGAGCATCCTGGGGCAGTGGGAGCTGTCACAGGACAGGCGTGGAATTTTGGTGATTTTTTTTTTTTTTTTTTTTTTTTGGGTCACCCCCAACCCAAAGCATTCAGTGATTTTATGATGCCATAAAACCTGGTCCATCTTTCATGCAAGATTCCTCAGAATCTTCTCCCAGCAGGGGGAAGCCTGTCCCAGCAGACAGAGGGAATTCACAGCAATATTTGTGGGATGATTTCACAGCGAGCCATTGCTGTCCCAAGGTGCTCATTTCCACCAAAATCACTGGAGCTGACTCCAGAAATTCCAGTCAGGTGTTTCTGAAGATAAAAAGAGAAACTGATCTGTCTCCTCTGGAAGGTTTTTTTATGGCCCACAAGTCACATTTTCCCCTCAGCAAAACAAAGGGCTGTAATGGAAATTTCCAGGCCAGTTTGGCCCAGTTTGAAGGTCAGACTGGTGTGTTTTGCCCATCAGAGTCAGCACTTCCAGCTCTGCACTTCCTTCATCACTGGTGTCCAGATCCCGAGCCAGGGGATGGAGCTGAAGGGAGGGGATGGGGCTGGTGCCTCCCACTTTTGGGGTTCTTCATACCCAAAACAGCCTCTGGGAAAACAGGGCACCTCAAAACCCTGGGATCAAATCAAGGTGGGGAGTGCTTACACAAATACCTGCACAGCAGGAAAAAAAAGGAGGAAAATTTCACCTAAATAGTCCTAAAGGCACCTAAATGGCCACCATGGGACCATTTCTGGAAAAAAAAAAAAAAAGTCAAATTAAATTAAATTTAAATTAAACCAAAGCTGGTGCAGGGCACGTGTGGCAGCCAGTCTGCCCCATCCCCTGGGATTTCATTTCCTTCCAATATTTTTTCCATCTTTAAATCCTACATGAGTCTATAAACCAGGAGGGATTAAACCCCAGGAGAAAACCCTTGGGAAGCTACAAGGTGTTCCTGCTCTGGTAGAAATCATCCCACGGGCAGGACAGGGTGAATTCCATTGTCCTGGGATGTCCCTGCTCTGCTCCAGAGGGTGGGGACAGCAATGGGACAGGCAGGAAGCCCCAGGCCATCCTCGATGTGACCAGAACAATGTCACAGTCGGTGACAAAAGGGGGAATTTTTAGCAAGTTGTCCCCACAGAGGCTGTGGCACCTTCCCAGGGGCTGGCAGTGTCCCTGGAATAATTTACAGGAATATTCCTGCAGAACTTTCAGCTCCTGGAATGTTTTGCAGGAATATTCCTGCAGAACTGGCAGCTCCAGGAATAATTTACAGGAATATTCCTGCAGAACTGGCTGCTCCTGGAATAATTTACAGGAATATTCCTGCAGAACTGGCAGCTCCTGGAATAATTTGCAGGAATAATTCCTGCAGAACTGGCAGCTCCTGGGATGTTTTGCAGGAATATTCCTGCAGAACTGGCTGCTCCTGGAATGATTTTCAGAAATTATTCCTGCAGAACTGGCTGCTCCTGGGATGTTTAACAGGAATTATTCCTCCAGAACTGGCTGCTCCTGGAATAATTTGCAGGAATATTCCTGCAGAACTGGCTGCTCCTGGGATGTTTTGCAGGACAGGTTTGGCTTTCCTGAAGTTCTGCAGGAACCTCATCCAAAGTCCTGCTCATGGATGGAGCCCAAGCTGGGAGGAAACCTGTCCAAAACCATCCCTCATCCCTGCAGTCCAAAATCCCTCATCCTTGCTGTCAAAAATTCCTTATCCCTCAAAAATCCCTCATCCCTTCTGGAAAATCTCCCAGTCCAGGCTCCAGGTCATTTCCTTTCTCCTGATTATCCCAGTACATTTTTTTGTGTGGATTCCCTGCCTTCAGAAATGATTTTATTGATGGCACCACCCCCTGATTCCTTGCCTTATGTGATGGGACAGTTTCGAAGGCAACCTCGAGCTGTTCATAATTAATTGGGAACCAGTAATTAAATCCTCCCTCATTTTCCCTTTTCCACAGGCTTGTAAAATTCTTTCCCATTTGCTGTTGGAATTTTTATTTTTTCCTGCTTTTGCCACTTCCCAGCTGGTGAAATTACAATGTAATGGTGAGAAGAAGATTAGGAAGCAGCTCCTTGATTTAGTCCTGGTTTTAGCAAGGCTGAGGTCATGAGCAGGGCTGGCTCATCCCTCACCCCTGCTCAGTGGGGAGCTCACAAATCCTTCCCAAAGAGAAAACTCTGCAAGGATAGGCTCAAAAAAAAATATTTTGGGGATTCTATGATTGATGGAGAGGCGACCTGAGCTCCCTAGAACCTTTGGAATATGTGAATTATTCCCATTTTTTGGATTAATTTGGAAATGATCTGGATATTTCCCCACTGGTTCTTTTCAGGGAGTATAATAGGAATTTTTAAATGCATCTTTCAAAAGATATTTTTTTTTTCAACTTTTCCACTCAAGCCAAGCCCCCAGTGCTAAAACTGCCAATGTTGGAGAAATACATTTATTTCCAGGTTAAGGATTTTAATTTTAAAAGGGCATTTCTTGAGAAAAAGCCACTTTCACCTCACCTGGATGTTTTTCATGGCAATTTACAATCAAAATTAAGCACCAAACAATTTTCCTGAGACGTCTGAAGGTTTTTGTGCTGATCTATTCCCTTACCCCCTGGGATTTTCCACAACCCAGGAGTAAGCAGAAGGCAGCAAAGGGATAAACACCTCAATCAATGAAATAAAAAGGCAATTTAATGAAACAAAAATAACGAAAAAGAGGGAGAAACTGCTGAGAAGGCAGAGAAAAAAATGGGAATTTCACTTGATTTCCCCATTAATCAGAATGCAAGAGGAAAAGATCAATTCATGCTTAAAGTCAGACAGAAATAAGAGATGTTTAAGAGTTTAAATATTCAGGAGCTGGCGAATCCAAGAGGTTTGGGATTTCTGACGTTCCACAGGTCTGCAGGAGTCTTGGGAGAAGCCGATGGGGAGGGGGCAGAGCCAGGAGGACACCCCAGGCAGGGTAAGGAGCTGGGGGGTCCTGGCCTGTCCCATGTCCCATCCCCTGCTCCTCCCCCGGAGCAGAGCCCCAGGTGGACCCAGAGCTGCTCTGGTGTCCCCAGGGAATTCCAGAGCTTTTCCAGACCAAAAGTGGTTTCTAAGCAGGTGTTGGAGAAGGTGCTGAGAGAGCTGCAGCCCCTTTGCACCAAGGAGCAGCAATTCCTGCAGGAATTCTTCTGGCTGGGCTGTGACGCCGTGGAGCTGCAGGTGAGGGTGGGCACCTGGCACCTTTCCCTGCCTGGCACATCCGTGGGGCACCTGAGCTCTCCTGGGCCCTCATCCTCCAGGAACCAGCACTGGGGAAGCTTGAGAGGAAAATCAAATGGAATTTCATTCACAGGGGTCTCCAAGCATTAAACAAGAGGCAGCAGAAATAAATCCTGAGCTTGTTTTCCTGCCTGAGGGAGAGCAGAAAAACCATCATTCCATGGGGTTAGATGGGATACTGGGGAGGAATTCCTCCTTGTGAGGGTGGGGAGGTGCTGGGATGGAATTCCCAGAGCAGCTGTGGCTGCCCCTGGATCCCTGGGGGTGTCCCAGGCCAGGCTGGACATTGGGGTTTGGAGCAGCCTGGGGCACTGGGAGGTGTCCTTGGGTTCCATCCCAAACCATGCTGGGATCCTTTGGTCATTTCTGTGGACACACACATTCAGAGAGCTGGGGAATTCCAGCTTGGAAATTCCTTTCCAGGCCTGGATTTCTCCTGACTCTCAGCTCCATTCCCAGGCTGACAAGCTGACTGCAGCTTCAGTTAGGGAGGAGTCTCCCAGGGTGACAACACGGTGACAAACAGAGTGGAATTCATCACCAACATTAACCCCTGGTGTCTGTCCCGTGGGACACATCCTGAGGTGCTGTCCCAAGGATGTTTTTCCCAATGAGCTCCTGTCCTGTCCTAGCTTCAAATAACGTGATTTAAATACAGAATGTCTGTACAATAAATTGGCCTTTTTTCCCCACAGAGCCCCGTGTGTGTTGCTGTCCTTTCTCTCTCTCTTTGCAGCGCAGTGACCACAAATTTCCACTCCAATTTTTTTTTTTTTTTCCAGGGATCTGCCACGGAGGGAGGAGAGCCCAGGGCAGCTCCAGAGGAGCCTCCTCGCCCCAAGCCCCGGAGCCTGTAGGTGGTGATGGGACACACGGGCTGCTGTGCCAGGACGTGGCCGAAGGATCCCCTCCCGCTTAATTCCCGACCTTGCCCACGATCCCCTTTGGGTTTTCAGGCCAGAAGAAGCCACAGCCCCGGTGCTGAGCGAGCTGTTCAGCTGCCTGGAGCCGGAGCTGAGGGCGTTTCTGGATGTCTGCAGCAAGGCTCGGCCCCTGGGCTGCCTGCACGTCCTGGGGACCTTGAGTGACGCCGTGCTGGGGACCCGGGGCTCTTGCTCTGCTGCCCCGTCCTTCCTGCACACCCTCCTGAGCAACGTGCTGCTCCTGGCCAAGAGCAACTTCAACAAATGCATCGTGAGTGGCCGTGCTGGGAGGGAGCCCGGTAGACCTGAGTGATGTGCCAGGATCTTCTAAACGGAATCCCAGCATCGTGGAGGTTGGAGAAAACCTCCAGGATCACCAAATCCAAGCTGTGCCCCATCCCCAGCTCGTCACCAGCCCAGAGCTCTGAGTGCCACATCCAAGGGTGTTGTTTGGACACCTCCCCAGACCTCCCTGGGCACAGCCCCGTGTCAGCCTCCAACAAGGAATGTCACATTTCCTTGGAATTATAGAAGGCATTGACGATGGAATGAGCACTCCCAAACCCAGCCCTTTGTTTCGTGCTCCACCAAACGTGGTCGGATCTGAGGGTGCCACGTCTTTGTGTCGTTCTCAGGGGACCTTGTGCAAGGAGATGGAGGAGGCCAAGGCTCCCAGCAGGATGAGGGGAGGGATCCTGCCCTGTGTCAGCCGCTTCCAGGAGTTCGTGGCTTTCTCTGAGGAGGTGTTCAGGACATCCCAGCGCCGGGGGGAGCTGGACAAAGCCCAGCTCAGGCTGGCCAGCAGCGTCTTCAGCAGCAGTGAGTGCCAAGGCTGGGTGTTCTGGTCGGGAAATGTCCCCCTGTGGCTGCAGGAGTGACCAGCTGGGCCACCAGGGCAGGGTGGGAGCTGCCTGTCCCCTGGGCACCCCTTTTCCTGAGCAAGATCCTGGGAGCACCAGGAAAATTCCAGGTGATCCAGGGGAGGAGCTGCCTGTCCCCATGGCACTGTGCACCCCTGAAACCCCTTTTCCTGAACAAGAGCCTTGGAGCACCAGGAAAATTCCAGGTGTGACAGGGTAGGAGCTGCCTGTCCCTGGACACTGAAATCTCTCTCCCTAAACTCCCAGAGCCTGAGAGCACCAGGAAAATTCCAGGTGTGGCAGGGTGGGAGCTGCCTGTCCCCTGGGCCCCCCTTTTCCTGAGCAAGATCCTGGGAGCACCAGAGGAATTCTGGGTGTCTGTCACAGCGGGATGGGGTGACAGGGCTGATGCACACAAGGGCTCAGCTTTGGATTCAGTTCCAACATGTCCTGCCCCACTATGGAGGGAGAGCTCCTCATGGATCAAACTCCTCTTACAAGGTCTTGGGAGCTGAGAAAAATTCCCCTAAAAACACCAAGGGGTGCTTGGGAGGGAGAGAGGGATTGGGAGAGTGGGGTTGGGAGCTTCCAGCAGATCCCTGTCTTGTCCCAGCTGGAGCCCTCAGCTTCCTGTCAGGGAAATCTCCTTTTCCTGCCTGGAGAGGACCCGAGGGGCTGCAGAATTCACAGCTCTGGGCACAGATCTCAGGTGGTGCAGAGCCTGGGCTGACCCACTGATACATCCAGGGACACTGCCAGGCTCCAGGAATGTTTGCAGGGATCAGGGATCAGGATTGGTGTTATAATTATTCCCTCCGAGGTCAGACGGCTCAAATGAGCCATCCCAAAGGCACATCCCCCCTGAGAGCCCCCAGGGGTTTCTCTCCTGATTCCCTCCTTCGTCTCCAGTCAGCAGCCTGTCCTCAGCAAACCTGAGGGTGAACACGGATATGGTGATGATGGAAAATTTCCACCACGTCCACAACTTCCTGTGCCAAAAGAACATCCCCTGCCTGGAGGACAAGAAGAGAGAAGCCATGCAAAGGTCCAGGGAGCACATGGAGAAATTTGTCACCACATCCCTGGGCCAGACCCTGGAGAGGCTCCAGGTGAGTGCAGGACCCTGGCCTGGAAGGGCAAAGGCTCTTCCCAAAACTCGGGATGTTCAAATCTCCCTGCCCTGAATGCACTCTGGGATTATGTTACCTTGTTGTCACAGGATAGGAGAGCACCTGGAATTCATTTTGCTCAGGGATTCCCAAAATCCTGGCATGGCCTTCTGCAGCTCTCCCAGCCTGAGCATGAACTTTTCTATTTAATCACAAAATATCACCCAAACCCATGAAGAAGAAGGTGAAGAAGAAAGAAACCTCCACCCTAAAACCTCCATCTTGCTTTATTTACATTACTATATTCTAAACCCTTCAACTTTGAGCTTTCCACTCTGTGATATTACAAACTTTTATTTAAACTGCACACCCACAATCCCAGTTCTATCACTCAATTTTGGAAGCCTTCTCCAAAATCCTCGGGTTAAATGCAGTGTTCTCTTGGATGTCAGTGTTTGTCAGCACAGAAAGTCTAAAATTCTAAATCTAAAATTCTCAGTGGCCAGAGTTCCAACACACAGGAGGCAGAATTCCAAAGAACTGGTGGGGAGCTTTGTTCCCAGTTTGTTCCCAGTTTGTTCCCAGTTTGTTCCCATCCCCGCTCCAGTTGCGTGCCGGCATCTGGCAGATCCCAGTTAATTTTTCATTTTAATTTAGCTGCCTGGCCTGATCCATCCAACCCTTCCCAAGTGGCTGCTTTGTTAACTGAGCTGAGAGCATCTGGCTCTGCTAACTCAAACAGACATTCCCTCCTTCCCTCTTCCTAAAACGTCTCACAGACGGAGCTCAGCTGGAATTATTTATGGGACCTGTTACTTCCAATTTGTTTCCAGTCTTTGCTGTCAAACATTTGTTGGCTTGGCTGGAAAATCAGCTCCGTGTCTCGTGCTACCTGAGCTCTGCCATGGCTTCAAATCCTCCCTTTTCCAAGGGAAAGGATCATTTTATTGCTCATAACAGAGTGAGTGGGATATCAGGGCACCTGAGTTTCCCAAAATCCTGGCTCCAGCTCTCCCAGTTTCTCTTCCCCAAGGGAAGGTGCAAAGAGGTGTAAGTAAAGCAGGAGCTGATTCCTGGTTCTTGGAAACAGTTCGTGCATTTAGGATCTCAAAATCCTTGGGATTTAGGGTATTCCTCCACAGCCAAGTTGCAGCTGGAACACTGAAATGGATTCCTGGGCTGGATGAAGAGGCAGGAGGATGAAGGAAGGGACGATTCCCTTGTTTTCAGCAGATGTGGAATGCCCGGCCCAGCTCTGGCAGAGATGTCAGGAGAACTGAGAAAATCCAGGTTTTGTTTTCCACCTCTGCAGGTTCTGGGATCCCCCATCCCCACCTCTGGCTCCAAAGTTTCTGTGGGGAGAAAACTGGGGGGGAGCACCAAGGAACTGGAGGGATTTTCCAGCAGTCCCACTGCTCCATGGGGCTGCAACCCTTAGGGATGCTGCTTGTTGAGCAGGGAGGGGAGAGAACCACGGAATTCCCTAAATTCTGCTTTCCTGGAGGACAAAAAACTCCATTCTCAATTCTTAAATTCTTTGTTTGAACTAAATTAGAAATGGGAACCGAGGGCAGCGTTCAGGTGCCAGCCCTGGAGCAGGAATCCACCTCGGGATGGCTCTTCATGGAATTTCTCCTTCCCTTTCCAGCATTTTCATGGAATTTCTCCTTCCTTTTCCAGCATTTCTTTGAGGGGGTCAAAGCCCGCCTGGCTCAGGGCGTGAAGGAGGAGGAGCTCAGCTTCCAGCTGGCCTACAGCAAGCAGGAACTCCGGAAAGTCATGGAAAAATATCCTGGCAAGGAAGTCAAGAGAGCCCTGGAGAGCCTCTACAGGACCATCCACAAATGTCTGTCCCCAGAGGAAAATCTTCTGCCGGTAACTGGAGCGGGATGGGGGCGAGAATGGGATGGCTGGGATTCAGGAATGCCTGTGTGGCTGCAGGGCAAGGAGCTGAGGTTTGCTTTTCCAGGTGCTGTGGAAGGCCATGGAGCAGGATTTTGGTTTTTCAGGTGCTGTGGCAGCCCATGGAGCAGGATTTTGTTTTTCCAGGTGGTGTGGAAGGCCATGGAGCAGGAATTTGTCCGGCAGTACCGAGAGTTTGAGGAGCTCATCCAACGCTGCTATGCAGGATCAGGGATTGCCCTGGACTTCACCATGGAGGACTTGCTGAGCTACTTCAACTCCATCACCAACATGTAGGGAAATCCCTTTCTGGATGTGGGGAGCAGCTCAGGAATCCTTGTCTGCAGCCACATCTCCGAGGAGCTGATCACAAAACCATTCCCGAGTTGGATATTTGGGTTTCCACAAAACCATTCCCGAGTTGGATATTTGAGATCTCACAAAACCATTCCCAAGTTGGATATTTGCGTTCCTACCCTGAACTTAATCCTAAAATCTTGGTCCTGGACTAAGACCCAAACCACAACTTCCCAGCTCCAGGAAACCATTTTTCCACCAGGAAAAGACCCTGAAAGTCTCAGATTTCCACCAACTCCTCAGCAGAACGTTCCCAATGGAAAAACATCTTCTCTCCAGGGACTTTCTCCTCTTCTGTGCTCGAAGTTCAGTGAGCCTGTGCTCAGCCAGAGGGTTAAACCACATGGAGACACTCCAGGGTGAGGTGTTCCCACATCCAGGTATCCCAACAGGCACTGCTGCTCCACAGCCCAGCAGATGAAAGTCCAGAGCTGTAAATATTAATGGATTTATTGCTTTTAGCTCAGATTTTATTCACATCTCAACTGGAGTGGAGAAGCGTGTGTTGGTTCTAGAGATGCAAACCAACCCCTCAGGGAATTTCTTGCTTTTAACTCATTTTCTTAGGGATCTTCCTACACCAGCTCACCAATATATTGTCATTTTTAAAATGTTGTCTCTGCTTCTTGGGATGATCGTGGGGTTCATATTGTCTGTCACAACCTTCTTCCTAAACAGCTGAAGAGTCTGAACTCTTTGATATTTACCTCACAGGACAAAGATTGTTTTATTTATTTTGTGTGCTAGGAAATAATCTTGGAGGCAAGATTCCCTGTCCATTGCCAGGGAGGGTAAATAATTACCAGGAGGTAATCCATGACCGGGGAGGCTGCTTGGACAATTCCTCTTCTCCAGGGATATCCTGGATTCTTCAGAGGGAGTTTAAACCAGCACATAAACCCAACTTTCCCTTGCAAAGGGAAAAAAATCCAGACTGTTTTTCTGGGATTTTCCAAGCAGTTGGTCTTTGGGTCAAGGTCCAGCTCTGCAATGTTTAGAGCTCACGTTTCCAATCTCCTCATGCCCTCCCTTTGTCCCTTTGTGACGTGGCTGCTCCCAGCAGGAAGAGGAGGGTCAGAGGAATCCACCCAGCGCTGCCTTCCCAGCTCTTCATCCCTCTGCAGGTAACAGGAATTTCACTGCCCCGTTCCCTTTGAGTTTTTGGCTCAGGTGCTCACCTGGGAGGGGAGAGCAGGAGGTGGGAGCTGTAGGATGAGACATGGAGGTGCTGGGACATGAAGGACACCAGGGCTGAAGGGATTTGCAGAGGGATTGAGCCACCAGGTGCTGTGGTGGCCCATGGAGCAGCAATCCTGCATTTCCAGGTGTTATGGAAGGCCATGGAGCAGGTTTCTGGTTTTCCAGGTGTTATGGAAGGCCATGGAGCAGGGTTCTGGTTTTCCAGGTGCTGTGGAAGGTGGCTCCAAGCTTTTGAACACCAAACACCAGCAAGGAGGGGCAGGGATTCCTCTGGGTCTGGTGATGGCTCCCCCAAACTGGTGCAGTCACTGGGGACAGTGCCACGGAATGGGATAATGGGATCTTGCTCCAAACAGACTCCTCAGATCCCGCTGGAACTGCTCCAGTGTCTGTGGGATCTCTCCTCACCCACCACTTCCCAATAAATCATGGAAATCATTGAGGTTGGAAAAGCCCTCTGAGATCCTGGAGTCCAACCATTCCCTGCCAGCACCTCCCTAAGCCACATCCCCAAAAAGCCAAGCTCAGAGGATCTGAGCCCAGCCTAAGCCAGCAGGATCCTCTGTGGCCCCAGGCTGGTGAATCCCCCCACCCTGAGCCCCTGCCCTCACCCTCTGCCTGCTGGGGACGTCTGGCAGCTGGAAGACGAGTGACAAGAAACAAGAAAAATCCTCGGATGTTTTGTCTCCACTCACTGGATGAAAGGAATTTCATGGGAATCAAAGGAATTTCATGGGAATTGAGGGAACAAAAGGAATTTCGTGGGAATGGCAGGAATTAAAAAAGTTTCATGGGAATGGTGTGAATTTCCTGGGAATGGTAGAAATCAAAGGAATCAGAGGAATTTCTTGGGAATGGAGGGAATTTCTTGGGAATGGAAGGAATTTCTTGGGAATGGTGGAGGCTCTGGGGAGTGTGGTAGGAATAGGGATCCCCTGGATGCTGGTGCTTTAAGGGGGTTTGGTTACCAGGCTGGAGGGGAAGGTTCCTGGGGTGACCCGGAGGGGATTTGGTGTCCTGGGAGGATCAAGGTGGGATTTGGTGGTTCTGGGGAGGGTCAGGGCCACCGAAGGTGACCTCTGGGTGAATATAGGCTCGGCTCCACCTGGATGAGTGTCCACACCTGGAGGGACCCCAGAGGGAGGGAGGATCCCAGACGTGATCCCATCCTTGGTGCACACGGGGTTTGTGTGTGAGGAGTTTGGCATCTCGGTGACATCAGCGCTCAGCAAGGTCACCTGGATTGTCCCCCACACCTGGCCCAGCCGGGGGCTCTGACAGCCTCAGGTGCCAGCAGATGCAGGCCAGAGCCAGGATCTTGCAGAGAGGAGGATTTATTGCTTCTGTACTTGTGCCACCTGCAGGACACAGGAAAACCTGGGCGGTCCCCTGGAGCATTTTCCATTTCCCTGCATAGCTGGATGCTCCTAACTTCCATCTTCTCCATTTTCATGCCAGTTCCCAGCCCTGAGAGCATGGCTTGGAAGGAGAAGGGCACGAGCCCACCCTCGTGTTTCATCCAGCACCTGGATCACCTTGTGCTGACTGTGAAGAGCATTGAGGACACCGTGGCCTTTTATTCCAAAGTCCTGGGCATGGAGGTGGTGACTTTTAAGGTAACCCTCACCTGAGTGAGCAGGACCCCACCAGGTCCCCAGGGTTTCCAGGGCTGCTCAGGGAGTGGATGATGAAGGTGTCCAGCCCAGGAAATCTCTTGTAGCCCAGTGGTGTGGGGGCTTTGCAGCACCTAATTAATGATTTGTCATCAGTCTCGACTGTTTTCCTTCAGAGCCAGGATTAACAGAAACACGATTGAAACAGTTTTTCTCGTGTTTGGGTTTGGATGTTTATTATATCTTAGCAGAAAGTACAGAGAGTTTGACAGCACTTCCAGCTCCAGAAGTGAGGAAAAGTGGCCACAGGGGCAACTGCTACAAGGCCTTTTAAGGCTCAACAGCCCAATAGAGAATTAACACCGATATTATTTATACTTTTGACCCAACAACTAGATTCCCATGACCCTTAGAGTGACACTGACTGAGCCACCAGAAACTACTACCTGACATCTATAAAGAAGAAGAAAGAAGAGGAAAGATGAGCAAAGAAAGAGATAATGCCCAAAAATCTTCATGTTGTCCAATATCTATTACTGTACTATAAAAGCCCCAAATTTAAAACCCATCACCCTGTGAAAGCACACACTTCTAATTCACAACACACTCGTGATTTTTACTTCATCACTCAAATTTGGGAGCCTTCTCCAAGACCTCAGGTCAAAAGCAGTGTTTTCCAGGGGGTCTGTGCCTGAAAGCACAGAAAGCTCAAAACCTCCAGATTTCTGGGATCCAGGAGTCTCCCTGACTTTTCCTTTTCCTTTGGGGACAGGGCAATCGCAAAGCTTTACGTTTTGGCCAGCAGAAGTTCAACCTGCACGAGGCTGGGCAGGAGTTTGAGCCCAAGGCTCGGCGCCCGGTGCCCGGCTCTGCAGATTTCTGCCTGATCACAGCAGCGCCCCTGGAGAAGCTGCTGGAGCATCTGGAGGTGAGACACGAACCCAGAGCCTCTAAGTGACGCTTTCCTGGAATTCCCCTGGAATTTCCTGGGCGCTGTCAGGGTTGTGTCATCCCGCAGTTGGTGTTTTCAAGGCTGGGGGAGGAGGGCACGATGGTGACATGACCTTGCTCTCCTGTGTCCTCCAGGCCTGTGGGGTGGCCATTGAGGAAGGTCCCGTGGCCAGAACCGGTGCCGTGGGTCCAATAACCTCCGTCTACTTCCGAGACCCCGACGAGAACCTGGTTGAGGTTTCCAGGTACTGCACGGATGTGGCTGCAGGCACTGAGGGGAAACCCTGAGCACAGCCCAAGCTCTGCCTGTGAGGAGTCCCAGCAGGAGATGGACCAGGTTTACAGAGGCCAGGCTTGGCTGGACCATTTGGGAGTCCAAGTTTTAATTGTGTAAACCTGGGACAAGGCTCAAATCACAGCCACAAAGTCGGGCTGAGAGGACATTGGGAGTTTTCCCAAGGCAGCCTGCTCTGCTCTGGGTGTGAATCCTGCTTTGATAATCTCCACCACAGAGACTTCGTGGCCTTCTGGAAAGATCTGCCCTGCTGCTGCTGCACTGCAAATTTTGGGACATTTTCCCTAATTTCTGCTATCCCTTTTGCTGCAGTTGAAGTCCTCATTCCTACACTGCCCACCTGTCACTCCTCTCCTCTTCAAAGTCACTTTTTCACAGCTGGAAATTTCTGTCTCCCTTCCTCTCATCCTCCTGCTTATTGTCTCAACCTGCTCGGTGCTGGTGGCTCTCCCACCAAGCCAGAGGTTTAAATCCAGCTGTGACTGTCCAAACACACTCCTCGCCTGGAATTTGGGGATTTGGCCTCAGTGTGACCCACAAACACTCCTGAAACTGAAGCTCCAAGTTTCATCCTCAGCTCTGTATCAATAATTGAGGGTTTTCTGAAACTCAGGAATGGAAAAAGCAGGGATGAGGATCCAGTTCACCTGGATTTATGCAGGGATTGAGGATGGTCTGACACAGAGGAGTCTGACTCTGGTTACTTGTGGGATTGTCCTAAATTTTCTTCTTCCTTTAGTGATTTAAAAAGCCATTTCAGAGTAATCTAAAAAGTATAAAACACTGAAGGATTCTCAAGCAGAGCAGTTCCAAGGCTGGCCACACTGAGGTAGCATCGATATCCTCACGGGAGCGGCGCTGGAAAGGAGGGAGGACTCTCCTGACCTCTACAGTCCAAATCCTCTATAAAATTGAAACAACTTCTCAATCGCACTCATTTTTTCCTTGCTGGAATTTCTTAGGAAATCCAAAATTCTTCATGGCGCGAAAAAAAAAAAAAAAAGGCAAAGTCACAAAATATGCAGTGCTTTGGCTGATCAGCGGCGATGAGCTGGTTTCCATGTGGGAGCTAAAGACAGGATTGCCGTGGGACAAAGCCACGGGCATCTCCTCTCCTTCACCTTGTGAATGGAGATCCGGGAAGGGACCCCCGGGAGGGACCCCGGGAGGGACCCCAGGGAGCGGAGTCCCCTCGGCCCCGGAGCCCGCGGAGCATCCGGCGGCTGCTCTCCAGGGTGCTGATGTCCCCCGGCCGGGTCCGTGACCCTCGCAGGGTCAAACCCCACGGGAGAGGGTCAAACCCCATGGGAAGGAGATCAAACCCCACGGGAAAGGGTCAGTCCCACAGGAGAGGGTCAAACCTCATGGGAGAGGGTCAGACCCCATGAGAGGAGGTCAAACCCCATGGGAGGGGGTCAAACCCCATAGGAGAATGTCAAACCCCATGGCAGAGGGTAAAAACCCATGGGAGAGGGTCAAACCCCACGGAACATAGTCAAACCCCATGGGAGGAGGTCAAACCCCATGGGAGAGGGTCAAACCCCACAGGAGAGGGTCAAACCCTATGGGGAGGGGTCAAACCCCATGGGAGGAGGTCAAACCCCACATGAGAGGGTTTCACTCCTCTCTTGGAGCCCATCCTGGCCCTGTTGGTCCCTGGCTGGCCTGGAGGGCACCGGCTCCGTGCCCTTCCCGTTCACTGGAGGGTGAGACATGGAATGACACTTGTGGGGCTCTCACACCTGGCCCAAAGCACGGGAAACTCAAAACAATCTCTGGGGATCGATGTTTTTCCCTGGAGAAACCACAGGCCACCATTCCAGCTATCCCAATCCCAACCTCTGCTGGGCTCCCCATCTATGGGAAAAGCCTCTGGATTGTGAATATTCTAATTAAAACTGATGGTTTACATAAAGCAGCATCAAATCTTTATGGAGAAAATGAATTTAATTCTGTTCTTTATTCAGCAAGATTCACTATGATTATTGGACAGGTGGGAAAACAGTTTTCTTCTGGATGGTTCGTTCCCTGCACAAACCACGACCAGCAAGAGAAAAGGATCTTCCTTCTTGTCTGCTCCCATCTCGCCCCTCTTGAATCCTAATTCCCACAGCAGATTCCACAATTTTATCACGAGCATATTGGGAAGGAGCTCTTTGGATCATCAGTCCCAGTGTTTCATGTGGAGAAATGTTGAGTTCTCCATCTCACCGCTCAGGGAGGGTGCAGGGGAAGGAGCCTTCCAGGGAATGGCTGCTCAGGAGCACAGATTTCATCCCAGCTGGAAAGATGAGTTAAGAGCCGAGTCTCAATGAGCTTCCCCTCCTCTCACAGGAGGGAAACGCGAATTTCCCAATGGGAGTCACAGTGTGTGTGCCCAAGTCACCTCCCAGAGAAGCCCATGGGCCACCTGGTGAGCCAGCTCGGAACAGGAGCTTGGGAAAGCCTGGGAAAGCCAGGAGGAATGGTGTGGGACATCCTGGGATGGGCAGGGATCACCCTCGGGGTGTAGGACTGATGTAGGATTCCTCACCCACCATCTTCCCTTCAGAAAAGACATCCAGCTCTGAAGGGTCCTCAAACCATCCTTTGCACATGGAGAAGTGGCAGACACTGCCCAGGGGGCTGGAGAAACGCGAGGTTTTTACTGGAAAGGAAAAGAATCCCTCTCTGCCAGAGAGTTCTGCAGGCTGGGCTGCTCACAGCAAGGATGGATTTTTCCTGTGGCCAGTGGGACTGCCTGACCCTGATCCCAAAAGTGCCCAGAGGAGCACTGAGAAAAGCAAAGGCTCTGCAGCTGAACCTCCTCCTCCTCCTCTTCCCAGACTCGGCGTCCTGAACAGAAAATCTTGGAATCCAGCTGTAAGAAATGCGAGGGCACGGTTCCTCCTGGAGAACTCGATGATAACCCCAGGATTCTCAGAGATTTCCACGGGAATTTTTTTATATACTGGTGGTGACCTTTCAGCTCCTCAGCCAGCATCGACCGGGAGTTGGAGTTTACTCCACGTGCTGGTCCAGACACACCTCCTGCCTCGTGGGTTCCTTTGGAATGATCTACTGGAAGGGGCGGGAACTTCCCTGTCCTTGGGAATCAATAGGAAAGCACCAATGAAGAAAGGAATGGCAGCTTCACCAGGACCAGCCCCTCACCAAGCCCCCCGTGCTGTCCCCTCACAGGCTGCAGGCCAGCTGGGAGCTGTCTGACAGGTTCTCCAGGTTGTCCACCAGAGTGATGATGGCTTCTATTTTCTCCTCTGGAAGCACGTGGGAGGCGTTGGACCGAAACTTCTTCAGGAGCGACTCTTTGCTCAGGGGCTTCCTCCAGTGGCCGTAGAAAGTGTCACACTTGCCCGTCAGCACGTCGCCGCTGTGCAGGAGCAGGGCCACCTCTCCGTACATCTTGTCAAAGTTGGCCACGTTGTCCTCGGGGTGCTCCACCACCACCTTGTCCAGCAGCTCCCGGAGCTCCTGGCGCTGGATGCTGCTGTCGGAGAAGGAGCCCAGGCCCACGTCGCCGTCCAGCAGGGCAGCGCAGGCGTTGAACTGGAAGGAGTGCCTGGCCTGGTGCTCGGAGCTGGGGAAAGGCCGGTTGATGTACTTGGACACCGGGATCTTGAGCACGATGCTGCGGATCAGCGACGGCGAGAAGGACCCGGCGTAGTTAACGAAGAGATTCCGGACGGACAAAGCGGCGTCCACCACCCAGTGCATGCCCAGATGGGCTGGGAATCTCTTGAAGGCGATGTCCTGCTTTTCCAGCAGGAACTCGTGGTGCTCCCCGGGCGCCGGCAGCGGTTTGGGGTGGTAGACGCTGTAGAAGGCGCCGAAGCCGGAGCAGCCGGGAATGTCATCCAGGATCAAAGGGTTGGCCTCCATCCCTCGGGCCGCCAGCAGAGCGGCCTCCAAGCCCAGGCGGGTGGCGTTGCCCACGTGCAGAGGCTTGGCCTGGGTGGCAGCGTTGGCCATGGGTGCCCCGGCCAGCGAGGCGGCGATGCCCAGGGCGTGGCAGCACTGCGCGGAGCTGAGCGACAGCAGCTTGGCGGCGGCCGCGGCGCTGCCCAGCGTGCCCACCACCGAGGGAGGGTGGAACCTGCAGGGGGATGGCAGGGGTGAGCAGAACTGGGTGCCTGGCATGGGTGAAAACAGCTTTCTTCCCATGGAGAAATCAATGGAAAATCAGGGGTACAGGTAACACCAAAGCATTCCTCCCATGGAGAAATTAATGGAGAATCAGGCGCACAGGTAGCACTAAAGCAATTATCTCAAAGAAAGATTAATGGAAAATCAGGGTATGGATAACAACAAAGGATTTATCCCATGGAAAAAAATTAATGGAAAATCAGGGGCATGGGTACAAACAGAGCTTTCCTCCCACGGAAAAATTAATGGAGAATCAGGGGCACAGGTAACACTAAAGCAATTTTCTCAAATAAAAATTAATGGAAAATTAGGGGCACAGGTAGCACCAAAGCAATCCTCCCACGGAAAAATTAATGGAGAATCAGGGGTAGGGCTAGAACAAAAGCATTCCTCCCATGGAGAAATTAATGGAAAATCAGGGGAACAGGTAACACCAAAGCATTCCTTCCATGGAGAAATTAATGGAGAATCAGGGACATGGGTAACACTGAAGCAATTTTCTCAAATAAAAATTAATGGAAAATCAGGGTATGGGTAACACCAAAGGATTCCTCCCAGGGGAAAAATTAATGGAGAATCAGGGGTACAGGTAACACCAAAGCAATCCTCCCATGGAAAAAATGAATGGAATATCGGAGGCCCATCAGCCAGTGGAACTCCCTCATGGCTCTGGTGTGGGTGGGATTCACCTGACTCAAAATTCGACCATAAATTTGAACTAATAAATTAACTTCAAAATCAGAGTTTTAGTAGAGTTTAGTTTAACCCTAAATTTAGAGTTAATTAACATAAATTTAGTCTAAAAGCTGAGTTTCCCCTTGAAACCTCCTCAGAAACACCAAGGTGAGCTCAGCATGTCCAGGAATCAATTTGAACTTTGTCCAGGAGGTGCCATGGCTGGTGCCCACAGCAGCCAAATCCCTCAGACAAATAATTCAGCCTCAAGCACACCCGAGGGAGCAGCTCCTGCTTGATTCCATCGCCTGGATCACTCCAGGGCACTGCTGGTGCCAGCACTTGGCCCAGGGGCTGTGCCCAACTCCAAACCCTGCTGGGTGCTGGGATCCTGCCCTGGCACTGCAGCCTCCCTGGGAGCCCTCCTGAGGGTTATTTTTGAGGCAAAATCTTTGGAAATCACCAAATGAATTCATGGTGCAATCACCTCTGGCATTTGGTGCTCGGTAAGGCTTTACCCTGGGGTAAAGCTGAATTAAATTCGACTTAAACTTGGCTTAACATCTGACTCGCCAACCCTCTCCCTCCTCGGTGAAGAAGAGGAGATTTTTTTACCTTTTGGGAATGTCGTGAGCCTCGGTGGAGAAGTGCATGAGCCTCCCTTGCACCTCCAGGCCCACGTTGAAGGCCAGCAGGAATTCCAGGCCGTTGGGTTTGGTTTTGGGAGGGAGCATCTGGGAAGCTGCCAGGAGAGCCGGGAGCACGGCCCCCGAGGGGTGGGTGGCAGGGTGCCACGTGTCGTCAAAATCCATGGAATGTGTCTGCCAGGGAAACAGAGGTGAGGGAATGAGGGCTCCCTGCTGGTATTCCTGAGGGAATTCTGCCAAAGCCTCCCCTCAGTGTCCCCACGGCTCCTCTAAAAACAAGGAGATTCCCGGCTTTTGTCTCCCCATCAAATTCTGTCAATTCTGTTTCCTGGAATGCTAGCTCCTGGCACCACAGGGAAGATTCTCCTGGAAGGGCTGGGAGCACAAATTCCTCTGGAAAATCCAGGAGCACAAATTCCCTTGGGAAAAGCAGGAAGCACAAATTCCCCTTGGAAAAACCGGGAGCACGAATCCACCTTGGAAAAACTGGGAGCACAAATCCTCTTGGAAAACCCGGGAGCACAAATTCCTTTGGAAAAGCCTGGAGCACAAATTCCCCTGGAAGGGCCGGGAGCAGAAATCCCCTTTGGAAAAGCCAGGAGCAGAAATTCCTTTGGAAAAGCCGGGAGCACAAACTCCTCTGGAAAAGCACAGATACCCCTTGGAAAAGCCGGGAACCCAATTTCCCAGGGAAAAGCCGGGAGCACAAATTCCTTTGGAAAAGCCGGGAACACAAATTCCTTTGGAAAAGCACAGCTACCCCTAAGAAAAACCGGGAGCACAAATTCCCCTGGAAGGACTGGGAGCAGAAATCCCTTTGGAAAAAACACGGATACCCCTGAGAAAAGCCGGGAACACAAATTTCCTTGGAAGAGCACAGTCACCCCTTGGAAAAGCCGGGAGCACAAATTCCTTTGGAAAAACAGGGAACAAAAATTCCTTTGGAAAAGCCGGGAACACAAATTCCTTTGGAAAAGCACAGATACCCGTGGGAAAAGCCGGGAACACAAATTCCTTTGGGATAAACACGGATACCCCTGAGAAAAACCGGGAGCACAAATCCCCCTTGGAAAAGCACAGATACCCCTTGGACAAAGCAGGAGCCCAAATTTCCTTGGAAAAGCCCCGAGCAGGTCCCGGGCACTCCCGTCCCGTCCTTACCGCCACGCCGTTGGTGAAGGCAGCCAGGGTCGGGGACAGCTTCAGGCCCGGCTTTCCATAAACTGAGCTCACGGCCACGGAGGAGTAGAGCTCCTGCGGGAATAGGAGATAGCACAGGGTTAAAATGTTCCTAAAAATCATAGGAATGCACTACATTCAGGGGATAGGCCTGGGAAAGGGAACTGGGCTCTGGGAACAAATATGGAGCTTTGTTTTTCTAGATCATGTGAAGCTACAGCTGTGTAATCATCATGTGATAAATGATCTGATTGTTAAATGTAATGATTGGATGGTAATTGAATATGATTATTGTTTAATTGTAATAAGAATCATGAGAAAAGGTATTTGGGGGGCCTGATGGAAATGACAAGAATTCATGCTTGGATAAGATCAATGTATACAGTAGAACGATATGGGTTTAATAATTTTAATAATATATAGTTATAGAATGAAAAGGGTATAAAAACATGTTTATCTGGGATCTATGTGGGATCTGCACCCCTCATTCCCAGAGCTCCTCAATAAAGCACCTGCCTCTAATCATCCTGGAATTGTGTTTTCAACGCTGACAAGGGGAGCCCTGGGGCCAGCAGCCACCGGGAGCAGCCCCGGGCGTGGCAGTGGCGGTGACAGTGGCAGTGGCCGTGTCAGTGGCCACGGGCGTGGCCGTGGGGGTGACAGCGCTGTCCCTACCCGGCAGTAGCGCAGGGCGATGTCGAACACGGTGGTGGTGCTGCCCACCAGCCCCACGCCGATGCTGTCCAGGATCATCCTCTTGCTGCGCTGCCGCACGGTCTGGGACAGATGCTCGGGCCGCGCCGCCTGGATGAAGGAGGCGAAGCTGCCGCTCACCGACTCCTCCGGGGCTCTCCGGGCCACCACTGCACAGGGGACACAGCGAGGGGACAGGGACATTGCTGAGCTCCGAGCCCCCGGCACAGCGGGCATGGGGAGCTGCAGCTGCCCCAGGCAGGAGGGGGAGTTTGGGGAATCCTGCAAGGGCAGGGAGATGGAATTCATCATCCCCATGGCTTCCTGCCCGCTTGGGATACTCTCTGATCCTGTATAGAAATGGATATATTTTATCGAGATATAAAATTTCATATCCCACACATGCTCTGAGCTCCTCCCGGGGAGGCTTCCAAAAGTTTCAGGTGAAGAAACCTCAGAGCTCAGCCCCATCCCCTCACCCTGGGCTTCCAACAACCATTTTTTGAGAGGTATCGACACAAATGATGTCCCTTTATCCAGAGGAAAGGCAGAGCAGGAGTGGACCACAGAAATTCAAAACTTCCATAATTTTTTGGAAAGCAGGACTGGAGCCAGAGCCTGGATTGATCCAGATGTTTCATCCTACAAGGCACTGAAATCTTGACTCAGCCTCTAAAGCCCTGCATACTCCAAAGGATGCTAATCCTTAAAAATAAGTTAAAATAATTAAAAATAAGTTAAAATTCTATGGAAATTACCCAGTTTGTGTCTATTGTATATTTTCATTTCAGTGACAAATTGCCTTGTTTAGATTATATATAGATCATTATTATACATTATTTTATATAATATAAAAATATTATATTATATATTATTAAATTACCAATATTAACAATATCAATATTATTAAATTATAAAATATTATTATCATTAAATATATTATAAATCTATATTATATGACATAAAATTTTGTATCTAATAATTTTATAATTAACACCGCATTTTATAATATTATTCTGTATTCTAGAAGGTAGAATACAGAACATACTGAATATAATTATATTTATAATTCATAGAATTTAAATTGCTATTCAAATTAAATTAAAATAGCTATTAAATTGCTATTGCTGTTACCATTTATACTGTTAGTCTGGGAGGGCACAGGAGAGCAGGAAAAATAAAATTCCATGCAGCCAACATTTTTAGGATGGCAAATCCGTACATTTGCTTATGGATGGATGTGAGGGTGCACACACAGATGGAGATAAAAGATGAATTAACGTCCAAAGAAAGGTGAAAAAAATAAAAACCACTTTGCACCAAGAGGAAAGCTCATCCCAGATCGGCAGGTACACAGGAGGCTTTGTTTTTGGAACAGCAAACATGGCAATTAATGAAATGACCATTCCCTAATTTCCCTGGTTTGGATTCATCCCGAAATGTCACATCGGTGACTCACGGAGCGCTGGCTCGTGTTCGGGCTCCCCTCGAGCCCAGTCTGAGCCGCCCGTAAACACAGCTGGGAATGCCATCAGCGCCTGACTCACCGGGAGAACATTCCCTGTCCCGGGGAACAGGAACCTGGGCACTCACAGCTCCGGGCTCCACTGCCCAGCCCAGCCCGGCTCCCCCCGGAGCATCCCCGATTCCCCCAGAGCATCCCTGATTCCCCCAGGGCATCCCCGGGTCCCCCGGAGCATCCCTGATTCCTCCAGGGCATCCCTGGGCCCCCCTGGATCATCCCCGGCTCCCCCAGAGCATCCTCGGGTACCCTTGGAGCATTCCCGGCTCCCCTCAGAGCATTTCCGAGTGCCCCCGGAGCATCCCCCGGCTACCCTTGGAGCATCCCCGGGTCTTCCCGGAGCATTCCCGGCTCCCCCCGGAACATCCCCGGTCCCCTCGCATCATGCCCGTGTGTCCCGGAGCATCCCCGGCTCCCCCCGGAGCATCCTCTGCCCCCCTGGAGCATCGCCGGCTTCCCCCCGGATCATTCCCGGTTCCCCCGGAGCATCCCCAGGTACCCCCGGATCATTCCCGGCTCCCCCCGGATCATCTCCTGCCCCCCCCGGCTCCCCCCGCCGCCCTCCCGGAGCTCTCCCGGTGCTCTCAGGGCTTGGAGAGGCTGCAGGAAAATCTTCTCCAACCACTCAGCACCCAGAAAAGTTGGATTGGTTCCTCCCCGCTATCAAATGCTCTTTGTCACCTCAGCAGGCAGAGAGATTTTTTTAACCCTTCAGCTAAAAGCGTTCCATAACTCCGGGGTTTTCCTCCTGGTATGGCAGGAGTTCATTAAAAAATTAAATTTGATGCAAGACCAATTGTTTCTCTTGCCCTCAGGTCTCATTAAACAGTGTTCCTTGCATTTATTTTATTAATAATTCCTTTTAAAATAAATTGAGATAATAGACTAAGAATACATTTTAAAATGAGTTAACAAACCTATTATAAACTTACAATAAACGAAGAGACCTTTTAAAAAGAAGTTAATCAACTTATAATAAACTTATAATAAAGTTGTACTAAACCAAGCAAACTTTTAGAAAGAAGTTAACAAATATAATAGATGAAGAACATATTTTAAGATCAGTTGATAGACAAACTTAAGAGACAAAATAGACCAAGTGTCTACAGGGATAAGCTGAGGTTAATTTATCCAAAGCTGGGCAGTGCTGGGGGCACAGAGGAGCTCCATGAACCTCTCCAGGCAATGCCCAGAGCAGGGTCAGGTGGAATTAGGAAGCAGTGACAAATGGAGGAGTTAAAGATCTTTCAACATCTCCCATTTGCCATCAAAGAATTTGGAAAGTCTGGTTCTAAACCAGTTAAAGTTCTGGTTTAGCACGGGACTAACAATCCACATTTTTACTCTCTGCTGTTTTCCTCCTGGTCCTTTACCCCGAGGGCACAAAGCACCTCAAGAACCCCAAACATTTGGAAGTTTTGCCTTCCAAAAAATTTGAGGATTTCTCTGAGCCCAGCATCTCCTTTTCCAGCACTGCCGTGATTATTTCGGGATGCCCGCAGGGAAAGGATGGGGAATGCTGAGGGATACAAACCGTGGGCAGCAGTTTTATGGACTTGCCGAGAACTTGCCAAGAACTTCTGGGATTTCTAGAGGAGAGAGACGGAGAGGGAATTTGTCACTGGAAGGTTTCTTGGAGTTTTCCTGGTTGTGCCTCTCATCGTGAGACTCTCAGAGATCAAAGGGGCACGTAAAAGTAACGACACACTTAAAGGAGGGGAAAAAAAAATATTTTCCGAAGCTGCTTCCAGCAAGGATGCCAAGAACATCCAGGGAAATAAAATAAAGCCACAGAGCTGAAGGGGCAGCAGAGCCTGTGCAGAGATCCTTGGAGTGGGCACAAGGAGCAAAACCCGTGGAGAACATCCCAACAACAACAACAGCCCCGCATGGAGCGGTCCAGGGAGCGTTTGGGACACATGAAAGGAGCAGGATGGCAGGGAAAGGTCAGCAGCTGAATGAAGTGGTTGTGAAAATCGGGATTCGTTCATTTTTGGGGCAGGTTCCCAATTTAATGCCACGCTCAGCTGGACCAGCAGAGGAACCGCCCGGAAAGCGACGTTTCCTCCTTAAAGTGCAAAAGGCGAGCTCAGGGATGGGGAGGGTTGGCAGGGAAGAGTTTTACCTGGAAGCTGGAGTAGACCATGCTGGTGGCTGCTTTTCCCAGTGCCATTCCCGGCTCGCTGTGCTCGGTGCTCGGGGTGGCAGAGGTGTGTGGCTGGAAGGTGCTGGTGGCAGGGTTTATATGTGCGTCCAAAAAGCAATTTGCTTTCTGTTTTGTGCAACTGAATTTCCAGGGGGATGACATCAGCCCCTGGGGAGCCAGAGGGTGGGGGGAATCCGTGAGGAGGGGTGGTTTGGAGGGAAACCCCTCCCAGCCCCCCCCCCCCCCCCCCCCATTTCAGGAAATAAATAAAAAGATTTCAGACAATAACTGACACGGTTCAAGGAAACTCCTGTCTCCAAAATGCCACAGGTGCCAATGGGTGAAGCAACCAGCTGCAGGCTCCTCCTCCCGAGGAGGATTATAAAAGTGGGATTTACCAGGAAATGAGAGGGACAAGAGCATCCTCCCATTGAGCCGAAGTGTCACCACAGCAGGTAAATCCCAGCTGCAGAGGCAGAAGTGAGGCACTGGTGGTTTTCTTTTGGCTTTTCTTGAATGCCTGCAGTGTTTGGGTGTCTGGCTGAGTCTTTCCCGGCTCTCCTTCTTCTCCATCTCCAGCTCTGCCGGGTCACTGAGCTGGGAGTGCACCCTGGGGCTTCCAGGGAACACGGGGAGCCTTCGTTCCCAAAGCAAAGTTTGGATTTTGGGGGAAGGCCACGGCTCTTTGCTTTGCCCTGCAGTGGAACCTGGCGACATTTATTATTTTGGGCAGAATACCAGCCTGGTGGGACACACCTTTATTGAAAATCGGATTTTTTACTAACCCCCATGCAGACTTTCGTCGCAGCAATGCATCCCTGGCAATTCCGTGCTGGTTTGCACCAGGGCAGAGGCAGGGTTGTGATGTGAAATCCAGCTGTGTGTTGTGGCTGTGCACTGTTCATCCTGCTGTGTGTTTATCCAAAACGAATTTTGTTCTCTTTCCATGTTTATCTGGAGGCAGGCAGCGTTTCCTCAGAGCTCTGGAAATGTTTGTTATCACTAACAAGGTGGGATGGAAAGCAAATGGCAAGGTGCCACTGGGGATGAGTGAAAAAGGGAATGGTTTGGTGTTCGTGGATGCGTCCCACGGGTGGGGAGCCTCGCTTCAGCCTCCTGGGGATGGAATTCCAGTGCCCTGGAATATCCTTGTTAATATTGGCCAGGGAGAAGCAGCAGTGGATGCACAGAGCGATTCCTGCAGAGCCTGCACGGGAAGGGGATGAGATGGGAACGACCTTTCCTGGAAGGGGGTGAAGGGAAGCTGCCGTGAGGACAGCAGGGAGCGAGGGAAGCGATGCCCAGAGCCTGTCCCGTGTGGCTCCGAGGTCACCGGGGGACAAGAGCCAGCAGGGAGGGAGGGAGGGAGGGAGGGAGGGCACAGCGTTCCTGCAGCCCCAGGGCGAGCGATGTCGGGGGCGAGCGGGGAGAGGGAAGGAGGCGGAGGGGTCAGGTGAGGGAGGGTGTGGCTTTGGCTTTGCGAGGGGTTTGAGCAAGGGAAGGATCATCCCCATCCCTCCGGGAGGTGCCCAGGTGCCTCCTCAGCACGGGGACATCTCCAGCCCGTGGTTTCCTGGACGGTGGCTGCGCTGCTGGGTGTGCAGGGAGCTGCTAATCCCACCCGGCACGGAGGGATTGTCCATCTGCTCCCCTGCCTGCTGTCACACCACCAGGGCTCTGCGGTGCACGTGGAGAAATGGGTCCTTAAGGACAGTGACAGCACCCTTGGGTGGGTTTATCCCAGAGGCAGACCAGGGAATATTTGATCAGAAAACTCCCCGGGGGGTTCCAGGTTGGTTTTTCCAGCCTCAGTGCAGCCCTCGGTGCTGCTGTTCCTGAGACACCACCAAGAGGATTTTCCTGGTTTGATGTGTCCTGACCTTGCAGGAAACGGAGGCAGGGACCACGCTGCGGTCTCCGACCACATCTGGACCACATCTGGGCTCATCTGGGCTCCAAAGCCCAGCTGTGAACTGGTCCCAGGGCAGGGACCACGAGCCCGGGTTGGTGTGTGTGGGGTGAGTGTGAGCAGTGGTTCCGACCCCAAACCTTCCTTTTCCTCCTCCTTTTCCATATCTTGGGCTGAACCCTCTCACGTCCTTCCCCTTTACACCCCCTTAGCCCGACGGCGTCTTCTGGGGCTTGTCTTCCTCCCTTCTCCCACCGGAAGAAGAGGAAATCACCCCTGAGAGTTGTGTCTCCCCATCCCTGCCCAGTCCCTGCTCTTTGTTATGCAGAAAACACCAACAAAATGAGCTCTGGCAAATTCAAAACCACTTCTGGGAGCCAAGGAGTCTCCTGGCCAGCCCATCTCGCTCCCAAATCCCAGCTCACCCTCTTCCTGGGACCCGCTCCAAGCAGGGGCTCCGAGTCTGCCTTTGAGCCACTGCCTGGGCTGCTTCAGGGCAAAACATCCGCAGGAGCTTAATTTCGTGGCTCTTTTCCAAGTATAACCGTTTAAACCGAGCTGCTTCTTTATATGGCAGTGTCATTTAGAACAATCAAAGAGGCAAAATCGTGGAACTCACGGGCTCAGCTCTGCCCAAGGGCACAGCGTTCCTTGGGACCTCCTTAAAGGCAGCGCCCTGATGGGAAAAGGGAGTTTTCCTGCCTGGGAACTGGGATTTGGTGCATCTCCCTCTCTGAACCCAAAATCCCAACCAAGTAATTGAATAATTCATTTCCCCCCCGAGCTTTGCTTGGAGGTTTTTAGCCTTTCCTTGTTTCATGAGGGTTGAGGTTGCCCAACCAGTTTGGAGCCGTTGGAGTTGATTTATCCTTCATCCTTCTTCCTTTGGGGAAGTGACATCTTTTAGAATAAATGGAGAGAGGAAAACACGGGGCTTTGAGCAGAACAAGAGGCTACTGATGTTTGCAAAAGGTAAATTTGTGCTGAGGGTTCGTGTGATCCTGGGATTTAGGTTCGTTTTTATTCCCATTTTATTTTTCTTTGGGTGGTGCTCCTTCCCTCCTCCTCACTCCCCCTAACAATAGTGGAGCTTTCCTCCCTTTCCAAAGGCTTCTTTGGAAAGGTTGAGGACAGCATACATCACCTTCTCCCTTTCCAGCTTTTTTAGCTCACCAAATATTCTAAAAATACCCAAATAACAAGAACATTGCTGTTTTATTTTCATCTTTGTTTCCCAACAAAACCCTCCAGAGAGAAAAACTTCAGCTCCTGGTACCCAGGAGTGCCGAGGAGTGGAAACGTGGGGGCTGCCTGCAAACAGACGAGTTCATGGGAGAAATATGAAGGGTTTGAAAATAGCCTATTTAGTCACTGGGGTTTCAAGAAAGCTGGAAAATTCCATCTGGAAGGGAGACTCTGTGTGTGTGTGTGTATGTGTGTGCACCGTGCCTGCCCTGTTTGTCTGCAACAGTGGATAAGAAACGTCCTGGAACGGCTCAAAAATACCTTGTGGCTTTCGTCTGGATGTTTGTTGGTTTGTGTCGGGCTGTTCACGCCTCTCCATCTCCAGCAGCCTGGAGAAGAGGGGACAGCAACCATCAGCACCACCTGCAGCGCTTTGGGGCACCTAAACATGTTTTTGCCAGGAATCCTGGTCGCCTAAATGGGTTGTGTGTGTTTTTTCTGGAGAGGGCTGCGGAAAGCAGGCACCTCAAGCGGTGCTTTGAATGGAGCCTTTGTCTGGGGCGTGGAAACACCTGAGCCTGGCAGCAGCCCGGGGCAGGGGCACGGCTCTGAAGGTTGGCCAGGTGCCCCAGGGGAGGTTGTGGGGGCGAGGGCTGACTCTGCTGTTTTGTCTGGAAGGGCCATGGCGAGCTCCGAGGGTTTCGCCGCCGTCTTCTACAGCGAGCCCGGGGTGCTGGGGCTGCTGGGCAACGTGGTCAGCGCCTTCCTGCTGTGCCTGCAGAACTTCACCGTGGCCACCACCGGCCTGGGGCCTCGGGCAGCAGAGCAGGTCCTGGCAGGTGAGTGCTGCTGCTCGGGGTTGAGCATCCCCCAAGATCCTTGAGGGTCGGCCCCCGTCGCGGTAGGGGCGGGTGTGAAGTACAAACAGGCACAGCACATTTCAGTAAGTTAATATTCCATTTATTACAACAACCGGCTGTCTCTTATACACCCTACAAAGTTTACACTTTACTCACTGGCTACAATAGACCAACATAACGTTCATTGGTGTAAAGCCACCTACGCCTCTGTTTTCCACAAAACTTTCCTAAAAATTCTTTTCCCAACTCAGGTTTCTTCTTGCTTATCTTCTTCTCCTTCTTCTCCTCTTGGTCAGAGAATACTTCTCAAAACAAACCTCATTCATTAACCCTCTGTAACCCACAGACCGGGTCCTGCTATGGTCCCCGTGGGGCAAAGGGCACCGCTGGTGGGATGGAGGGGAGGTGTGGGCTGTGTGCATCGTGTGTGCTCCAGGGGATGGCTGCTCCTCCTTCCCCAGCCACCGTGCCACGGATTCCGTGTGCCTCTCCCTGCTGGATCCAAGCTGTCCTTGGAGCCTGCTCACCGAGGGGCTCAGGGGTCATACACCAAAATTTCCCACAACGGTGGGCAGAGGGGCGGGCAGAGGCCACGGGACCTGCTGTGGGGTGTGCCCTAGAGCTTCCTGCAGCTCCAGCCTTTCTGTGCTTGGCTTCACCCCCGACCCTTTCCTGCCCTCCTCAGGTGTCCACCTCATCCTGATCGGCGGCTTTGTGCAGCTCCTGGCCGGATTTCTCGCCTTCCGCAAGTACGACCACCTGGGAGGCTCGGCCTTCCTCACCTTCTCTGCTCTGTGGAGCAGCTACGGGGCCACCAAGGTCCTGTCAGCCATGTTCCCCTCCCCGGAGAACACAACACTTCCCTCTGGGAACGCCAGCCAGCTCCTGGCCACCAGCACCGCCCCGCTCTCGGCCAGCCAGAGCGCCGTGGCCGGGCTGGTGGCTTACATCGCCATCTCCTTCATCCTGTCCTTCTGCTCGGCCACCGTCAGCTACATCATGCCCTTCATTTTTGGGGCCATCGCGCTGGCGCTGGGCTTCGAGGCCGTGGCGCTCTTTGGGGACTGGGCCCTGGTGGTGTGCGGGGTCCTGGAGCTGGGCATCGTCCTGTGCGGGCTCTACGGGGCTGTGGCTCTGCTCCTCAAGGGCATCACCCAGAGGTACGTCCTGCCCGGCTTTGGGCACCCCCTCTTCAACGTCCTGCTGCTGGGATCGGCACAGAAAAGCTCCTCCAAGGCCCTCGGGGAGGAGAAGAAGAAGAACACGAAGTACGCGGAGCCGATGGCGCTGGGGAACACCTGCGACGCCGTGTCACCTTTGATCTTCGCCTTTTACTTCTTTGGCTACGTGGAGACCTTGTGCGTGGCAGCAGCGTGGATATCCATCGTGTCCGGCTGCCAGCTGCTCTCCAGCTTCTACAGCTACCTCCGAGGGGATGGCTACCACACCACCAAGTTTGGCGTGCACAGCCTGCTCTGGCTGGTGATGTCCTGGGAGGAGTTCGTGCTCAGCGCCGTCCTGGGGCCGCCGGCGGCTCAGGACGGCAGGATGGCCATGTTCGGGCCGTGGTTCTTCCTGGCCACGGCCTGCCTGCTGTTTGTGATGTCCACCCACAAAGACACCCTGGAGATGGTGCAGAACGCCTCCTTCATCCTCCTCACCTCGGCCTTCATCCACCAGATCCCTCTGCGCGGCGCCCGGCCCTTCCTGGGGGCCGCCTGCGCTCTCTGCGCCGCGCTCTCCCTCTACGCCACCTTCGCCAGCCTCATCAACTCCATCGGGGAGAAGGCTCTGATTCCCGTGGGAGCCCAGGCCGTGTCCAGCTCGGCTCTCCAAGCCACGCTGGGGGCTGTCCACACCTGGATCTCCAGGTCCAAGGACATCGCCAGCGGCACCGGCGCTGCCGTGCCGGACGCTCTGTTCTACATCTGCAATGGGCTGGCTGCCGCGGCCGCCGTGCGGGGCAGCGTGGGCGAGCCGGGCTGGCAGCAGCTCTCCATCCCCGCCGTGCTCATCCCAGGAGCCCTGGGACAGCTCTTTGTGTGCCGCATCCAGGTGCGGGGAGGGAAGAGGTTTGGATCCGTGCTCCCCTTCTGCTACGCTGCCTTCTGGGCAGCCTGGAGCTGGCTGCGCCTGGCAGGTAAAGCACGGGTGGGGGGTTCCTGCTTCGAGGGGTGTTCCCAGGGAGTTTCACATTGATTTCTCCGGTGAAATTCCTCCTTTCAGGAGAGTCAATGGCATCAGGTTTACTGGCATTCCTCCCTGGAAAAAGATAACTCACAAATCGCTCCGGTTCGCACTCCATTGCTGCGGGCATTTGGTGCTCGCAGCTCCAGGAGTCCAAGTTGCGCCTTCAACTCCAATAAAAGCCAAGATTTCCCTGCAAAAACATTGTGAGACAGGGCTGGCTTTGGGCTGTTACCTCAGAATAGCAACTCAGGAGATGCATTTAGGCAGTGGGAGACTCCAGGTTCTGGATTTCTCCTTTGGGAGCCTGGAGAAGTTTATCCCAGCTCTCGGAAGCTGAGCCTGCCTTTTACAAGCTGCATTTTGCTCCAGGTGGGCAGAGTGTTCACACAGCCTCTGTGCCAGGCACTCTTAAAATGAGCACCTGTGGGGAAAGTTAAAGCTGTGGCTTCGGACGTGTGGCAGGAGCTGCCCAAAGCATCCAGCCAGGCCCTGAGTATTCCAAGCTGGAGGTAAAATCCAGAGCTTTTTTTGGAAAACCGTCACCAGTCCCACAGCGAATACCTCACTCTGCGTGGCAGCAGCAGCCAGCGTTGGTGAGGGAGGGTTTTTGGGAGGCCACCATCCATCAGCTGGAGCTGTGGGAATCCCAGCCGAGGCTCTGCCACTCTCCTGTCACGCTGCTCTCCGTGGTTTGCTCATAACCAGATGTGCTGCTCCCGTTTCAGGCCACTTGCTGCACATCGGGGCGGGGAACACCGAGGGATTCACCGCTGGCTCCGTCGCCTTTTTGGTGCTCAATGCTTTTTTAATCATTTTGGGTAAGTCTCAGAACCACGTGGGATGTTTATTGAGGGGCATCTGGGGTCAGATCACGAATCCTCCTGCGGTGGAGACGCACCGGGGAGGGAGGCTCAGCTCTGCCTGCTGCTCTGATGAAGCAAGAACGGAGATGTTTTGCCCACAGCCAGTAACAGAAGCTGAGATGGGCTTAGGAGAAGCAGCCCCGAGGGAATGGAAGAACATTTCAAAGAAAATAAAAGGATCAAATCAGGTGAAAGTGTTCTTGCACTGGCACCAACCCACAGCCGCACTCCAGCCCAGCTGGTGTAAATCAGAACCTGCTTGGCTGCCGGGGAAGTGTTTTCCATGTGAGCACAGTGTCCTGGCAGATGGAGGGTTTGGCAGCGTGTCCGTGGAAGCTGAGGGCTGAACAGCCCCTGGCTGTGCCTCTTTGTTCCTCCATGGGCAGGGCAGTCGGAGCTGGGGCTGCTCAGCTCAATCAAACCAGCCTGGGTTGATTTAGGAACTCTTCTGCTGCTTCACGGATGTTTTATGGGCCGTGCTTGATGTGGGTCCCTCTTGTTTGTGTTTCTTTCCACAGCTTCCTCTTTCAACGTGGTGCTGCTCTGCCTGACCCTGGCCATGGAGCTCTTGGCCGTTTGTTTTCTGCTCTTCACACTGCAGAACCTCCCTTTGCCATTTGAAAGTGAGTTTTTGGGGAACCTGGACGTGAAACCTTCACCCACAGAGCGCAGGGAGTGGGTCCCGGGTTGGGAAAATCAAGCAGAGTGCTCCTCTTTCCCTGGAAGTCTGGGGTGTGTGCAAGCATGACTGGAGAAGGAAATCTTTCCTCCTGTCACCCCCAGGGCCTTGAGCTTCCAAATAAACCCAATACTGCTGGATCAGAGCACCTCTAGAGGTTCTGTCCAGCTCCACTTCTCAGTGGATGCTCCCTGGGGTGTGGGATGAGCTGAAGGTGCCACCACTGTCCGTGGCTGGAGTTCTGCTGAAGCTCTGAGAGTGACAATTTCAGTTTTAATTCCCTGGAGTGCTGTGGCAAGGGGATTAGCAGGAGCTTTTCCACCAGGGCTTTGTCACCACAGAATGGAACCACAGCACCATGAAATCCAAGCCACTGAGTCCAGCCCCTGACAAACCCCGTCCCCAAGTGCCACATCCACGCTGTTAAATCCCTGCAGTGACAGGGATTCAATCACCCTTTCCTGCCTCTGAATCTTTGGGGATTTTTTTTTTTTTTTTCCCAGTCGCGGTGTTGAGCATCCTCAGCATCATCTGCTTCTATGGAGCTGCAGCCTCGCTCACCAACTGCATGTTTGGGAAGGACCTGCTGGTGATGGGACCTCCTGTGCTCACAGTGAGACATCTTGGCGTGGTGCTGGAGCTTCCTTGCTCAGAGGGGAAATTCTGGGGCCTTCAGAGCAGATTCCCGTGGGATTTCCCTTCTGCTGAATCCCTTAGTGCTGTTTGGAGTCCTGGTCACAGCACTTAAAGAGCTCTCTTCCATCAGGAATAACAGTGGAGAAAGGGCAGGGGTGGTCTCCAGGCTCCCGTCTTGCTGCTGGGGAATCAAGTCCAAGAATTCCTCACAGACTGGAGTTTTAAAGCCATAACCTTGGGAGCAGGGAGTTTGAGAAGTTTCCCAGACGGCACAGCAAGAATTCCCCATGTTTTCTTAACTTCAAACCCCTTCTGCCATCTGTCTGTCCAGGGCAATTCCCCCAGTCCAGGGTGATGGATCTGACAGCTCCAATTCCTGCTGCAGAGAAACATTTCCATTAAATCAGCGTTCCATGGGAATGCACTTGGAACTCCATCCTCGTCTGCATTTTGGGTTCCCTTAGGTCACTTTGGAGAGCGTCCATTTCTCTGGGAAGCTGTTCTGGGTGGATTCATCTCCTCTAATTTTAGGATTTAGCTGAAATTTTAGGATGCTTCAGTCGAAATGTCCACCCTGAGCTGCTCTCTTTGACTTTAACAATTGGAATCCCTGTCCCCTGCTGTGGGAGAAGCATCCCTGGAGGTGCTGCCAAGGGATCACAGCAGGATCCCCGCACTCAGGCTGATTAAATCCTGCCCCACATTTCTGCTTATTTGTTGCTTCCCGGTTCCTGGCAGGTCCAGAGCTCCAAGAAGGACAGGGAGGAGCCCCTGCCCTGCGTCTGCCCCAAGTCCCACCTCACCAGTGGCCTGAGGACCATCGCGGAGCTGCTGAACACGGGGGCCGTGTGCGGGGTCCCCACGGACACCGTGTACGCCCTGGCTGCCTCCTGCAGGCACCCTCAGGCCATCGAGAAGGTCTACAGGATCAAGGTGGGAATTCGGGGCTCTGTGTGCTGCCCCTGGGCTCCTGCAGAGGCAGAGAGGGGAGCCCCTGCCTTGAGCAGCCACAGCATCAGTGTAGGGGCTGAAATGAGGGATGGGGCACTCCGGGCTGGCTCCTTAAAATGATATTTATTGTACCCAGAGGATTCAGTAATTCACAGGTCAGGGGTGACAAAAGCCAAGCCCACAGGTTTTTTAGCATCAGCTCTGGGTTCATCTCGAGCCACTCCAGTTCTGGTTACAATGCATTATAAACTTTTATTTTAATACATGACAACCAATCAATGCCTTTACTATTACCTATAGCCTATCATAACTACTAACATTACCATATTCATGTTATTATTTTCCAGTCACAAAAAGTTAATATGTTACAGTTTAAGCTAAAAGTTGTTTTTCAGTTTTCTTGCAGTGGAAAATTCTGAGATATTTTCTTTGCTTGCAACATTGGCTTTTTTCTTTGTCTGTGAAAATCTTTTTGCTTGGTAAAAACATCTTTTGTTGGAGGTGGGTTTATCCTTTGCTCTGAGCCATAAAAACCCTTTCTAGCCCACTTGCTCTTTGCTTTCTTAGTTATCCACTGAGACTGGCTCAGCAATTCTTTGCTTCTATATCAAAACTTGCTTTCATTTCTATTCCTTCTCCAGATTCTACATTCAAAGATCTCTCTGTTACACACACACATCTGTGAGCCCTTCCTGTCAGATCCTTCTCCTTCCCAACAATCAGGGACCATTTTTTGAGGGTTCAGCCCCTCTGCTCCAGGCTGGAGCACTGAGAATTAGGCAGAGACATCCCTGGGGATGGACGAAACAAAAAGCAATGCTTAACATTTATTATGCTTGCAAAAATAATAGAAAAAACCCCCAAACAAACTAGTTTATAATAAACAAAGCCAAAACTTGCAAACAGGGTGAGGGGTACAAGGCTACCAATAATAAATCCAAATCTTAAACCAACAAAATGTAATTTTGAAGTCTAAAATGTGCCCAAAAACCTAAGATAAAGTTAAAAAGTTCAAGTACAATGAAAAGTTTAAAAGCCTCCAGCAAAAACCCCCAACAACCCCTAAATTAAAAAAGCACAAACACAAAAAAGCTTTTGGTTCATTTTAGTACAAAGTAAAAGTAAACAAAATAAGCAAAGCTAAAACATAAATATGTATTAAGCGAATTGTATAATCCTAAACTTCTAAAAAATAAATAGAACAAGAAAGTTTCCAAGTGCATGCTTTAAAAAAAGCTATCCCCCGTGCACCTCAGCACCAAATAAATGCATGCCTACTTTATAGCATTAATTTATCACGAATTATAAAATCTTTTTCCTCTCATCAAGAGCACAACCCCATAGGGGAGCAGCCTCTGACAGGAGGGTCCAAACCCCTCCTGTGTTTGCCCTCGGTGCCTCACAAAGTGCTGAATCAGAATCCCAGCATTCCCCCAGACTTTTGGAGCCATCCAGGGCTGGAGCCGAGCCCGCAGTTTGCAAAGCTCCCGGCCCAGCTTTTGCAGCCTGGCCCTGTCTGCTGCCCATGAGGCAATTTCCTGCACAGGGAACCATAACAGACGATCTCAGCAGTGGCACAAAGGACGTCTCTGCCCTGGTGCCAGGGCTCAGCTGCCCTGCCGATGAGGGAATGCAAACAGAATGTAAATACATGCCCGGCTCCTGACTCACTGATGGCACTGGAGGGCTGTGAGCTTGGTTATCCCCACGTTGTGGAGGGAGCAGAGAGCATCCCCAAAGATGAAAACCTCTCTAGAGCAAGCCCTGTGTTCACATATTGAGAAAAATAAAAAAATTACAGCCTGAAAAATATTCCAGGCTGGAGCTTCTCAGCTCTGTTCCCAACCCATGAGCTGGTCCAGCTCAAGGCCAGGGAGAATTTCTCCCAGGGTGATCATTTGGTCACAATAAAAAGGAATTAATAACAAAGATAGAACCCCTGTTGTGGTGTGTGCCCAGGCCCTGGCAATGGGGTGTCTTCTCTCTGAACCAATCACCTTTTCTCTGCTCTTGCTATAAAACCAAGTGTGTTTCTGAATAAACTTGGCTCTTTCTTCCTGTCATGACAGACGCCCATGTAGCTGTGCATCTTATTTCTGCCTCACTTAAAGGGTTAAAACCCCTTTCCACGGCTACAAAGCCCCATGGAAGAAAATATCTTAAAGATAATAAACTGTTTGTTTAGTGATGAATTCCAAAAGGAATTCAGCCCCTCTTTTTGTAGACCCCTCTGTTATCTACCTGTAACATTAGTGGTTCATTGGCCTTTAGTATCTAGAGGCCAGTTTGGAATCCAAAATCCTTCGTGGATTGGTTAGAATGTAGAATTCCCTTGGTAATTGGTGCAAAATGCAAAACCCCCAAAAGACATAAAAATCCCCTTGATTATGCAAGACTGGATCCCTTCACAGAATAAACTCTGGAATTGTGCCTCTGCCATTCAAGCAGAGTCCAATGCAAGCCAGATTCAACCCAGGCAAGGCTTGGAAGTGTGTCCTGTCACTCAGGGCTGCTGGGGCAGTCTGGGGGATCCCACGGGGACCCCAAAACCCACCAGGGACACCCCTCCTCTGCTTTTACACCGAATTCATTTCACCAGGCTCCTTCCAAAGCGCTGCAGGGGAGATCACAGAGATGTTGGTTTGTAGAGGTTGAGCTCTCTGTCCTTCATCCCATCACAAATTTGTGTTTGACCTTGGCTTGCACTGTTGGGAAGGAGGAAAATTTAACAGAAGAGTTTTATCGGATGTACAGAAGGTTCTATAGGAATGAAAGCAAGTTTTGATATATAAAAGATGCTTTTAGGGCCAGGTGTTGCTGAAACAGCTGAGAGAACAGAGGTTTAATCGAGTTAGAAGGAGTTTTATGACTAAAGTCCAGAGATTAAGCAGCCTTCAAACAAAAAGACAAGTCTTCTTTAAATGACATGTTTTCCACCAAGCAAAAAATCATAGGTGGAGAGAAAAATGGTTTTTACCAAAGCTAGAAAAAATTTCCACTGCAGAACAAGTCCCAAAGTTTAACATGCAACTATTAACTCAGATAATTAGCTAGTCACTAACATCATGTGGTAATTTTAGCAGTTTGGATGGTTATATGCAAATGTGGAAGGGATTGTGTGTGATGTTGGTTGGTTGCTATGTAATAAACTGAAAAAGAGATTCAATGCTTTGTAACACGAACAGAAATGGGGATTCAGGACACACAGCTTGTCCATAGCCAGCAGCTCTGGGCTCACCCACAACCCCCAGCTGCTGGAATCTCATCTGCAATAAACAGAATTTTAAGAGCCCTCTGAAGCCTCCATCTCTCCACCAGGTTCATACATTACACCAGCAGAAATTTGGAAAAAATCAAACCCCTGGTGTGTAAGATCCCAAAAATGCAGATACTGAGCAGAGCATCATTATCCCTGTGATGGATGTGATTAAACAGGGGGAACTGGATGAATCCCTCAAATTCCCAAGGGGAGGTTGCTGCTCTGGCTCCTCTTTAATTTATTTCCTCTTTAATCTGAGCTGGGGCATTGTAGTGGTTTTGGTTCATTAATTTGAATTTTTTTGGTTAATGTACTAATTTATGTAGTGGGTTAAATTGTCAGTGTGTTTATTAGAATTTTTAAATTTTTGTTGTGAGATAGAATTAGGAGGAAGGTAAAATAGGTTTAAATTTTAAAGGGTATAAAGAAAACTTTCATTATAAGGAAAAATAATAAGAATCAGAGTAAAATTTCAAGACCACCTTTTTCTTTCCTTTACAACTTTTTTTTAATATATTAATTACATATAGAAACAATTTAGTCAGTCTACTATTTTTAAATTTTCAAGAAGTCTTTACAAACCACCACAGGCATCCACCACAGCTCAGCATTTGTGCAGACACAGCACCTTCCCTGCCTGGAGCTCCCTGGGAAATGCACAAACCAGGATCCCAGCAGCCTTCGAGCTTCTCCAGGCAAACTTTCCCTCTTCACCTCATTCTTCATCATTTCCATCTTTTTTTTTTTAATTATTATTATTTTTTTCAGGACAGACCTCAAGAGAAGCCCATCTGCATCTTTATTTCCAACCTGGAGCAGCTCCGAGCAGCTGCCCCGCCCATCAGCCCCCTGCTCTGGGAATTCATGGAAAATGTTTATCCTGGTGGCATTGGCTGCATCATCCAGAAGGGAGAGTGGCTGAAGAAGTTGGGTGAGATGAGAAGCACGACCCTTCTGTGCCCATTTTGTGTTTTCAGCACAGCCTTTCCATCCCATTTCACGTTTTCATCATGACCCTTCCATCCCCATTTCATATTTTCAGCACAACCCTCCTGTCCCCTTTTCATATTTTCAGCACAATCCTTCTGTTCCCCTTTTGTGTTTTCAGCATGACCCCTCTGTCCCCCTTTCATATTCTCAGCAGAACCCTTCCTTCCCCCTTTCACATTTTCAGCACGACCCTCCTGTCCCCTTTTCACATTTTCAGCACGATCCTCCTGTTCCCATTTCATATTTTCAGCACGACCCTTCCATCCCCATTTCACGTTTTCATGACCCTCCTGTCCCCTTTCGCATTTTCAGCACGGCAGGTCTGCAATCCCAACCCCCTCTGGGATGTGATGGGGAGAAATTTCGGTTATTTCATCCCAAGAATTTCCCCCTGGCGCTCCCAGACGCTTTGGAGGCCGTTGAGCAGAGGGTGTTAATCAGCGGGATTGACTCACAGGGATTGGGGCCAGCAGGATGAGCTCTGTGACCAGAGCCTGGGAGGGTCCCCCTCTGCCAAGCCCCCCACTGCTCACCAGGAATGAGCAAACCAGGGTGGGGCACCCAGGAGATGAGAGAGCTCCGTGGTCATCCCTGCTCAGCCTCTGCCTTCCCAGCACGGGCAGGCACTGGGAGCACTGGGCTGATTCACCCCTGCCCTGGCAATCCGTGGAAATAGCACAGGATGAGGGAACTGGAGCAGCTGGAGCACAAATCCTGTGAGGAGCAGCTGAGGGAGCTGGGAAAGGGGCTCAGGAAGAGGAAAGGGGGTTCAGGGGGAATTCTGTGCTCGGACAGGAGGGGACAGCCAGGGAGTTCCCAGGGAACAGGGACAGGATGAGAGGACACAGCCTGAATCTGCACCGTGGGAGGTTTAGGCTGGGGAAAAAAATCTTCCTAGATTTTTCACCCCAGAAAAAAAAAAAAAACCACCTCAGAAAGGGTGATTGGGCACTGGAGGGGCTGCCCAGGGAGGTGTTGGGGTTTTTGAGTGAAAAAGTTAAAATCACTGGTGTGTAGTTTGGAATGGAATGGAATGGAATGGAATGGAATGGAATGGAATGGAATAGAATAGAATAGAATAGAATAGAATAGAATAGAATAGAATAGAATAGAATAGAATAGAATAGAATAGAATAACCTTGGAGTCCTGAACTATCTGTGTTTTCTGACACAAAAGAACACTGCTTTTGACCTGAGGCCTTGGGAAAAGCTTCCAAATTTGAGAGACAGAGTTAAAATCACTGGTGTGCAGTTAGAACAGAAGTGTGTAATATCACATGGTGAAGGGTTTGGAATTTGGGGTTTTAGAATATTAATAGGTATGGGACAAGATGGAGATTTTGGGAGTTGTCTCTTCTTCCTTCTTGTTCCTTCTTCTTAGTTTTAGGTAGGAGTTTTTTTGGTTGGATAGAAGTTACCACAGTGTGGGTCACAGGAGTTTGGTCATTGGGTCAAAAGTAAAAATAAGTATAATAAAGTATAAAAAAAGTATAAAGTATAAAAGTATAAATAATATTATAAGATATAAGATACAAGATACAAGATACAAGATACAAGATACAAGATACAAGATACAAGATACAAGATATAAGATGTAAGATATAAGATATAAGATAAAAGACATAAGATACAATTTATAAGATATAAGACAATATATAAGACATAATATATAAGCTATGACATATAAGATATAATATGTAAGATATAAAGATTATATAAATAATATTAGCTTTTAATTGGATAGTTAGGCTTTAAAAGACCTTGTAACTAACTGGGTCCACCTCCATTTCTCACTTCTGGCTTGTTACCTAGAAGTGTTACAGAACTTTCTGCAGTTTAGATAAGATTTAATAAACAACCAAGTCCAAACAAGAAAATCCATCTCTGGTGCTTCTGAGTGAAGGCAGAAATAAAAAAAAAAAAGCAGATAAACACTAATATATGGTTTCACTAATAATCCTCTGTGCTTCCAGGGGTGGGAGCAGGGTACAGCAGGGTGGGAACCCAGGACAGCATCATGATCCGAGTGCCCGACCTGACGGTGCTGGTTCATCTCATCGACATGACGGGGCCCCTGGCCATCACCTCTGCCAACCCCAGCGGGGAGCTGGACAGCACCCACCACGACATGGTCATCTCGTGAGTGCCTGCACACACACAGTCAGGGAGACAGGGAATGGCAGCTTGGAAATTCCTTCCCAGGCCTGGATTTCTCCTGACTCTCAGCTCCATTCCCAGGCTGACAAGCTGACTGCAGCTTCAGTTAGGGAGGAGTCTCCCAGGGTGACAACATGGTGACAAACAGAGTGGAATTCATCACCAACATTCACCCCTGGTGTCTGTCCCGTGGGACACATCCTGAGGTGCTGTCCCAAGGATGTCCTGTCCTGTCCTAGCTTCAAATAACATCATTTAAATACAGAATGTCTGTACAATAAATTGGCTTTTTTCCCTCTTTTTTGCTGTCCTTTCTCTCTCTTTGCAGCCACTGCCACCCTCGGCTCCTCTGCTGCTTCCTTTGGTGTCCTGTAGGTGTTCCCACCCTCGGAGTGAGTGGTGGAAATAAGGCACAGCTACACAGCCTTCATGATAGGAAAGAGACGAGTTTATTTTAAAACACGGTGTTTAAGTGGAGCCTGTCGCGATTTTAAAGACAGAATAAAGTTGATTGGTGCAGAGAAAGTGACACTTTTGTGGTTACTGCACTGCTAGGACAGGACAGGAGCTCATTGGGAAAAACATCCTTGGGACAGCACCTCAGGATGTGTCCCACGGGACAGACACCAGGGGTGAATGTTGGTGATGAATTCCACTCTGTTTGTCACCGTGTTGTCACCCTGGGAGACTCCTCCCTAACTGAAGCTGCAGTCAGCTTGTCAGCCTGGGAATGGAGCTGAGAGTCAGGAGAAATCCAGGCCTGGAAAGGATTTCCAAGCTGGAATTCCCCAGCTCTCTATAAATGTGTGTGTCCACACACTTTTTCTTAGATCTAGACACGTATCCAACAGGTGTCTTTATCTTTGTTGTTAATTTTTCTCTTCTGATTACATTAGAGGAAAGGAGCTAGCTTTGGGAAAGAACCCTAGCTAAGCCTGAGAAAGCTGGACTGGAAAAAACTCTCACAGGAGGCTTTTCTGGGCCAGTGGCCACAGTCCTGCACCCAGGACTGTGGGACACATATCAAGAAAGTAAGAAAATTACAGCCTGAAAAATATTCCAGGCTGGAGCTTCTCAGCTCTGTTCCCAGCCCATGAGCTGGTCCAGCTCAAGGCCAGGGAGAATTTCTCCCAGGGTTATCATTTGGTCAAAATACAAAGGAATTAATAACAAAGATAGAACCCCTGTTGTGGTGTGTGCCCAGGCCCTGGGAATGGGGTGTCTTCTCTCTGAACCAATCACCTTTTCTCTACTCTTGCTATAAAACCAAGTGTGTTTGTGAATAAACTTGGCTCTTTCTTCCTGTCCTGACAGACGCCCATGTAACTGTGCATCTTATTTCTGCCTCACTTAAAGGGTTAAAATCCCTTTCCATGGCTACACAGGACAAGCCCAGCAGCAGGTCACTGCTAGGTCTTTGAAGGGTTGCTGTTGTTGTTTTTTTCCCCCCTCCACAGGCGCCTTGGCCATCAGCTGGAGGGTGTTCTGTGTGATGGAGAGTCTGACGAGGTGGTGGCGTCCACTGTGGTCAACTGCACAAGGATTGATGAAAGTGAGTGCTGGAACCACCCTGTGTGTGTCAGCAGTGGCGTTTTCCTGGGAGCTTTCCATGCCTCTCCCAGTATCAGTCTGGCAGCACGGAGCGCTCCAAGAGTAACAGCTCCTGAGTGCCTGGACGTTTGCAAACATGTTGATGAAGAGAAGCAAACAAAAGATGTCCTGGGAGGACCTGTGTGTTGACAGGGAGCAAGGCAGGAGGAGAAACCCAGTTGTGCAAGGAAAATCTGCCTTGTTAGGGTGAAAAGGCTCTGAGAGAGAGGGTGGGAACTGCTGGAAGGGGGTGGGAGATGCTGAAGGGGGTGGGTGATGCTGGAGGGGGGTGGGAGATGTTGGAATGAAGTGTGGGAGATGCTGGAGGAGGTGGCCGCTGTTGGAAGGAGGGTGGGTGAGGCTGGAATGAGGGGGTGGGTGCTGTTGGAAGGAGGGTGGGTGCTCCCTCAGCCCACCACAACGAGGGTGGTGCAGGAGCTTGCCCACAGTGATTCAGCACATGCTGAGGTGTCCTGGGTGGCTCTGGGCTGACATTTGAGAGGGATTCATGAGTGGAAAACCAAACCCTTAAACAAAGTGTGAGGTCAGCGTTCATTGGTTTTACTTTCTGACTTTTCATTTTCTGGTCCTTCCACACAGTTTTATTTTGGGTGGTTTTGCTGGTGAGAGATGTTCCCTAAAATTCCTTTCTGTGCCCCTTTGGGGATTGTCCTGACGTGTTCATTCCCTCTCTGGGAAGGTGGCATCACCATCGTGAGAGAAGGCTGCATCCCAGCAGGAAAAGTGATGCAGATCTTTGAGAAGGTGAAGAACAGAGTGGTCTGAACCGAAGGATCCTTCCCTGAGCAGAGGAGCAGAGGCTGCTCCCCCTAAAAATACGAGGTGTCCCAGGTTTTGCTGGAGCACGTGGCCTTGGGAGAGCCATTCCTTCTCTGATCCAGCTCTGAGCTCCTTGGGAACGGCAGCACTTCCCCACCTGGGGCCTCTCCTGGGGCCTTTCTGCAGTGATTTATTATTTATCCCCACTAAGAGCCTGGAATATCCAGGAGAGCTGCCCAGGAGCTTTGCTGCAGGAATTCCCAGAGCTCCCGTGTTTCTGAGGTGCAGTGGACTGTGAATGCAATGTTTGTGCATCCCCCTCCTCGACACTCAGATCTGTGCATTTGAAAATCCTAAAACCCACTAAATAAATGCTCTTTCTGGAACACAAAGCTTTGAGTTTGGTTTGATCTCCACCGAGCTCTTCAACCTCTCAAAATGGCAAATCTCCACGAGTGAACACCAGAGGAAGGAATGAATGCAGGGAGGTGAAATTCTGACAGAGAATTACAGCAAATATCTCATCACTCACCCCATTCCTTCCCAGCTCATCCTGGGGCTCTCAGCTCCTTGAAAATGCAGAGGAACTTCTGTGAGCATCCACGGCCAGGCTGGGGCTGCTGAAGGTTTGGAGTTTCATGGGCTGGGATGGATTGGAAGGGATCCTCAGCATCATCCCCCTGCCCCAGGGCTGTCCCAGGACTCCAGAGGGGCAGAATTTCCTGCCGAGAGCAGAGAACAGAACTTCCCTCTGTGCCAAAGCAAACAAACCCCAGGGGGGAGCCAGGGATGAGGGAATCCACTCGCTAAAGACAAACCTCAACAAAGGAAACAATGAGTTAGACCCGAAGGCATCAAAACACTGCGAGGTGCGTGACACATGGGAGGTTTTCTGGAATGTTTTTCCCATCCCGGAGCAGTGTCCAAGTGGGAGATCTCTGCCAGTTCCCTGCCTTTGTTCCCTCTGCTCCCTCCTGCTCTGGGCAGGGAGGTCATTCCCTGGGGAATGTCCCAGGGGACAAGACCCTGCCCTTGCTCCTTGTCTTTGTTTTGGAGCGTCTTGCTCGTGGAATTCTCCCGCAGGTCACATCACACCTGCTCACCTGCTGTGGGATCGGGGCAGGAAATGCTGGGAGTCCTGGGCACGAAAATCTGGAGATCTGGGCAGGAAAATCTGGGAGTCCTGGGCAGGAATTTCTGGGAGTTCTGGGGCTGGATTCGGGCTGCTGCTGTGGGATCTGGCCAGGAAAATCTGGGAGCCCTAGGCAGGAATTTCTGGGAGCTCTGGACAGGAAAATCTGGGAGCCCTGGACAGGAAAATCTGGGAGTTCTGGGCAGGAATTTCTGGGAGCTCTGGGCACGAAAATCTGGGAGCTCTGGGGCTGGATTCCTCCTGCTGCTGTGGGATCGGGGCAGGAAAATCTGGGAGTTCTGGGCAGGAAAATCTGGGAGCCCTGGGCAGGAATTTCTGGGAGCTCTGGGCAGGAATTTCTGGGAGCCCTGGGGCTGGATTGCTCCCACGCCTCGTTGCTGACATGTCAACACCAGCTCCAGCCCCGCGCTTGCTCTGGCGCTGCCGCTGCTGCCGTTCCGTTTGAACTCCGAATATCCAAATATTCCCCATAAATAGCAGCTCTGCCTCCTTCTCCAGTCCCTGCCGGAGATGCCTGGCAGTCGTTCCAGGGATGGAACACAGGCTCCCCTTCACCCTGCACCTCCTGACCCTGCGAACCCCTGGGCACAGCTGGGCATTCCCGGCTCCTGCGGTTTCCCTGCCCGTGCCAGCAGCTGGAAGTGGAGCTTGGCTCAGGATCTCCTCCCTGCACATGCCTTGGGACAACTAAACAACCTGGTGGAAGGTGTCCATGGATCGGGATGAGCTTCCAGGTGCCTCCCAAGCCAAACCGTGGCGTGGTTGTGTGATAAACACTTATTTAATAAACGGGTCTGAGCGCCAGCTGAGGTTCATCACCACCCAGCAGAGGCTTAACTTTCAGGCGTGTGGTGAAGTGCCACAACACGGGACTCCTCTCATGTTTAAATACCTTAATGCTTGAAAAACGACTTGAACTTCCTGAGCAAGTGAGGTTTGTTAATATTGGCTATAAACTGCTGGAACAGCAAAAAAAAAAATTAAAAAAAAAACCCCAAGAAAATAGAAAAGGAGAAGAATTCTTGATCTGTGATCTGGGGCTGTGTTAGACCATCCATGGAGGTGTCAGCTCCTGTAAGGATGTGGAATTCCAACTTTTCCTTCACTGCTCACACCAAACAGCCAGGATTTGGTAAATCCAAGGATGGGAGAGTTACCTCTGGAGCTACCTGGGATGTGTCAGCCCTGTGATCAGAAATCGGGGGTGAAAACAGAAACAGGTTCCAACCAGAGCCACGAAAAATCCAGGATTTATGTTAAAAGTGGGGCAAGATAAGAAAATTACAGGAGTTTACAGCTTCATTTCAGGGTGAACCAGTATTTCCTTATAAAATTTATATAAAGAGTCCCAGCAGAGCACAATGGGATCAATGAACTGTCTGTACCTACAGGCAGCTGAGAGGCAGGGGTGTAAAATTTTACACACTAATTGAGTTCTTATGATTTACTGAATAAGGAAACAAACAAATGATGTTAGAGGAAAATAAAACCCCAAGCAGTCACCATCAGTCTGGGCTGCTCGATTTGGCACTGGCATCTCATGAGTGTTCTGGTGACTCAGGAGTAATTATGGGTCAGAGGTGTTTGCTCTGCACCTGTTTTCCACCATCAGGTGATAAAAAAGGAAAACGGGGGATTTTTTAATTAACACAATAAACACAATCAGTTTGTGCCAGGAACAAGCTCTCACCTCTCTTTGCTGCTAGAGAAGGAAATAAATTTGATTTTTTTTTCAGTGTTGCTGGTAAATAAAAGGAATTTTATTTATTTATTTATTTATTTATTTATTTATTTATTTATTTAAGGGTATTTCCTTTTTAAAAAAAATGTTTTAGGGAATCAGAGAACCCCAGAATTGTTTGGGACAGGAGGGACTTTAAAGATCAAACTTTTCCCAATTTCTGCCATGGGACACCTTCCACTGGGCCAGGTTATTTTTGCCTTGCACACACAGCTGAGAATTTCTGACCAGCATCCCTGGGGGTTGTGGGACAAGAATTGCTGGTTGAGGGGCCATGATAAACCTCAGATAAAGAGTTGATGTTGTTGTGAAATGTAATTCACAGCATTTTAACAAAAAAAGACTTTTTCATGGTAAGGCTGTACTGGAGATGCTCCATCCCTGGAAGTGTTCAAGGCCAGGTTGGACAGGGCTTGGAAAAACTTGGGATAGTTGAAGGTGTCCCTGCCCATGGTAGGAGATTTTAAAATTCCCTTTAAATTCTCCTCTGGAAGCCCCAGGTTGGACAGGGCTTGGAAAAACTTGGGATATGGAAGGTATCTCTGCTCATGGCAGATCTTTAAATTCCCTTTAAATTCTTCTCTGGAAGCCCCAGGTTGGATGGGGATTGGAGCAGCCTGGGATAGTGGAAGGTGTCCCTGCCCATGGCAAGAGATCTTTAAATTCCCTTTCAACCCAAATAATTCTGGGGCTCTTTGATTGCGTTGTTGGTTCTGCCACTTTAGCCAAATAAAAGATGAATTTATTAGTGGGCTCTGAGCAGTTCCCAGGGCAAGCTGGGCTGGAAAATGGCTTTGAGCCCATCCCCCAGAGGAGTGAGCAGCACCGTGCAGGGACTGGGACACACAGAGCCAGCAGGAGAAAGGTGGGGCCCCATTGTCACATTGCCACAATTCTTCCAAAGTCAATTCCCCAGGTCTCCAGAGCCTCTGCAAGTTCAGAGGGAAACAAACACACCTCCCTCACACCAACAACAGGAGCCTTCAGCTCCTCTAGTCAGGCTCCCAAAACACAGGAGCCTTTCAGCAGAGCCGCTGCTGATTTTTAATGCCTCCTGTTGTGTTTTCCATCCTGCTGCACGCTGGAGAAGGCTCATTCCCAAAGGGAAAGGCTCATTTCCCAATGGAAACAGCAGTGCCAGCCAGAGTTAGGCCTAAAGGATGCAAACCTTGTCCTATTTGCTCCTAAGCCTCTCCTTTGGGCGGTTTTATTAATTTCTACCCTTTTTTCTCAGCTCCAAAGCGAGCTGAGCTCCAGGGGAATCATTTCCAGGGATGGGGAGCAGGGTGGGCAGAGAGGAGCAGCCCCTGGTGTGTGCAGGGAGAGGGAAGGACAGGCAGGGATGGGACAGGAGGCTTTAGGTGACAGGACATTATTTTATTCATGCTTTTAATAAAAGAAACACCGGTGGGAAGTGCTGGTACAAAACTGAGTGTTCACGTTGCCAAGGAATCAAACTGCTCCGGTGCCAGAGGTGGTGCAGGACATTCCAGCTGTGCTCCAGGAGATTGGGAAGGGAATGTTGAGGATTCCTCCATGGCCAGGCCTGTGCTGGGACCAAGGGATCAGTGCCAGGGGTGACAGCATTTTTGGGCACCCTCATGCCTCTGATGGGCTCCTTTCTCAGGAAAACAGGTTTGGTCAGCTCAGCTTCCCAGAAAAGTGCATTTCCACCTCTGCCTCAGCACAGAGAACCAACTCATCCTCTCTGAAGGCAAATTTTACCAACTCATTATTTAGTCTAAAAATAAGGAAGTCCTCCTGAGGCCAGGAGTTGGTGCCACCCTCCCCAGAGCTGCCCCACATCAAGGCTGGTGCTCTCTGGTTTCTCCTGCCCACACCTGTCTCCTTCCTTCTTCTTGGGATTTTTTTACTGATGGATCAAAGAATTCTATCTGTCAGTTAATTTTAGCAGGTGGCAAAATGCATCTTCCTGGTGGCAGTTAGATCACAGCTCCGTGAATTTGCATTTTATCAATTTAAACGTGATTTCATGCATAGAAGGACTCAAAAACAACCTGTGAGGACACGAACACAACCAACTCCCACCAGGGATCTGCTGGGATTCACTTTGTCAAAGGACAGCAGGAATTTTTCCGAGCAAAGCACGTCCAGAAAGCTCCAAAATCTCCAGAATCTGCAGCACCACAGACAAGGCAACCTCAAAGGATCCACCTGGTGCTGTGCAAAACCATTTCAGTAATCCCAGAACTCCAGATTGGTTTGGGTTAGGAGGGACTTAAAGCTCATCTCACTCCACTCTCCTGGGCAGGGACAGCTCCACTGCTTGGTTATGAAAGCTGTTTCATATTAAAATTTAGCAAAGCTGCTAAATTTTAGCAGCTAAATTCACATTAAAGTTTAGCAAAGCTGCTGTTTCATATTAAAGTTTATCAATGGAGACACCTGGATGAGGTCTCCCCCTTCCCTGGATTCACGTCTCAGGTCTTTGAGGGCCAGCCCTTGGAAGTGAGATGGAGAGCAGGATCTCCATGAAATGTCTGTGCAAAGGCCAGCTCAGCTGTTCCTGTGGCCCATGGCCCAGCAGTCATGGAATCCTGGGATCGTGGAATTGTGAAATTGAGGAATGCTGGAATCATGGAATCATGGAATTGTGGAATGCTGGCATGATGGAATCGTGGAATTGTGGACTCATGGAATCATGAAATAATGGACTCATGGAATCATGAAATCCATGGAATCATGGAACCATGGAATCATGGAATTGTGGAATCATTGACTCATAGAATCCATGGAATCATAGAATCCTGGAATCATGAAATCATTGACTCATGGAATCATGGAATTGTGGAATCATGAAATAATGGACTCATGGAATTGTGGAATCCTGGAATCATGGAATCATGGAAACATGGAACCGTGGACTCACAGAATCATGGAACCATGGAATTTTGGAATAATGGACTCATGGAACCATGGACTCACAGGGATTTGTTAGATCATCAGTCTAACCATCTGGGCTTGGTTTCTTCATTCCCAAAACAACAGCGAGCTTCCATGTCTGCTCCTTCCTTATCCCTCACTTCTTTTGCCATTTCCAATCCCCACAAGAGAATCCTGTGCTGCCAGTCAGGACTGGGCTGGTTTTGCAGGGGAAGGAGGGCCTGGAGCAATTGTAGGGTTGGGAAAGAGGGGGAGAGGGGTCTGTGTGACCCCTTGGGACCTGTAAGATCTGATAACCCAGAGTGGGACAGCAGGGAAAGCCGCAGGCACGGGATGCCAGAGGTGGTTTGGGGACTTTGGGGAATTTTGAGGAGATAAGGTGAGCGTGGGGTCAGTGCTGCTGATACCCCCTCACCCTCCGGGTTCTAAAGAGCTCCTGAAAGGAATCCAGGGCACAGCCTGGTCCTTTAGGGAGTTTTAACTCCCTAAAGGGTTGTGCTGGAACCCACAGCAGTGGGAATGATCACCTGGATCCAGGTTAATTCAGCAGAATGGGGGGTGGGAGCCAGCAGTGATACACGGGAGGTCAAAGGGGGAAGGGGCTGTGGCACTTCCAGCAACGGGTGGTGTGTCAGGGAAGGAATCTGGGGCTGGGGATTTACTGAAACTCCTCACAAAAACACCTCCCAAAAGGCCCACGCTACTTCCTGCTGGGTGGGTCACACAAAAAATGGGGTGTGAGAACAGAGGTGCTCACCTGGAAAATCTCCCGTGCCGAGGTGAACACCTGGGTGAGCCAGGAATGCCAGGAATGCCTCTCAGTTTGGGATGGGGCCATGGGAGCTGCACAGAGATGGTCAGAGGATCCTCTTCTGCAGCAGGGGGTGAGAACATGGGGTTCCTCAGAGCCTTGGGGGGACCTCAGTGATTGTTCCACACACGAACCTCTCCCTGCACAGCTGTCCCAACCCTGACACCCATCCCGTGGCCAGAGCAGAAGAATTTGCTGGAATTCCTGGGTTTTGCTGTCCAGAACCAGATAACAACACGAGGGAGATCTTGGTGTGTTTTCCAGGGAGGGAATGGAAAGTTCTCACAGGAGCTGACAGTGCTGACCCTTTAACACGAGATTTTTCACTCCAGGTATTTATTGGAGCTGCTGAGCTGGATGTTCAGGGCAGACCTCCCCATCCAGCCCCATCCACCCCCCCCTGCCCTGACTGCTCTGTTTTCCCTGGGATCCTCTGGCACTGGGAGGTGGCAGCAGCCATGGGATGGAGCAGGAGAATCCAGGACATGCCATAAACCCATCAGTGCCTGGTGGGATGCAGCTCCCACAGACCCTTTCCTCCCTCAGCCCCAGCTGGCAGTGCCCTGCAGAAAGAGGGGATGGAAATCCTCAAACCAAACAGGAAGACCATGATGGAGTCACAACTGGATTTAATTAACCCCATTAATTGCTGTTAATTGTCAAGAAACTCGATTTCCATCAAGCTGTTTATTCCTCCAAGATTTCGTACATGATCCATCCATCCCCTAGGGAGATAAATTCTCTGCTGCTGTTCCCCATTGGAACACCGAGAATCACAAGCAGTAAAGGACAAAGTGTCCAGGGCCAGGCTGGAAGGGACTTGGAGCAACCTGGGATAGGGGAAGGTGTCCCTGCCTGTGGTAGGGGTGGGGCTGGATGAGCTTTGAGGTCCTTTCCAACCCCAAAGAGTCTGGGATTTTGGGATTTAACAGCTGTTTTCTGCTTTGGCTCAGGGCCCCGTTGCTGCCATCAGCCATGTCTAATCCAGTGTCACCCCTGGCAGGAATGTGGGGGCTCCAGGGTGGCTCTGGGCCAGCTGGGCACCACAGCTCAGCCCCTCTCAGGGGTTAAATCCCAGCAGCTGAAAACCTGGCCCCGGGTTTTGAGGGCTGATGTTTCTCTGCTGTTGACAGAGAAGATTACCTGGTGATTTTGCAGGAATAACCCCAGGCTGTTGCTGGGAAAGGGAGGAGCAGAGGGAAGAATGCAGCGGGGTGAGTGTGACCCGAAGCCACTGCAGGTCCTGTGCCCTCAGCCCTGGCCAGGTCACAGGGCTGGGCTTGGACTGAAGATGACCCAACCAAGCTGGGCTTTATTCCTGTCTTTTCCCTTTTCCCTCACCCCATACCCCATCCCAAGCCACAGGCAGATTTTCTTCAGGATAAAGAACCCAAGAGGAGAATCATAAAACCATAGAATCAATAAGGTTGGAAAGTATCAGTGGGGAGTTTTTGTTTTATTTTCTTTTTGTTTTCTTTTTGTTTTTATTTTTTTGTTGTTTGTTTGGTATTTTTGTTGTTTGGTTTTTGGTTTTGTTTTGGTTTGTTTTTTGGGTTTTTTTTTAGTTAGAGTTGGGATTGTGTGTATGAGAGACGATGTTTTGTGTTTGGACTTGGTTGTTTATTAATTCTTATCTGCAGTACAGAGAAAATCAATCCTACAGCACCTCTAGCTAACAAGCTAAAAGTGAGAAAATGTTGGTGGATCTCACTGGTTACAAGGTCTTTTAAGGCCCAACTGTTCAATTAAAAACTAACACCTATATTATTTGTACTTTTGACTCAATGAATGAACACCCATGACCTGCAGTGCAGCACTTTTTATTTAACCAAAAAATATTACTTAAAACTAAGAGGAAGAAGGAGGAAGAAGAAGGAGAAGAAGGAAGAAGAGTCACTGCCTTAGAAACTCCATCTTGTCCCATACCTATTACTGTATTCTAAAACTCTAAATTCCAAACAATTTATTATAAATTAAAAAAAAAAAAAATTCCAAACCTATGTGATGTTACACAATTCTCAAACTGCACACCAGTGATTTTAACTCCATCACTCAATTTTGGAAGCTTTCTCCAAGCCCTCAAGTTAAAAGCAGAGATCTTTTGGGGGTCAGTGTCAGAAAACAAAGAAAATTCAAAACTCCCAGGTTTCAAGGTTCCAACAGGAAAAGATCTCCAGGATCACCCATTTCGATGTCCCCCAGAGCTCCCCGGTGTTCCCGTGGGTGGGAGGTGACCAAGGGACCTTCCTGCCCCTGTCCCAAGGTTTCTGCAGGGTGGTTTTGGCCCCCAGCTCTTCCCCAGGAAGAGCTCTGCCCACCCCAGCATGTCCTGGGCCATGGCACCGGGTCACTCCTGTCCCATGGCACCAACTCATTCCTGTCCCCATGGCACCGGGTCACTCCTGTCCCCATGGCACTGAGCCATTCCTGTCCCCATGGCACTGAGCCATTCCTGTCCCCATGGCACCAACTCACTCCTGTCCCCATGGCACTGAGCCATTCCTGTCCCCATGGCACTGAGCCATTCCTGTCCCCATGGCACCAACTCACTCCTGTCCCCATGGCACTGAGCCATTCCTGCCCCATGGCACTGAGCCATCCCTGTCCCATGGCACTGAGCCATTCCTGTCCCCATGGCACCAACTCACTCCTGTCCCCATGGCACTGAGCCATTCCTGCCCCATGGCACTCAGCCATCCCTGCCCCATGGCACTGGGTCAATCCTGTCCCCATGGCACTGAGCCATCCCTGTCCCATGGCACTGAGCCATTCCTGTCCCCATGGCACTGAGCCATCCCTGCCCCATGGCACTGAGCCATCCCTGCCCCATGGCACTGCTCTGCTCCCAAGGGTGAGCTGGCTTTTTCCTCCCACTGCAAGGAAAACACTCTTCTTTTACATCCCTTTTTAAACCTATTTTATTTTTTCCATTGACACGGGTGTCTAGACTGCACAAAGGGCAGAGGGAAGGTGGGACAGCCCTTCTTCCCGGGCTGTTTCCAGCCCCAGTGGGATTGCAGGGCTGGCTGCTGCACAAAGAGCCCCATTCATGAGCTTGTTTTGTCTCCCAGGGTGACCTTTCAGGCCTAAAGATCTCCCAGACATTGACAATGCAAACCCAAATTGGTTTCAGGGGAGTCTCCTCTGGTTTTCCTCCTCCTGGGGTGGAGGTTTGAGGTCCTCACACCCCCTTCTGTCTCTCTCATCCAGAACATGGGGATGGAAAGTGTTCTTCCCTTTGAGCAGGACAGAATCTCCCTTGAGGACACCTAGACAACCTTTTTTGACCATAAACTCCAGTTTTAGTGATGAAAAGACTCTCGTTGTTAACCCAAAATAGATTTGATCTGTGATTTTTCAGCACATGCACCCAAATAATCAAATGTTCATCTCAGCCCTTTCTGACTGAAGTGTTTTGGATTTTCCCCTTAAAACAGCAACTTTTTCCCTCTCTCCACTTCTCTTCAAAAATGTTTTGCTTCCCCCTAAATGCTGGGGAACTGTGGAAATAGCAGAAATATTGTTTTGCCTTGGTTTAAGTGAAAGATGCCATTTAAATCTCCTTTTCCCTGAACTGTTCCTTTTCGTTTTGCTGCTACACAGCAGAGCTGTGGGTGGGGTAAAACCAAGGCTGAAATGAAACCTCTCCTTGTCTCACTCCAGCAAAGTGAGAAATACTTCCCCCAGTGTCCTGAGACTGAAACCAACATTTGCTGTGAATAAAAACCAAAAATAAAGTATGGAGACAAAGGGGGAAAATGGATCCAGATGAAGTACCAAGTGAAGAACACAGTTTTTTGAGCCACTTTTAATTTGTCCCACATTAAAAAAATCATTATTTGCAGCACAGGGCAGCAGCACCCCTGGTATATTTAAGCCAGGGCAGTTTTCCCTCACCAAAAGGCTTTGTGATGTCTCAGCACCTCCCCAAATTCCCAGTTTTTACCACATTCCCTCAGATTTTGGTGTTTATGGGGTATTTTTAATGATTAAGGGGTGAAATTCAGCCCTGGTTTTCTTTGAGCTGGTACCAGGAACTGCTGTGAGGAGTTTTCTTCTCCCTCCCTCCTCTTCCCCACCCTGGGAGTGTCACAATTCGATTCCCTCCTGAGATCCTGCATGGCCAGGAAAACCCCAAACACCCAGAAACCATCACCCCACAATGGCACAGCCCTGGGTTGAGATCTGTTTATGGAAAACATTTTATTGCTTTCTAAAAACCAGTTTTGATAAACTCCAAGGAGATAGAGGAGGAAGTAGACCAGCAGAACTACTGAATATAATGAATTCTCTGGAATTTTCTCTGCAGGAAGAGAGATAGAGAGCCAGCTCTGTGAGGACGAGTTGAGGAGACCCCATTTTTGCCAGAGCTCCTCTGACTGCACCACTTTTATCTTTAAATTCCAGCACAACTTCAGGTGAAATCAATGACCAGTGGATTGGTTTCAGCTGGAGTTTGATCAGCACCTTGCACCTGAGTCAGGTAAGAATAAGATCAGCAGTTTTTGGAGCTGGAACGAGCCACAACTGCAGAGTTTGCAAAAAAAAAAACCAAAAAACTCCTCAGGAGGGTTTGAGACTCCTTCCCAACTGCTCCTGGCCAGCAGCCACCACTCCACACTGCCTTGTCCTTCCTAAAATGTCCAGGTCCTCCCATTGCTCCAGTCCAGGAGCCATCCCACCATGGCCCAGTAAGGTCCTGGCTGAGCACATCTCCAGCTCCTTGCCTGTGTTTCAGGAGAAATTTCAGAGTTTGCAGAGAACTTGTGCCCCTGGAGAAGACAAATGAGTGCCTGGAACGGCTGGAATTCCTTCCTCTGGTCCTATGGAATTTGCACTCTGGAGGAAATGTGCCATGAGCTGGGAAGGGTTGGGGTGGAAGGCAAGAGAGCAGCTCCTGGCATCCTCAAGCACACAGAGATTGGGCTCCTGAAATTCCTGCCATGGGAAGGGAGGGTCTTCCCTAAAGCTCCAGCACCTTGAAGGATGTAATATTGGGGTCATCCAAATGGGAATTCCACCCTGACACCGAGTGTGAAGTGCAGGAGTGACACCTCACACCTCGGGTCTGGCATTTCTTTGGAGTGTTGGGCTCTCCCAGCAGAGGAATCACCTCCCGGGGGGGGGTCAGATGTGGGGGATTCTGAGGAAAACACAGCAGGAGACACCCCCAGCTCCCAGCCAGGCTTTGCCAAGCCCGTTGGATCCAACAGCAAAGCACCTGGACACCTCTCCCCTCCTCCTTTCCCACGTGGTGTGGCACCTGGGGACACGGGGACACACCTTGGCACACCTTGCTGGGGCCACGGCTGGGCTCAAGGGTTGGGAAGGTCTTTCCCCACCTAAAGCTTTCTGTGTAATTCAAGTTTCATGTAATATTTCTCCCCCACCACGCAATTCTGCACCGCTTCTCCTCCAAATTTGGGGAACTTGGAATTCCCCAAATCCAAGGAATTCCCTCCCAGTGGCAGGGATGGAGCTCTGTGACTGCCACCAAAGGCTTTGGTGGTGACTGATCTCCGGGGAGAGCTGGCAGTGTCCCTAAGGGAAAATTTTCCTGTGGTTTGCAGGGATGTGTGAGCAGTGTCCATAGAAAGACAAATGAGTCACCCCTGCAGCTGGGCAGCCTCTCCCATTCCCCAATTTGGCCCAAATGGCTTTTTCCACATTCTCCACGTTTGTTTTTTTTCCAGCAGACGATGTCACAGTGGGACTCAGAACCGGGTGTGATGCTCGGAATCAGGATCCAGCTCGCCCAGGGCAGCTCTGCCCACCCCGTTGTGCACGGCCTGGCCACGAGCCTGGAGCTCTTCCCAGCCTTTTGTGGGACAAGTGGCACTGGTGGGCACCACCAGGTGTTTCTTCTGCACCTGCTCCAGGATCTGCAGCACCTGGAACGAGTAAACAGAACTGGGAGTAGGTCAGGAATTAGGGGAGAGCACTCATTTCTTCTCCAGCTGTTGAAAGAATCAAATAATCATATTTGATGATCGTTTTATCATAAAATAACCAAAAGAAAAATTGGGAGGTTTTGTTAAAGGTTGGAAGTGACCTTTAAATGTCCCCCATGGGCAGGGACACCTTCCACAAGATCTCCTCTTTCACGTGTCTGGCTTGGGATTTTTGGGATGGCACAAATCATTTCTGTGCTCAGAGGTCTCTGGGATGGGTGAACTTGGAGATCCACGGAGGTCCATGACCTTGGATCTCAGAGCCCTTTCCATGGATGAATCAGCCCCATTTTTGGGGGGAATTGCCCATTCCCCAGCCCCACAGAGGTGCTCTGGAGCAGGATGAGGACAGGAGCTCTGCTCGTGTCCCTCACACCAGGCTGGGATAACTCCCCAGGCATTCACAGCCTCCTTTGTCTCCTCACTGAATTATGAAGGCCCAGGCTGAAACTCATTCAGTGGAGGGAGGGAATGGAAATGAAATCCACGGAATTTCACGGATTTCCATGCCATGGGAAGTGGAATTTCACCTGAGACTTGGGGATGATGCCGACGCGGAAGAATCCGATGTTGCCGCTGTCGATCTTGGTGCAGTCCACCACGGTGGAGGCAACGTTCTCTGGAGAAGGCCCTCCACAAAGAACTGCATCCACCTGCAAACAGCAGATTTCCACACCGAGTTCCCCTCGGAATGGGGAGAGTTTTCCCTCTCAGCAGCAGATAATTCTCACCCAAGGCAATGCTGCTCCTTCCTGCCCCACTGCAGGGACACCAGGGCTGCATTTGGGATGAATGAGCCCCAAAGAAAGGACAGGGAGAGCTCAGTGGGGTGCAGGTTTGCAGCAGATGAGGAGCTCTGGGGAAGTCCCATCCACAAAGAAAATGTGAAGTTTTGATTTTGGAGGAGTCAGAGGTGGAAGATTTGTGCCACCCCTTGTTTAAAGCTGTGCCTTTTTGTGACACAAAATGTAAAACCCTCGGAATTCAGCAGTGAAATCTTCGAATCATGGAATTATCCTGAGCTGGAAGGATCCACAGGCACCATCAATCCAACTCCTGGCTCTGCACAGGACATCCCAACAATTCCACCCTTCCAAACTCTCCTGGAGCTCTGCTTCAGGGCTGTGCCCATTCCCTGGGGAGCCTGGGCAGTGCCCAGCACCCTCTGGATGAGGGAAGAACCTTTCCTGATCAGAACCAATGAAAGGCCATGACCATGGCACTGCCATGAAAGCTCTAAAAGCCAGCAATGTTTTGGAGCTCAGCACCAGTTTTAGGCCAGGCTTAAATGGGAATCCCTGAGTTCTGGAGCCCTGGCACATCCAGGCACCAGGATTTGATTGCTTGTAAGCAAGAAGGAATTTTTGGTTGCTCCCATCATCCCGTGTTGGAATATGAACCAACTCTCACTGCCAAGCCCTAAGAGCAAGCATTGCCTAAGAGCAAGATCTGTGTTTGAAAATCTTTGAGGGGCAGCATGAGGAGCATCCACAAGATTTTTTTTTAATTAGAGGCTTTCCCAAATTCCTGATCCCATCTATTGGTTTGCCTTCTGGAAGCAGAGGGGTTGCACCTTTCCATGCCCACACCCCTTGGTTACCTTGTCTCCCAGCTTGGCGTACACCTGGTTGTGGTGGGTGGTGTCAGCCTCACCTGTTGGGTTGGCTGATGTGACCACAATGGGGCCAACCTGGAGACACAAAAATGGGAATCACTGCTCTGAGCAGCCCTTTTGGGATCAAACAGGTGACCCGAGCTCTGAACTTCACCTGTGACCCTGAAGAGAGCTCAGTGTGGCTCACCCAGGTGAGGAACCTTCTTCACAACTACAGTCCCACCAAACTGGGTTTGGGCTACCAGCTCTGACAAATTTGGGTTTGGTGATGATGGCCATGAAATGAAATCTTGCTTTCCAGCATCAGCCCTTGCCTAGACCTACAACACTCAGGGTATCACCTGTGGTGGTCACCTGAAGGTTCCTGTGGCCACTTTCTGCACCTTCTGAAGTCATTCTGGCCTCACAGAAGTCTGTGCTTTCCAATGCTGGAAATGAAAATGTGTCTGTTGAGGGCATTCTCCTGATTTCCTGACGTGGTGGTTGTTGGAGTCAGTGAGTCAGGGGTCTCTCAGAATTCTTCAGAGAGAAATCAGAGTGCAAGGATTGAATTAAAGCCTTTGGATGGATTGAAGTGTGTTAAGCCACTCACACATAAGGCAGAGGTGAAAGTTTAGGTTTTAGCATGAATAAGCAAGTAATTAGAATGGGTTTTTAATGCTTTTAGTGACTAAAAGTTCTTAGATACCAGTGTAGAAGTTCGAGTTCTAGTGAAGGTTGAAAAACATAGTCCTAGGTACTGGTGTTTCCTGGAGGCTCCAGGAACACAGTTTCAGACATAATAAAGTTATAGTTAAGAATATTGCTTGCATTTTTCAGATAGAACAAGACAGACCATGTATGTAGTTTATACATAACCTGGAGTGCTAAAAAACTAGAATTCTAATGGGTTAAGAAGTGGTGATCTGAGTTTGTGTCTTAGCTAGTTGGGAAGTTTCTATATAAAAACATGCATTGGGGAGAGCTGGTGCCTTTTGCCATTTGCTTTTTGCCATGCTTTGCTTTGCTTTTGCCTCGGAGACTGATGTGCTTCTGTAATAAATAACTTTATAGTAACTGTGAGCTGCTTGGCTCATTGAAGAAAACAACAACCCCACAAATTGGGTGCCCAGGAGCACCCAGAGGTTTAACCTCACACGTGGCTGCTCCTTTCCCCCTCTTTGGTGCCATCAATCCCCTCCCAGGTGCCTGCAGGCCCCAGCCCCTCTCGGGGAGGGCTCAGGTGAGCTCAGGTGAGGTGCCCTGACTCACCAGGTCGATGAGGTGCGTGGTGACAGAGCAGTCGGGGATGCGGATGGCCACGCTCTGGGGGGTCCCGACGTACTTGGCAGAGTCCTTCATTCCCAGGAAATCCACCCACTCACCTGCACGGAGCAGAGCCACAGCCAGAGCACTCAGAGCTTCAGAGCAGCCCAAACACCACGGCTGGGACGGGAACATCCCCAGGGAACATCCCCAGGGAACATCCCCAGGGAACATCCCCAGGGAACGCGCGGAGCCGCGCGGGGCCGAGGGTTTGGGAATTCCAAACCTCTCCAGAGAGCTCGGGATGAACAGCATCTCCTCACCTCTGGGAATGACCAAGCTAATGGGGGACGGCCAGGCAGCCTCCATGAAGTCCCAGAGGAGGGGAGTGAACAAATGCTTGGCGGGTTCCAGCTGCTTTAGGCTGGAAATCCACAGGGACATGGGGCGATCCTGAGCCTGGCGCTTGGACCTGGGAAAGAGGGAGGAAAAGGAGGCTGGAAATTTAATTGCAAGGAAAAGAAACTGTTGGAGAGGTCTAGAGCTAAGGGAAGGTGTGCAGGCTCTGCCCAAGGTCACCAGTCTGGAGTAAAAGTAGGACTGGGAAGGGACATTCATGGCTGCTCCCAGTCAGGAATGTCCATTCCCAAAGCAAGGCTTTAATTTCTTGTGATGGGCAAAGGTCCCAATTTCCCCTTGGAAACCCCACCAATACGAGGGGCTCCTCACAACTCTCCATATAACTCCTCAACAAAACAGCTCCCCATAAATCTAGCAGCAAAACTCACCAAAAAATTACGTTTCAAGTGTAAAAAATTTAAACATATCAAAAATATTACCTAAAGTCTACAGAAAATACGAAAACACCAAATCGTTAACCAAGATACAAAAAAAAGACACTTTACAAATCAGTGTGGTTCCAAAATAAATGGAATTAAGAAACCTCTGCCACTACCAAGAAACTCCCCCAAAAAAATGAAAACAACACACTACAACACAAATAATAACAGTAACTCATCAACCCAAAACCCCTCAAAACACACAATAGACTAAATACCCCAAACTCCTTACACTCTCCTGAGGAGTTATATGGAGAGTTCACAGTCTGTTGTCACCAGAGGGGTTTTGTCGTGACAACAAAAAAGAACAAAAAGTTCTCACAACCTCCAGGTAAGAACAACAACCCCCTGCCCTATTTTCCGCCGGTTTGGGTTTCTGGTGGTGTCCAAATTACCCAGCTCCATCAACCTTCAGTGTGCCAGGACACAACTCCAGCTCAATTCCCTCCTTCCCTCACCTGGATCTTCCCCCCAGCGAGGCTGAGCTGCTCTGGCTCTGGTTCTGGAAGGTTCCTGAGGCCAGCCCAGGTGCCAGGACTCACCTGTGAGCTTTCTCCACGGCGTCAGGCCGGCTGCAGGCGGCCACCAGCACGTACACGGTGTCGGTGGGGATGCCACAGGTGCCACCATTCCTCAGGATATCTGTTAGCACAGGGAGGTGACAGGGCTGTCATTCCCATGGCAGAGCTGCCACACGATGTGTGCTGCTCTCCTCTCCTCTCCTCTCCTCTCCTCTCCTCTCCTCTCCTCTCCTCTCCTCTCCTCTCCTCTCCTCTCCTCTCCTCTCCTCTCCTCTCCTCTCCTCTCCTCTCCTCTCCTCTCCTCTCCTCTCCTCTCCTCTCCTCTCCTCTCCTCTCCTCTCCTCTCCTCTCCTCTCCTCTCCTCTCCTCTCCTCTCCTCTCCTCTCCTCTCCTCTCCTCTCCTCTCCTCTCCTCTCCTCTCCTCTCCTCTCCTCTCCTCTCCTCTCCTCTCCTCTCCTCTCCTCTCCTCTCCCCATTTTTGGCAGTGCATTTTCCCAGCACTCCTCCAAGGGGATTTCTGGTGTTCAGGACCAAACACTGGCTCTGATTTCTCCGTGCAGAGCCTGGAGGATTCCTTGGAGGATTCTCAGACTGGATGAGGACACAGGGAAATGATGCAGGAGACTCAGCAGGGAATTCATTGCCCCACTCAGCTCCTGACCCCTCTAACTTGGCCCAGGAATTCTGATTTTCTCCCCAGGAATAACCTGGACAGATTATCCCTTGTCCTTTCCAGGATTCCTCATTAAAAAGGAGTTTATTCCTCCTTTGCAGCCCTCCCTCAAATACCAAACATGGTGAGAAGATCTCCCCTAAATCTCAGCTCCCCAAGGATGAACAAGCTCAGCTCTCTCAGCCTTTCCTCACTTGGGAGCTTCCCAGGCTTTGGATCATCTTTGTGGCCTTTCTCTGGATCCTCTCCAGCCTGGCCACATAATTTTTTTTTCCTGGTAAAGTGGGGATCAAAACTCTTTCCACCACTCTGATGGCTTAAAAACAAAACTTTACCAAAACATCACCACATCACCCAGGTTCCCACATCATCCAGGCTGGACGGGGCTTGGACCAACCTGGTCTGGGTGAAGGTGTCCCCATGGAACAAGAGGGGCTTTGAGGTCCTTTCCCACCCAAACCATGCTCTGATTGGGATAATATCCTTTTAACAGTGTTCTGCTACAAACCCTCCATCCCCACATCCCACCCTCTGGTTTTTTTTTCCCCTCCTTACCTGCAATTCTCTTGACTGAGGACGCTTTCCTGGCGGGCAGGTGAGGGCACTTGGTGGCTCCTGCCCCGACCCCGCTGAGCTGCACCACGGGTTTCCCCATGGGCAAACAAAAACCCTCCAAGGTGCTGCTGGCCAGGGCGGCCAGGAAGCAGTAAAAGCTCACCAGCCCGAAGATGAGGCTGGCAGCAATGTCATATCCAGCAGGAAGGGCGTGGATGGCATCCAGCAGGAAGCTGCCAGCCACCAGCATGAAGGTGAGGGAGTAGAAGAACCAGGCTGTGCTGAGGAAGAGCGAGCAGAAAACCACGAAGCTGTTGAAGAGCATGAAGGCAACGATGCCCACGGCTGCGTGGAAGCTTCTGGAAGTGCCATGGAGGCCAGCAAACCGTGCCAGCCCCCAGATGATCCACATGACAGCGTAGAGGATGAAGGCGCTGCTCTCCAGGGTTTTACCCCGGGCAAAAGCCACCGAGCCGCCGAGAAGCTTCAGGATGCCACCAGCCACCACCAGCCACGGGATGACCACGGTGGCCAGGGGAGCCTGGGGGTCTCCCGTGGCTGTCAGAGCAAAAGAAGCCAGGACGCTGCAGGCGTAGGTGAGGATTTCTGCATCGGCATACCTGGAGTAGCCCAGGTAGGGGGCGTGGAGGTCGGGCCCCTCCCGGAGCTTCAGGAGGCTGCTGCGAGCAAGGAGAGCCCTCACTGCCCCCTTGCCTGTCGGGATCTTGGCCTTTGCCCTCACGTTGTACAGGTGAATCAGAGCCACCAGGGCCGAGGCCACGAAAATGGCCACAGCCACACCTTGGGGGCCACCCCCAAAAAAACCCCTGGGGCTGCAAGCCAAGGCGATGCAGTAGGTGACAAAAAGCAGCAAGTAGAGCCCATCCACGGGGCTCTGGAGGGAGAGAAAAAGAGCCAGGACGGCGAAAAGAATGGAGAAGACCAGCAGGAGCGGGGTGGGGAGGGCTGGCTCCTCTGGCTGCCAGGTGGGGTGCAGCAGGCTGTAGCCCCCGGCGAATTTGAGGATGGAGGTGAAGCCGAAGGCCGTGGCCATGAGCGCGTCCATGGCTCGGTAGCACAGCACACAGGTGCCAAGCTGGTGGGTGGCAGCGGCCCACAGCCAGGGCACGTGGCCCAGGGAGAGGCTGTGGGTGACCCCCAGGAGCCTGCAGCAGAACACACTGGCCGACAGCGCGTTCAGGAGCAGCCCAGGGGCTACAAAGGGGTGGCCGGTGCTGGCCCAGCCCCGCTCCTGGGCTTTCTTCTGCGTGCCGGGGAGGGCGACTCTCCCTTTGGTCAGGAAGCCGAGGATCCTCCCCAGAGCAAAGTAGCCCCCGAGCAAGCAGACAAGGAGGTGGCTACAAGCCACGGCCGAGGGGCCCAGCGAGGAGCTGTAGTGCAGGGCAACCTCGTGGCCACTGGCCAGGGACAGGGCAGTAGCCACCAGGGCCAGGAGGGGCTCTCCACAGAGGAAGCCCACCGTGGCCAGCAGCAGCAGGGCCAGGGTGAAGGTGGCCAAGCCTGGCACCAGGGCGTCACGGGCATCCCCTGGCGTGGGCAGCACCCCCTGCCCTGCCAGCATCAGAATCACTCCATAGGCACTCCAGAAGGACGACAGGGTCAGGCACAGGGGCACCAGCAGGGAGCCATTCCCGAGGTTCCTCCGGATCCCTGGGGACAAAGGGATGAGGTGTCACACATGTGGGAAGCGAGCTTAGAGTCATTCAGAGAGAAATCAGAGAAATCAGGTTCGAATTCAAACCTTTAGATGGATTAAAATGTGTTAAGCCACTCACACATAAAGTAGAGGTGTAAGTTTAAGTTTTAAAGTAAGCAAGCAAATAAGGAAGGAAGGAAAAGGAGTTTTAAATGCTCTTAGTGAGTAAAAAGTCTTTGATGCTTGAGTAAAAGTGCAAATTCTAGTAAAAGTTGAAAAATGTAGTCTTGGATACTGGTGTGTCCGTGGAGGCTCCAAGAACATAATAGTTTTAAATATAATAAATATATATATATATATATATATATATATATAAATATATAAATACATAAATATATATAATATAAAAATATATCATATATAAAAATATATATAGAAATAGATATATAAGCAGTTTGAAACATTATAAAGCTATAGTAAAAATACTTTTTATATTTTTCAGGTAGAACAAGGTAGACCCTATGCATAGTTTTTACATAACCTGTCGTGTTAAAAAACTCAAATTCTAAGAAGTTAAGAAGTAATGGTCCGAGTTTGTGTCTTAACTTTTTGGAAAGTTTCTATATAAAAACATACATTGGGGAGAGCTGGTGCTTTTTGGCTTTTTGCCATTGCTTTTGCTTTTGCTTTGCTTTGGTTCCTGCTCTCTCACCACCATCATCAGCACCCAAAAAGAAGACAGGAGCTTCACCAGGAGCAGCTTCTGCTTCTATGTGGAGCCCTACATCAAATCTAAACATAAACTTCAGCATCTGTGATTTTTTTGCTTTTAAAACTAACGTGCTTCTACAATAAATAACTTTATAACAACTATTAACTGCTTGGCTCATTAAAGAAAATAACCCAACAAGTTGGTGCCTAGAGCACTGGAAAAATAACCCCAAAAAGCAAGGATCAGCACGGCTCCTGCCTGGTGATGGATTTATCCTGGAGAAAAAAAGGCTCAGGGGGATTTTATTACACTTTACAACTACCTGGAATGAGATTGCAGTGAGGGCTCGGGCTCTTCTCACAGGGAACAACGACAGGATGAGAGGAAATGGCTTCAATTTGTACCAGGGGAGGTTCAGATTGAGTATCAGGGAAAATGTCTCATGGAAAGGGTTGTGCAGCCCTGGCACAGCTGCCCAGGGCAGGGGTGGAATTCCCAGCCCTGGAAGTGTCCAAAAGCCACGTGGATGTGGCACTGAGGACATGGCTGAGTGGTGACCATGGCTGACTCGACAATCTTTAAGGTCTTTTCCAACCGGAACGATTCTGTGATTTCGTGTTCTCATTGCTATGAGTGGCAAAGAATAAATAATTCAGCGTTAATTTTTGTTCCAGGCAGGGATTGTTTCCTCTGAGATGAGTAGGTGCCATTCACCCATGGACATGTCAACCCGTGGGTGCTGAAAGCACTCTCAGAGAGCCTGGCAGAGAAATGGTGTGCTCAGTGGGTTAAAACTCCGAGATCCTGGTAGAGAACTCGTTTAAAACAAACATTGATTTCTCTTCTTGCCTATAGAGGACAAAAATTGCTGTGCTGACACAGAGCCATGGATTTGGGCTGGGAGAGACCTCAAAGCTCATCCCATCCCACCCCTGCCACGGGCTGGGACATTTTCCACCATCCCAGGCTGCTCCAAGCTCTGTCCAGCCCGACCTTGGACATTCCAGGGATCCAGGAGCAGCCAGAGCTTCTCTGGAGAGCACACACAGCCCTGGGAGAAGGGATGGGTGCTGCAGCAGGGTTTGTGTCCTGCTGGCAAAGCACACCTGGGTGTGCAGAGCCACGGGAGGGAGGTTTGGGGGTCTGGGCAGCCCCAGATCTTACCTGCATAGGCCAGGAGAGCCGAGAGGAGCAGCAGCAGCACCCCCAGGGCCGTGCTGGGGATCAGGGGGGCAGCTCGGGGGGAGCTGTAGAAGTGCACAGCCAGCAGGAGAGACCCTGTGGGACACAGAGGAGGGAAGCACAAAGAGCTCGTAAAACCATCCCAAAAACTCGAGAGGATCAGGGTGGAACGGGGCAGGGAATAGAGGGGAAACAACAAAGTGAGATCTGCAGCTTAGGGAGCCTGAGGAGCTGAGTGTGGCTCGGTTTGTGCCCAAAGTCTCGCTTCGTTTGAGGTGCCCGGTTTGGAAAAGCTCGAAATGAATCATTTGAGGCTGCCCAGAGAGGCTGGGGATGCCCCATCCCACCAAGGCCAGGTTGAACAGGGCTTGGAGCAACCTGAGACAGTGGGAGGTGTCCCTGCCCACGGCAGGGATGGAAGTGGACGGGATTTAAGGTCCCTTCCAACCCAAACCATCCTGGGAATGTATGGAAGAGTCTGAAAATTGCCAGCTAAAGGTAAAAATCCACCATTCCAGTTATGCAAAAGGCAGACAGACACAAACACCCTGCAGCTGATCCCTCCAGCTTTGCCCTGATGGAAAACCAGCCCAAAAAAAATCCGGGAAGACGAAACACAGAGAAGGAGCAAGTGAAGAGGAGAGAGCACAGAAAACAGAGCTGCAGGGCTGGAAAAGGAAACCGCATCCAAAGCGAGATGATTTACTACGGTGACTACGAAAAAAAAAAAAAGTTTGGACTCGCTTCCCACCCAGCGTGGAAGGAGCACCAAACTGCAGGCCAGCCCTTGGAAGCCAACACAAATATTTTGCTGGCGGCCGAAGCGGGCGCTGGGATGTGTGGGTTGAAAAGCTTTGCCCAGGGCAGAGCAGCCCGCGGATAAACAGCGCCTTTAGCCCCCCTCGGCAAAGGGGGAAGCTCTTCCCAAGCCCTGTCCCGTGCCAGGATGCCGGGATGCCGGGATGCCGGGATGCCAGGAGCGGTGCCTACCTGCGGCGATGCCCAGGAGCGCGATGCAGGAATGCAGCGACCCAGCCGCGCTGCCGCCCATCCCTGCGCCGAGCGCTGCACTGCTGCCTCTCCTTCCTCCCATGCTCTTTATAACCAAACCATCGCCTTCCTCCCTGCTCTCCACCCCTTTTCCCTACAAACCTCTTCTGTTCCTGCTCCTCTCTGCATGCGGGAGGAAATGCAAATGAAGTTCTGGCTGCAGTAAATTTGGGGCTGTGAGTCAGCCTGGGTTGCTGGTAGCTCCCTCCAGGGGCCTCTTAATTTTACTGTTGATTAACCCTTGTTCAAAAAGACACTTGGAAAATAAGGCTGAGGGTTTATTGCCGTTGCTGCCTTTCTTTTTTTTTTTTTTTTTTTTTTTTTTTTTTTCGCTCCTGCCAGTGAGGAAATTAGAGTGGTTAAAACGAAGGTTTTTGCAAGCATCCACCTCGATGGAGCAAACAAGCCCTGTGCAAGCCCGGCAGCTCCTTGGGGACCACTTGTTTCTCCTCACCCTGACCAGGGGCCTGCTGTTTGTCCCTGCCACAGCTCTGAATGCCTGGCACGGCCCCCTGAGCTGGGCAAACCCAGGGCACACTCAGTGCCATCCCCTTAAAGGTCACTCCTGTCCGTCTGTCACTCCACATCCAGCTCCTCCAGCCCGGAGGAGCCTTGCTGGCTTTCCAGGTCGGCAGTGGGAGCCCAGAACTGCCAGGATTGTGTCCCAAAGGGGACAGGAAGGACCTGTGGGCACCTTCCTGCCTGCTCAGGGAATAAAGGTGGTTATGGATGGAGGGGAGGCTGCAGGGAGCAGTGGGGATTGTGCTGAGCCATGGGTGGGGTGGGAATTGTCCGAGAACCATTCCGGGAGAGCTGCCAGAGCTTTGCTCCTCTGCTGTGCTGTTTGTGGGGATGGAGCAGGGCAGGGATTGCTCCCCGGAGGGATCAGCTCCAGTTAAAGCAAATCCCACAAGAGCAGAGGTGCAGGACAGCGTGCAGAGCCCTGCACTGATCCTGCCAGGGATGGCTCTGCAGAGCTCCTGCAGCTCCAGCTCCGATGTTCCCCTCAGCAGAGCCTGCCCTGTGACCCAAAACCCATCAATCCTGTTCCACGGGAGCCCGGAGGACAGGAAAGCTGCTGGGAATGGGGCTGGGAGCTGCACCGGCCTGAGGGATCATCCAAGAGGTGTTGGAGCTGTGGCAGCATCCAGAACAAGCCCAGAGGAGCCTGCCCCTCCTGCCCCTGAGCCAGCTGGAGCACGAGGGACTCAGCTGCATCCCAAAATTCCCTGGGATCTCTGTGTTCATCCTGATGATGGATCCAGCTGCATCCCCATCCCTGCTCCCAAACTTTCCTGGGATCTCTGTGTTCACCCTGACAATGGATCCAGCTTCATCCCTGTCACTGCTCCCAAACTTTCCTGGAATCTCTGACTGTTCCCCCTGACAATGGATCCAGCTCATCCCCACCATTGCTCCCAAACTTTCCTGGGATCTCTGTGTTCACCCTCTCGATGGACCCAGCTGCATCCCAAATTTTCCTGGAATCTCTGACTCTGTTCACCCTGACAATGGATCCAGCTCATCCCCATCACTGCTCCTAAACTTTCCTGGGATCTCTGACTCTGTCCACCCTGCAGGACGAGGATTCCTTCCCACCCCTCCTCACTGGAACCTGAATGCAGATGAAAACTTGTTGAAACCAAAGCCCACAATAAATGTGTGCAGCCAAGGGCACCCGGGCCGGAATAACCCAGCTGAGAAATGTCATTTATCGCTCACCTCCTCGCTGCACACACATCTTTAGGGCTGACATGTTTTTCCAAGGGGAGGAAACAAGCCTGGCTGGTCCAGTTGCACCAATTATCCCAGTTAGGGGAACCAGCCCAGCCAGTTTACAGCAGGCAGGGGTTAGTGCTGTGGTTTGCAGCAGGCAGGGTGTGGAAATCCTTAGCCTCTGGCTATTTTGTTCCATGGCTAAGGGGAGCTCCTGAAGCAGCTGCAGGAAGGAGAAATTACCTGTTCAGGTTGCAACATCACTCGGCTGCTCTTTGATGCAAGGGGAAACAAAATACCCCTAAACCATAGCTGGGATTCCTTGGATAGCAAAACAAACTGCAGGGGAAATGCTTTGAGGATTTTTTTTTAAATGTATATCTCAGTTGAATTCTGGGCAATAAAAGCAACTGGGGTGGATTAGCGGGACTGCAAGGTCTCTGCCACACATTTCCTGTTCCTGCTCGTTCAGGTAGCAGCTGGGTGCCTGAAATCCCTAATTTTGGGAGAAACATGCCATAAATGAAGTCCCAAGCAGCAGCAGCAGCGAGCCTGCCCTGACTGAGCACCCTGCCAAGCCACGAGTTCATTACCCACAGGATGTGCTTCACGTCTCTCCCGAAAATGACGGAGCCCCGAGGAGCAAGTTTTATAAATAAGCCCTGAAAACCAGCCCGCGGCCGTGCTCTGCCAGGGTTTTGTTCCCTCAGCCCCCACAGGGCACGGTTATTTCAGCAGGGCCGGGCTGGAATGGAGAGGGGCAGGATCATCTCCCTGTGAGCAGAGCCAGGGAGGGAGGAATGAGCTGCAGACATTGAATTTGGCTGCCAGGGGTTCCGCCAGAGCTCAGGGCTCCACCAACCCCCCAGTGCCACTTCCGTGGAATTAAATACATGGAGAGGTGGTGCTGTTGGTGAAGAATCCCATTACTGCGGACATCAAAAAGTGTTTGGACGACGCTGTCAGGCGCTGGGTGGGATTTTTGGGGTGGGCACAGGGGTTGTGGGAGTCCATTCCACCTCTATGACTTCATTAACTTCTAAACTCAGGGTGCAAAAGCCAGCAAAGAACTGCAGCAAAATGTGAAATATCCACATCTGAGAGATGGGATCTGAGGGAAGAAACATTCAGGAATGTTGGAGGTAAAATCCGCAGCAGCCTAAGCAGTGCAGGGTCCAAAAAATGGGGCACAGAGGGGAATGCACCGCCCGAAATCCTGGCTCCCTTTGGTGCCACCTCCTCTGCAAAGGTTTTGGTGCTTCAGTCTGAGCTAGGATGGAAAATCAACAGCAGAGGAGGGAAAACACAGCTGCTCTGTTGAGCCGGGCACGTCAGCTCTGCAGACAACGTGCTGGGAGGAAGATCTGGAAGGGAGCAGCCGGTTGAGGAAACAAATAATATTTACATGCCCTGCCTGTGGAACTGGAAATAAAACCTCCTTGCCAGTAAAAAAAAAAAGAAAAAAAAAAAAAAAAAGCCCAGCCCATCCCTGCCGGCCCCACCTGCTGCTGGCGAGGGTGATGCTATAAAGGGCTGCGGACGGCCCGCGGGGCTCAGAGCGGCGCGGGGCTCTCCGGGGAATCGCTGCGCTCGGGGGACAGTGGCAGCGATGCCAAAGAGGGTGGCAGTGGTGCTGGCAGGCTGCGGGGTGTTCGATGGCAGCGAGATCCACGAGGCTTCGGCCGTGCTGGTGCAGCTCAGCCGGGACGGGGCTCAGGTAAGAGGAGGAAGCGGCTCCTTGTCCCGGGATCCTTGTCCCGGGATGCTGTCCTGGGATCCTTGTCCCTGGATCCCTGTCCCGGGATCCTTGTCCCGGGATGTTGGTCTTGGTGTCCTGTCCTGGTTCCTTGTCCCGGATCTTTGTCCTGGGATCCTGCCTCAGGATCCTTGTCCCGGGATGCTGGTCCCGGTGTCCTGTCCCGGTTCCTTTTCCCGGGATCCTGGTCCCGGTGTCCTGTCCCGGTTCCTTTTCCCTAGATCCTCTCCCGGGATGCTGGTCCCGGTGTCCTGTCCTGGCTCCTTGTCCCGGGATCTTGCCCCGACTCCTTTTCCAGGATTCTGTCCCGGGATGCTGCTCCAGCTCCTTTTCCCAGGATCCTGCCCCGATCCTTGTCCCGGGATCCTGCCCCGACTCTTTTCCCTGGATCCTGTCCTGCCTCCTTTTCCCGGTGTCCTGCTCTTCTCCTTGTCCCTGGATCCTGCTCCCTCTCCCTCCCCTCTCAGCCCCTCGATCTCTCCCCTCTTGTCTCCGAGACGAGCTCCCCAAAGCCAAGCAGCGGTGCCTGCAATCCCTGCGAATGCTTTGGAGAATTCCCTGCCCGGCTGTGCTGTACGGAGGGATTGGCTCTGGATCCAGTGTGTCCAAACTCTCCAAAAGACTTCCCTGAATGCCTTCTTTCCCGAATTATTTATTTCCCGAATTATTTATTTCCCGAATTATTTATTTCCCGAATTACTTATTTCCTGAATTACTTCTTCCCTGAATTACTTCTTCCCTGAGCGCCTTCTCTCTCCACTTTTGCCTTGCACATCCTCTTTCCTCCCCTGCTGTTTCTGTTTAAAAGACAGTTTGGGCAGTTTGAAATTCATCTTTTTAAAACCTTCCAAGAGCGGAGGTGAAAATAGAATCAGAGAATCCCGGGAAGGTTTGGGTTGGGAAGGATTTTGAAGCTCATCCGTTCCCACCCCCTGCCATGGCAGGGACGCTTTCCACTGTCCCAGGCTGCTCCAAACCCCGTCCAGCCTGGCCTGGGGCACTGCCAGGGATGAGAGAACAGGCAAGGGTTAAACCCGAGGGGTAAAAATGGTGCAGCTGCTCTAAAAGTCGGGAGAGCCGCTCCGTGAGGCTGGGAAAGGAGCGAGGGAAAAGCTCTGGAATATCCCAGTGAGCTGAGAACCAGCCAGTGCCTGGGAATGGGAATTGTGGAACACGCAGGGGTGACCTACCCGTGCCACCCCCAATTCCAAACCATCCCAGCGCTGCCCTCGCTGTCGGGATGAGATTTGGCCAGGCGTTTTCTCCACTGTGTGTCGTTTTGCTTTTCCTCTGCTGGAGCTGCTGCTGTCGCTTCCCTGCTGCCACATCCCAGCCCCGCAGGCTCGGATCCCATCCCTCCCTCATCCCTGGATCGGCAGGGGCCTCTAGTGGAGGAAACTCGGGAATCGTCCCATTCCCTCCTTTTCTAACAGCTTAGAATGGAAAATTTCAGCCGGAAATATTCCACGGGAAGCTCCTCACTCACCTTGTCTCCCACCTGGATAATTCCAAAATCCTCGGCTGCTCCTCACGGGATATTCCTTCCAGCCCTGCCCTCCTCGGCACACCTTGGTGTTCCTTAAATCATTTTTAAATTGTGGGATCCAGAACTGCACAGGTGGTACAGTCCCCAAATCCCTTCACAGCCCTCCACTCTCAATTTCTGCACATGAGCTTTAAAGTGCTAAAGGAAAGGGAAGCATTTTTATAGAAAAAAAACCACTCTGGCTTTGGGAGAAGAGTGGGTGGGGAGAGGAAACTCCCAAGTGCTGTCCTGGGGTGGGACAGCAGCTCTCTGGGTGAGCAAATCCCAGCAAGAAGGATTTACTGGGATGTGGATGGACCCTCCAGCCCCCCAGACAAGCAGATTTGGGCTAAAGGTTTCCTTTTCCTTTTTCCTTTTCCTTTTTCCTTTTCCTTTTCCTTTTCCTTTTCCTTTTCCTTTTCCTTTTCCTTTTCCTTTTCCTTTTCCTTTTCCTTTTCCTTTTCCTTTTCCTTTCCTCTCTCAGCATTCCCACTGTGCCATTCCCACATTTACCCACCATTCCTGAAGGATAACAGCCCCTTTTTTTTTCTCCCTCCAGGCTGAGGTTTATGCCCCCAACATCCCCCAGATGCACGTGGTGGATCATGTGAAGGGGCAGCCAACACCAGAGCAGAGAAATGTCCTGGTGGAAAGTGCCAGAATTGCCAGAGGCAACATCAAGGACCTGGCCACGCTGGATGTCAAGGGGCTGGATGCCCTCATCATTCCAGGTGGGATTTTGTGGGGCCTGGTGAAATATTCCATAGGTCTGGAATGATGTGGGAGTTGTGGGATGGGGAGGGAGAGGCTGGAGCAGAGGCTTGGAAAGAGAGAAAATTTTAATTCTTTTATTCTGGATAATTCTGCCAAGCATCCAATCCACCTGGTAAAAAAAAAAAAATTAAAAAAAATATCGTGCCCTGGGTAGAAAAATCTCCATCCTAAACTGCTTCTCTTTCCTCAGGTGGCTTCGGGGTGGCAAAAAACCTGAGCACTTGGGCCACCCAGGGCAAGGACTGCAGCGTCGCCAGGGAGGTGGAGGCGGTGCTGAGGGCGTTCCACGCTGCCCACAAACCCATCGGGCTCTGCTGCATCTCCCCGGTGCTGGCAGCCAAAATCTTCCCGGGCTGCGAGGTGACAGTGGGACACGACAAGGAGTGTGAGCAGTGAGTGACCCGGGGGGCACACCCCAAAATCCCCCCAAAATCCCCCCAAAATCTCTCCAAAGTCCCCCAAAGTCCCCCCAGAGTCCCCCGGTGGTGCTCAGGGGTGGGAGTATCACAAAGAGCTGAATTTTATTTCTCATTAGGAGAAATGGTAGAACTCAGCTGTGCTGCCTTTCTCAGCTTTTGGGGATTTAACAGAGAAAAGCAGAAACTCTGGAATGCTGATTTTATCATTTCTCAGCAAAGCAGAAGGAATGGTGCAACACCAGATCAGTTTGCCTTTTTCTGACTTGTTTCCACCTTTGAATAAGACATTTCCTTTTAAATTGAAATGTAATTTATTCTCCTAAATTAAACATTTGCCTCCCTGATGCCTCACAGAGCCAGGGTAGGAAAAAGCTTTGCTGGCTCCAAGTTAAGGAGATCCAAGGGAGTGAAAATATCTTCAGTCCTGCAGGAAAACTGTGGATTCTCCCGAGGGCAGGCAAGGAATGTTGGTGGCTTTTGCTAGGATGGAGTTTTTTCACTAAATTGGAGGATTTTGGTGCAAAAAAACCCCCACACCAAACCTAAATCTAATTGTTGCCAAGGGAAGCTGTGGCTGCTCCATCCCTGGCAGTGTCCCTGGTCTCGTTTTGGCTTTCGTTCAGGTTTTTAACTCATTTGAACAGGAGGTTTTCTATTAGTGGTTATCTTTTCTATTTTTTTTCTTCTGTTTTTAGTTAGAGTGGGGACTGAAGTACAAGAGACAGGATTTTTGTGTTCAGACTCAGTTGTTTATTAATTTTTATCTCTAGCACAGTGAGTTCTTCTGCACTTTTAGTTAACAAGCTAAAAATGAAAAACTAGATCTTGGTAGTTACAAGGTCTTTCAAGGCCTAACTATCTAATTAAAACCTAACATCTGTATTATTTATACTTTTGATTCAATGACTAAACACTTGTGACCTGCACCGTGGTACTTTTCTATCTAACTAAAAAATATTACCTAAAACCAAGAAGAAGGAACAAGAAGGAAGAAAAAGACAACCCAGAACTTCTATCTTGTCCCATACCTATTAATATTCTAAAACTCCAAATTCCAAACCCTTCACCGTGTGATATTACACACTTCTATTCAAATATTCTATTCAAACTACACACCAGTGATTCCAACTCTTACCACTCAAATTTGGGGAGCCTCAAATCCAAAGCAGAGTTTTTTTGGGGTCAGTGTCAGAAAGCACAGATCGTTCAGAACTCCCAGGCTTCAGCATTCCAAGAGTTTTCCTGTTGTATAATCCTGGAAAACTCCTGGAGCAGGACAAGATTTGGCTCCTACAGAGCAGGTTTTGTGCCCTGAATTTTCCCTCTTTCCTTTTCCCAGCAGTCTGTAGGATGTTCCTCACTCCAGGTTTTCATTCTTGGTTGCCTTGCAGGTGGCCTTATGCCAAGACAGCCGAGGCCATGAAGGAGCTGGGCTGCAGGCACATCAACAGCCAGGTCAGCGAGGTCCACGTGGACCACCAGAACCTGCTGGTGACCACCAGTGCCTTCATGTGCAACGCCCCCATCCACCACATCCACGATGGTGTGGGGAGGATGGTGCAGGAAGTGCTCAGGCTTGCCTGATCCCACCCTGCTGCAGGGATGATGTCCCCAAATGTCCCTCCCCTCTCACTCAGCAGCTCTGTCCCCACACCTCTGGTGGCTGCTGGGGAGGGACAACCTTGGAATTGTGTTCCCTCACTGGCAGGAGCTGCCCTGGGGTCATGGAGTGGTTTGGGGTGGGAGGGATCTCAAAGCTCACCTTGTTCCCATCTCCTCCCATGGCAGGGACACCTCCCACTGTCCCAGGCTGCTCCAAGCTGGCCTCGGGCACTGCCAGGGCTGCAGGGGCAGCCACAGCAAATCTGGGCACCTGTGCCAGCCCTGCCCACCTTCCCAGGGAGGAATTCCATCCCAAATCTCACCTGTCCCTGCCCTGAGGCCAGGCTCCCACAGGGCTGAGGTTCAGCTGCTCCCCAACCCCTCCCTCGGAGCAGTGAAGGAACGCAGTTCTGCTACCAAATAAAAGAAATAAAATTGATTTTATACCATTTATTATAGCAAATAAATGCTTCTACTGAATTCTGAAGTCTGCTTCTGTCTCTGCCTTTCCCTCTGGGAAAATGACCCAGGAAGAAATGCGCAGCACCAACCCCTCCCCTTGTTTTCTGGGATTTCTCAGAACCCAGACTGGAGCGGGAATGTGACACTGCTGAGAGCAGCCCCATGTCCCCAGCCAGCTCTGCTGGGAAGACGTGAAATTCTTCTCCTGCTTTAACAGAAGCAGAGCCCTCAGTGCCCCTGATCCCAATCACAGCCCTGATCCCCCATATTTCCCCACGGCCCCAGAGCCCCCATACTTCCCCTGATCCCAATCCCCGATATTCCCCCACATTCCCCTCACTGCCGGCCTCCCACCTGCCAGCCTCAATATCGCGCCCTCCCATTGGCTGCCGCCCCCACGCCGCTGCTATGGCAACGCGCGCTCCTATTGGCTGGCGTGATGGCGGACCAAAGGTGAATGAAGGCGTGGAGGAATCTCCGCCTTCCTTCCACGCGATTGGACGGAGCTGAGAGGGGCTGGACCAATCAGCGAGCGGGAGCGGCTGGCGCGATGCTCGCCCCAGGGAAAGAGGCGGGAACGGGAGGAGTGGGCGTGGCCTGGCGGGAGGCGCGGCGCTGATTGGTGGAGAGCAGCGAGGGGGCGGGGCCAGAGCGCCCTAGGGGCAGCGGTGAGCGGGGAACGGGCAGGTCCTGGCAGCTGGGAAAAGGCGTGGGAACCGCGGGGAACAGCCGGGAACAGCGGGGAACGGGGTTCGGGGAGGTCCTGGCAGCTGAGAAAAGGTGTGGGAACCGCGGGGAACGGTGTGCGGCTGCGGGAGGAGGTCTGGGATCCGGGAGGAGAATGGGGAAGGGTCCTGGGGGCTGGGGGGAAGGTGCTGGGAGCAGGGGAGGAGGTCCTGGAAGCTGCGTGGAGGGTCCTGGAAGCTGTGGGAAGGGTCCTGGGGCCATGGGAAGGGTCCTGGATGATGTGGAGAGGGTCCAGGGTGCTGTGGAAGGGTCCTGGGGATCGTGGGGACGGTCCTGGGGGGTTGGAGTGAGGTCCTAAAGGCCATGGGGGGCTCTGGGCTGGGGGGAACTGGAGGTGCAGCAGTTTATAAAGGGAGTTTTGGAGAGGGATGAGGTGCTGAGGAACAGTTTTGTCCCTGCTTTAAACCAGCTCCGTGTTCCAGGACACCAATTCTGCCTCTTCTCGGTTTTTTTCCTTGGAATTTCAAAGATTTTTCAAGCACCAAAGAGCCAGGCCAGCACCTGCACTTGCTGATTTATAGAAGAACAAGGAGAATCAACTCCCTCTCTTCATCCTTCTTCAGCATCACGGCTTCAAACCTGGATTTCTGTGACTAGAAAAATGTCGTTTTATTGGGAATAAAAATATTCTCCTTTATTTTTTTTCAAGGATTCTGGTGGACAGTGCCTCACCCAAGCCATGGCCACACACCTGAGATCGGTGAGTTGGGGCCTCAGATGGTGCTTTGGGAGCTTTTGTGTTGCAGAAATAAATTCATAAATATTCTGCACATCACTAAGGGAAGGCATGAGGCTGATCCTGCTGTTAATGATAATTCTGGGGAGAAAACGTGATTTTCCAAGGTACGATTTGAATGGGTTGAATTCAAACCTTAAAATCAATATAGATGTGTAGCTTGGCTTGCCTTAAATATTGTACTGTGCAATAGCAAATGATAGAGAGTTTGTAATAAAATTATCTATAATTGTGGCTGCAAACTGTGCAATAGCAAATGATAGAGAGTTTATAATAAAATTATTTATAATTGTGGCTGCCCCTGGATCCCTGGAAGTGTCCAAGGCCAGGCTGGATGGGGCTTGGAGCAACCTGGGATAGTGGAAGGTGTGATTATTTTATTTTTTTTTATTTTATTATTTTATTATTTTATTCCAACCCCCGTTTTAAGGATGGAATAAAATGAGCTTTAAAATCCCTCCCAGCCCAAACCAGTCAGGGATTCTGGGAAGCCTCTGCAGTGCTCTGGGGTGCAGAGGCAGAGGGCAGCATTCTGCTGCACTAAAACTTCACTTCCAGCACTTCCCAGAGCATTTTGGGGGCCCAGGGGTCAGGGAATGCCACAATGGTGTGGGCTGGAAGGGACCTGGTGGGAAAGGGTGCAGGGAAAAGGGAAATGTCAGTGGAAGGGAGAGACTGCCTTTGAGGAGGAGCTGAAAATGTTTCTGTCCCCTGTCTGACTGAATGCCCTCATCTGCTCCAAAGCACATCCCAAAATCCCCTCCTCGTCTGAGATTCCCAGGGATGAGCACTCCAAACCTCCCTGGGCCACTTTTTCAGTGGAGAAATTTCCCCACCGTCCCTCCTGTCCCCGTTCCCTGGGGTAAAATCCCAAATCCTGCCCCTGGCAGGGGCTGTGCAGAACCAGAGGTTCCCCCTGAGCTCCTTTCCCAGCTGCTCCTCACAGGATTTCTGCTCCAGCCCCTGCTCAGGGTGGCCCATCCCAAAGAACTGGTGCAGCTTTGATGAAACTCAGGGAACTGCTCCCGTTCCTCCTGTGGATCAGCAGAACTTTTCCTGAAGGATGTGGCCCCTGAAGGGTCGTGACCAATCCTTGTGTGGCCCCAGGGGGTTCAGGCTGGCCCAGAGATCCCTGCAGAGCTGAGGCTCGCGTTACAACCAGGAGTAAAAAGCACAGAGCATTCTTTGTGTGAAAGCTCCCTCAGACTCAGGGCAGTTCTGGGCAGTGCTTTGGTCTCAGTCCAGTCAGAAATCTGTTCACCAGAGACTCCAATCATTGCTTTACAAAGCTTAAAGGACAAGAAAGGCAGAAGTGATGGCTCCAAAGCAGAGCCCAGTCCTTTTGAGCCTTTACCTGGCTGCTTTCTTGGCTCTGAGGGTCACAGGTTCTGATAATGGTGATGCTGTTAATGGTCTGAATTAAGAGGCTGAAGCAAATCCCAGAATCATCCCAGAATCCCAGACTGGTCTGGCTTGGGAGGGACTTTAAATCTCACCCCTGCCATGGCAGGGACACCTCCCACTGTCCCAGGCTGCTCCAGCCTGGCCTTGGGCACTGCCAGGGATCCAGGGGCAGCCACAGCAAATCTGGGAACGTGTGCCAGAGCCTCCCCACCCTCCCAGGGAACGATTCCTGCCCAATATCCCAATATCCCACCCATCCCTGCCCTCTGGAAATCCTCTCTCTCCATCTTCCTTGCAGGCTCCCTTCAAATCCTGCTTTGCTCTCCAACCTTCCCTTTCTTCCCTCCTCCCTGAGCCTCTTGGTTGTGTCAGGAAAATGAACCCACAAACACCAGAGGTTTGTGTCCAAAAGGGAGACAGAGGAGTTTTTTACTTTATTGAATAAAGGAGAGGCCGTGGGGCTTTCCCCTGGGGTCTCTCAGATTTTTGGAGGACTCCCCTCCCTTTTTATCCCAATTTCCCTCTCTCTTTCCCCCTTGCTGAGGGACTGGAGAGGCCCAGACTTCCCAACCCCTGATCCCTGAGATTCCCCTCGAATGTACAACCCTCCCTTGGCATTTTTAATTCTTACAGAATTCATGGTTTTCCCCATTGCTTCTTTCACCTTTCAATATCCAATTTCATTTCTCAGCAAACCTGCAGTTTGTTTGTAAAGGCAAATATATCTTTTTTTTTCATTTATCAATCAGTGGAATCCATCCCATTTTTTCTTTGATCTCTCAGTGCTGGTTTTATCCACCAGCTTGTTTGTAAAGACAAACCCAACATTCCTCTGTGAACACGGGGCAGACTCCTTCCAAAATCCCGATTTTTCTGCACTCCTGACTCTCTGTCACAGCTCAGCTGTCCCAGCCCAGCCCCAGGGCAGCTCGGCTCAGTTTGCTGGGTGTGCCAGGGGGGTTCTCCCTGTCCCTGTGTCCCTGCAGGCTGCCAGGACCTGCACGGTCATCGGGGGCTCAGGATTCCTGGGCAGGCACCTGGTGGAGCAGCTGCTGGCCAAGGGCTACAGAGTCAACGTCTTCGACATCCAGCAGAGCTTTGAGAGCCCGCAGGTGACCTTCTACCTGGGAGACCTGTGTGACAAGGAGGTGAGCACGGCTGGCTGCAGGTGGCACGGGCAGGGATGGCACTGCTCTGGCATTTTCCCTCTGGAGGAAGCAGATCTCCTGTCTGTTCTTGCATTTTTCCCTCTGAAAGGAGCAGACCTGCTCTCTGTTCTTGCATTTTTGATTTTTGCCGGGTGTGGATCTGCTGCCTGGTGCCTGCCCCGTGCTGAGAGGAGCAGGGCTGGGCTGTGCCCGGTGCTCTGCACTGCTGTGAGCTGGGATTCACGGGGTAATTACAGCCCCTGCCTTAATTACAGGGGTCTCTCCCGAGCCCGTGTTGCCAGCAGGCAGGGTGGAATGGGTGGGAGCCTGCAGGGACCTGGGGACAGCACCCAGTGCCACGGGGGGAGCTCGAATCCTGCTCCTTCCTCATGCCCCAGCTCCAGGTAAATCCTGGGAGCTGCAGAGAGCTCAGCTCCGGCTCTGGGGAGGCTCCCAGGATGTGTCAGGGGACAGGAGAGGATGTGGTGTGTGCTGAGGACCCTGTGGAGATGCTGCAGGCTAATCCCATTCCGGGGAGCACGACTTGAAATGGAGCTGTTTCCATGGAAAAAAAATTAAATCAATAAAAAAGAAAAAAAAGCTGTTTTATTTCCCTGCTGTTGTTTTTTCCCACCCTGGCTGCTGCTCCATGCCCTTGTCCCGTGTGGTTTCCTGCAGGCTCTGCTGCCAGCCCTGCAGGGAGTGTCCGTGGTGTTCCACTGTGCCTCCCCAGCCCCTTCCAGTGCCAGCAGGGAGCTCTTCTACAAGGTGAATTTTTTGGGAACCAAGGCAGTCATTGCAGCCTGCAGAGAAGCTGGAGTGCAGGTAAAGCTGGAAAAAAATCCTGCAGGGATTGTTTGGATTTGGTGACATTGGCATCAGTGGCAGCCTTGCTTGAGAGGGGGCTCTGAGACCCTGAATTTCCATTTATTCCATAAAAACCAGAGACTCTGGGGGTTTCCTGAGTGTAAACTCAATCCCTGTTTGCCACAGGAAAGCATCCTTTAAAATCAGTCCTTTAAAATCAGGGAGAGCAGAACCTCACAAGTGGCTCCTTTGCACTTGTGGCCACTGGGACAGCCCCAGAGGAGACTTTTCCAGCAGGGAAATATTCCTGGTATTTATTCCCTCGGAATTCCTCACCACAGAATGTGAGTGAACACCTCACTCGTGCCATTATCTCAGTGTCATTTGGTTTAAAAACTCAATTTCCCACAAAAGGAAGAGCCTGAAGAGGCCAGCCTGGAATTGGAGACTGAATTTTCTCCTTAAATTCCTTTGATATCCCATAAGTTTTCATTTAAATGTATTTATTTCATTTATATGAAATTGATTTATTATATTCATTTCAATCACCAAGCAAAAACATCCAAGGTTTCCTTTTTCTATTTATTTGAAATTGATTTATTACATTCATTTCATTTTAATCACCAAACAAAAACATCCAAGTTTTCCTTTTTTAATTTGAGATTGATTGAAAACCATCCAAGGTTTTCTTTTTTTTCTTTTTCTGTTATTGCCAAGATGAGCAAATCTTTCTTTAAAACTCTGGCTGTGTGTTGAGTGTTCCCAGCCTCTGATTTTCCTGGAGATATTTCCTCTGGATTGACTGCCTTGGGTGTTTGTTGGAAGGTTTTAATTTCCTTTAGGTACCATTAAATGATGGGACAAAATTAATTAAAAAGGGGGAGTTCTCTTATCTGCAGTTTCTCTTCATCTTCTGTTAGACTCAGGTTATTTTCTGTAGCATCAATTGGTTAAATATTATTATTATTATTATCTTTACTCAGCCTCTTTAAATAATTTTAGGCTTTAAACAACTGTTTTCTCCCCTTTCTCTTGCAGAAATTGGTGTTAACCAGCAGTGCCAGTGTCGTTTTTGAGGGCACAGACATCAAAAATGGCTCAGAAGATCTCCCCTATGCACAAAAACCTATTGATTACTACACAGAGACCAAGATCCTGCAGGAAAAGGTATTTACCAATGGTTAAAATGTTCTTTTTGGATGTGTTCATTGAATAAAAAGAGGATAAAATGAGGCTGTGGCACGGATTGTGAGTGCAGTCCTGTGTGGCACTGCAGGGCTGGTGCCAGAGCTGTCACAGCCACGGGATAATCCAAATTCTCACCTGCCCCAGCCCGGGGTTCACAGCACTCAGGGCAGGTTTTTGTCTCCTCTGCTGCTTTTCCTGGATTTCCAGTTGGGAATGTGCAAAAGGCACTGGGGGAGGAGAGGAGGAGGAGGAGGAGGGAATGTGGCCTGAGCTAAGGGGCACACTGAAAATATTAATATTAAATTGATAATCTCCAATATTTGCTCCTCTCATGTTGCTGCTGCTGCAGCATCTCTGCTTGCAGTGTGGGATAACAATGTTTGCAATCAAAGGCTGCAGGCCTTTTTTTTCTTTTTTTTTTCTTTTTTTTGGATCCTTTTTCCATGGCTTGCATTTCAGCTGGGGGGAAAAAAATCTTTGCTTTTTGTGCCAGAAGAATTTTGTCCCTTCCACGCTGACAGTGTGGAATTTCCCCCACAAGAGGAGCTGAATTAATTTTAATTGTGGCAACATCTGTGCCTTCAGAGCAGCAATCAGGGGGAGCCCCAGTGATTTTGGCTTTGCTTTGGGGGAAACTGAAAGGATTTCTGTCTGTGCCTCCATCACAGAAATTCCTGCAGCTGCTGGAAATGAGGAGAACACGTTGTTCAGGGAATCCCAGGAGGATGAAATGGGCTCCAGGGAGATGCAGGAGGGCTGGGAGGGGCAGAAATGTGGAATTCCTGAGACTTGGAACTGCCCTGCCCCAGAATTCATGGAGTGGAGGAGCCTGGAGAGCTGCTCTGGCTTCTGGGGTGTTCAGTGAGAGAAGCAAAACTTCCTGTGTCAATTCGTGGAGTGTCAACCATAAAAACTGAATTTTGTCCGATTTTCTTATCGAGGAGAGCTGGGAACAAAGGGAGGACCAGGAAAGACAGGAGAGGATTAAAATTGAGGGAGATGAGCAGCCCCCAGCCCCTGCAGTGGATGCTTTGCTGAGCTCTCTTTTCCTCCTTCATTTTTTTCTGCTCTTTCCCCACAGGAGGTGCTGAGTGCAAATGACCCAGACCACGATTTCCTCACCACTGCCATCCGGCCCCACGGGATATTTGGCCCCAGGGACCCTCAGCTGGTTCCCATCCTCGTGCAGGCAGCTCAGAGTGGCAAAATGAAATTTATCATTGGGTGAGCAAGGCCCAGGCATTGCAGAGCTGGGGCAAAATCCCTGCTGGGTCTGCAAAGGACTTTTGGAAGGGAGTAAAAGGAAATCAGTTGTGTTGTTTCTTTTCTTTTTCACTTTCTAGATTTTTTTTTTTTTTGCTTAAAAATCCCCTATTAGGGGCTCACTCCCTGCCATGGTGAGTGTCCATAATGCCAAAGGAATATCCATGAGGAAAGCTGGAGCTGTTCAGGAGCTGTTCCATTAATATGAGACAGCTCAGATCACTTGCTGTTAATTTATAAAATTACCACTTGTATTTGAGGTTCTGGCAATTAAAACCTCTATAAAATAAGAAATAGTGAAAGTATGGCCTGAAATTACAGCACCAGAGAGTGGGAGAAGGGGAAACTTGGCCTGAATTTCTCCTGGAGGGAATCTTTGCTTTTGCCACAAGCAGATTTTCAGCCCAGCTTGCTTTTGGGACTAAAATTCCTTTTCTGTGTGCAGGGATGGAAAGAACTTGGTGGATTTTACCTACGTGGAGAATGTGGTGCATGGACACATCCTGGCTGCAGAAAAACTGAACAAAAACTCTCCCCTGGGTGGGAAGGTGAGGAAAGAGGGAAGGGAAAAGGGGAAAGGAAAGGAACAGGGAAAGGGAAAGGAACAGGGAAAGGAAAAGGAAAAAGGAAAGGAACAGGGAAAGGGAAAGGGAAAGGAAAAAGGAAAAAGGAAAGGAAAAAGGAAAGGAACAGGGAAAGGAAAAAGGAAAGGGAAAGGAAAAAGGAAAGGAACAGGGAAAGGGAAAGAAAAAGGGAAAGGAAAAAGGAAAGGAACAGGGAAAGGAAAAGGGAAAGGAAAAGGAAAAAGGAAAGGAAAAGGGAAAGGAAAAGGAAAAAGGAAAGGAAAAGGGAAAGGAAAAAGGAAAGGAACAGGGAAAGGGAAAGAAAAAGGGAAAGGAAAAAGGAAAGGAACAGGGAAAGGGAAAGGAAAAAGGAAAGGAAAGGAAAAAGGAAAAGATCCCCACCAGCATTTTTAGGATTTTAACCCCTGCTTCTCTGCCTCTCTCCCAGGCCTTCCACATCACCAATGATGAACCAATTCCCTTCTGGACCTTCATGTCCCGGATCCTGACCGGCCTGGACTACGACCCTCCCAAGTACCACATCCCCTACTGGCTGGCCTATTACCTGGCCCTGCTGCTGGCCCTGCTGCTGGCCCTGCTCAGGCCCCTGGTGACCATCAAGGCCACCTTCACCCCCATGAGGGTGGCCCTGGCTGGCACCTTCCACTATTACAGCTGTGAGAGGGCCAAGAGAGCCCTGGGCTACCGGCCGGTGGTGAGCCTGGACGAGGCCATAGCCAGGACTGTGCAGAGCTACCCCAGCCTGCGCCGCGCCAGGGCCTGAGGGCCGTGCCCGCAGCCTCCCCGGCCTCGTCCCCGTCATCCGGGCAGCTCCACCTGCTCCAAACGGCAGCGATTCCCAGGAGGATTTTTTATCCTGGGCTCTCTGCTCCTCCTCGTCGTTCCCGGTGTGGGAGTTTGTTTCTGGGATGCGATTTCTCGTTTTGGGAGCAGCTCTCTCTGGGCTGTGGATAAACACCCACCCTCTGTGCCCTCTTCAATCCCGGGCAGGCACACCAGCATTCCTGCTCCCTTCCCTCCGCCCTCGTCCCGTGTTTTGTTGCTCTGGTGACAGCAGCCACCCCTTCCCAGAGCTGGCTCCCCGACACTTCCCGTGCCTGCCTCCCCTCGGGGCTTTGGCTTGGCCCTAAAGGAGCCCTGCCACCGTCTCTTCAGTCAGCGCAGCTCTCCTGCTTTCCCCTCCATGATCAGGGCGTCATTTGGCTTCTCCCTGAGGCAGCAGGAGGAACCCGTGAGCGGGGTGTTCCTTCATCCGTGCAGGATTGATTTCTGTGCCAAAAAAAATCCCCGAATCAGTCACACGGGGGTGACTTGCCAGCCTCGTGTCCCGTCTCCGAAAGGGCAGATCCACAAACAGGATGTTCGTGATTCCCTTTGTGGGGACAGAGATTTTTGGGGAGCAGCCCCAGCACGGTTTTAGCACAACTCCCTTCGCACAGGAGTGGATCTTCCCAGCCCTGAGCACCGAGCTCCTCCTCCCTGCCCTGGCCCCGGGATTTTTGGTGCTCTGACCACGAGAAAAAACCTCTTTTCCACAAGGAAATGGACACGAAGCAATGGTCCCCAAGCTATTTCCTGTAACTTGTACATTAAATGTTCTTTGCCCTCTAATCCTTCTAAGTTCTTCAGTTCTGGTTGGGTTTTAAAGGAGGGGTTTGGGTTGGAGCTGCAGTTTCCCCCTGTGCCAATTCCTGGCTCCCTGAGAGCTCTGGTGTTTGGAATTTCAGAAGGATGGGAAGTGCCTCAGAAGCCAGAGGATTGTGGAATCCCAGGATGGTTTGGGTTGGGAGGGACCTTGAAGCTCATCCCATTCCACCCCCGGGGACACTCCCACTATTCCAGGCTGTTCCAGCAGTTTGGGACAGGGGATGGGCTTTAAGGCCCCTTCCCACCCCAACCATTCAGGGATTTTTGTGCTCCCGGTGTGGAATTGTTGTGTGTGTCAGCAAGCAGAGGCTGGGAAGGGAAATTGCTGTTATCAAACTTCCCTTGCAAACCTCCAGGATCACATCAGGTGCAGCCTGTCCTTGTCAGGAACCCTCAACAGGAGCTCCCCACGACTTCAAAGAGTTCCCTGGAGCACTCTCATCAAACTCCTTATCTCCCTCTCTCTGCTTTTCCCTGCTCCTCATTCTGCTGACCTGACACTGGTTTTGGCAGTGGGAGAGATGAAGACAGAGATGTGCTGTTGCTTATCCTGGAGGAAGGAGAGGGAGGGAAGGCACAGAGGATTAAAAGTGGAGTTAAGGTGACCAAAACCCCCATCCCCCTCCTCCAGAGACTGCAAGGTGAACTCGCTCAGTATTGCCCAAGGAATTCCTTTCAGTCTTGCCCTTGGAATGTGGGGGAAGCCCAGAGAGGAAAAAGGGTGGCTTGGGTGTAATTAAAAATAGTTAAGAGGAAAAACGGATAAAAGCAGGTCAGAAATGAGCATAAAAGGCACGGAGGGCACCCCGGGGGTGTGCAGGAGGTGTCCAAGGCCAGGCTGGGAATAATCTGGGATAGTGGAGGGTGTCCCTGCCCATGGGGTGGCACAAGATGGGCTCTGAGGTCCCTCCCAAGCCAAACCATTGTGTGGCTCAGCCAGCTTTGGGAGCAGCGTGCCATTCCCAGGCACAGCCATCCCGGCCACCTGCAGGGCTCCAGCTCAGCATTTTCGGGGTGATTTTTATCCCTGGTACCCCCAAAGTGAGCACCAGGACATTCCCCACACCTGCCAGCCTGTTCTTCCCAGTTCTCCCTGGAGTTTCGCTGGTGCTTGTGCAACCCTGCCAGACCCACGGGGGGAGAGTGCAGCAACCCAAACCCTGTCACGACGGGGTTAAGAGGGAACTCTCCGAGCTGCTGGGGACACATTTGGAAGCCCTCAGCATCTCCCTGCTTGCTCCAGAGCAGGTTCGGGGTGTCCCGGTGGCACCGCGGTGTCCCCGCCACAGCTCCGTGCCCTGGCTCTGCTGACAACAACAACATTTTGTGTCAGTGCTGGCACTCCTGAGCTCCAGGTGTGTCCCTGACCACCTGGTTCCAGCAGGGAACAGCTTGGGATAGGCAATGCCCTGCTATTAGGAAGGTGAGGTCTGGCGTTCTGGCAGTGACACCTCATGAAAAACCAGTTGGATTCCCTCGTAAGGAATGGGTGTAGTGGTTTTACACCCTGCCACTCATCCCAGCCCGGCTGGGCTCGGCCTTGGTGGCAGCTCTGCAAAGGCCAGGGTTACTCACCTGCCCTCCCCCCCTGCAGCACCTGGGAGGGGTGTGGTCACTGCTCTGCAAAGAGAGGGAAAGGACAGCAACACACACCGGGCAATTTGGGGGAAAAAAGGCCAAATTTATTGTCCTGTCCTGGCTGCACTAACACACTTTAAATCCGGGCTGTCTTGTACAAGACAGCCCGGATTTAAAGTGTGTTAGTGCAGCCAGGACAGGACAATTGGGGAAAAACATCCTTGGGACAGCACCTCAGGATGTGTCCCACGGGACAGACACCAGGGGTTAATGTTGGTGATGAATTCCACTCTGTTTGTCACCGTGTTGTCACCCTGGGAGACTCCTCCCTAACTGAAGCTGCAGTCAGCTTGTCAGCCTGGGAATGGAGCTGAGAGTCAGGAGAAATCCAGGCCTGGAAAGGAATTTCCAAGCTGGAATTCCCCAGCTCTCTATAAATGTGTGTGTCCACAAAGGGGCTGCTCAGAGCAGTTTGGGCAGAGCAGGAAAAATTCCAGAGCTGCTCCGTGCTCTGAACTGGGGCTGGTGCACTTCCCACAGCCAGAAAATACTGGAAAGTGGCCCAGGATGCTCCCCAAAAACACAAACACAGGCTGGGAGGGTGGCCCTGGGCAGGAGCCACCATTGCCAAGGGAATGGTTTGGGAAAACCCAAGAAATGGGCAGCCTGGATTTGTAAATCCCTGGATTTGTAGACCCCTGGATTTGCAGGTCCCTGCATTTTTAGATCCCTGGATTTGCAGGTCCCTGGATTTTTAGATCCCTGGATTTGCAGGTCCCTGGATTTTTAGATCCCTGGATTTGCAGGTCCTTGGATTTGTAGGTCCCTGGATTTGCAGGTCCCTGGATTTTTAGATCCCTGGATTTGTAGGTCCCTGGGTTTGCAGGTTCCTGGATTTGTAGATCCCTGGATTTGCAGGTCCCTGGATTTGCAGGTCCCTGGATTTGTAGGTCCCTGGATTTGTAGGTCCCTGGATTTGCAGGTCCCTGGATTTGCAGGTCCCTGGATTTGCAGGTTCCTGGATTTGCAGATCCCTGGATTTTTAGATCCCTGGATTTGCAGGTCCCTGGATTTGCAGGTTCCTGGATTTGCAGAGTGTGGGGTTCCAGCTGTTGGCACCCCTGGAAGTGGCAGAACCAGGCTCAGTCAGTGGCAGCTGTGGGACATCTCCATGAGAAAAGGGATCTTTGTGCTTTCCTTGGGGAGGAGATCCCATGAAAATCCATTTCCTGGTGAAGTCAGATACTCCAGGCCGAAATTTACTTTATAACAATAATGTTTTTAACAGGAGCTGGGGAAAAAGCTCTTTATTCCTGCTCTGCTGTGTGTGTGTGTGTGTCCCTGTGGGGTTGGGATGGGAGGCACCAAATTCAGTGGGAAAATGGGAAAAATTCCCCTCTTGGATTCTGCTCAGGTGGGATGAGTATAAATGAGTATAAATGAGTATAAATGAGTATAAAGGACTTTTTGTGGTGTTGCCTTCAGCACACTCAGGTTTCCACCCGAGGTGGGTTTCTTTTCCTGGAGCATCCTGAATTTGGCAGCATTTAACTCCTGCTTAACTCCCTGACACAAATCTGGGTCTGTCCTGAGTCTCTGCTAGGAGCTCTCAGCTCCTTCTTCCATTTCTGGTTGAGATTGGGGTGTTCATAACCTTTTCTTTTTTTTTCTTTTTTTTTTTTTTTTTTTTTTTTTTTTTTTTGTTTGTTTGTTTGTTTGTTTGTTTTTTGTTTTGGGGGTTTTTAAATTTATTTTGTTTGTTTGGGGGGGTTTAAAATTTATTTTGGTTTTGTTTTCTGGGGTTTTTTTTCCATTTGTTTTTTTTTTTTCTCCCAGTTTTTGATCACTCAGCATGGAACAGAGTGTTCCCACTGGGAAGGACCAGAGCCCTGGATGTCCCTGCCGTGCTCTGGGCCCTCCTGTCCCTGCAGGGCTGGCCAGGCCGGGTTCTTACTCACTGTTATTCCAGGGAAGAACCCGGACAAACCTTCAGCAAAGCCTGCCGTGACTCAGGGCTTGCCCAAAATAAAGCTGCAGTGTCAGCCCCAGCCCTGGGGCAGGGGATGCTCTGGCACGAAGGGTCGGGGCTGCTTTAAAAATTCTGATTTCTCTGAGCTGGACCCACCCCGAGCTCGGGTGCGGCTCAGCTGAGCTCGGCTTATCTGAGCCGGGATCAGCGGCAGCGCAGAGCCGGGCTCAGCTGAGCCTGGGGAGATCGGAGAGGGAGATTTAGGCTGGAGTTAATGCCTGAAATCCCTGATGTCATCCTCGCTGTGCTGCTGGGAGCCAGGGCTGGGCCATCGGGGTGGGATAGGATGGGATCTGTGGGGTGAGAGCCATGGGAAGGGATGGGATCCATGGAATGAGATCCATGGAATGGGATGGGATAGGATGGGATGGGATCCATGGGACCTATGGGATCCATGGGATCTTTGCCCATCATCCCCCAGCACACCCAAGGGCTCACAGCAGGAGTTTCCCTTTCCAGCTGCTGCAGGCTCAGCATTGCCTGAGCTTGAAAAGTGGAGCAGGGACAGGGGATCCTGGGCTGGAGGAGCTGCTGGGATAAATAAAACTGCTGGGATAAATAAAACTGCTGGGATAAATCCAGAGGAACCCACGGAGCTGCTGCAGGGCTGGAGCCAGGCTGGGAGAGCTGGGGGTGCTCACCTGGAGAGGAGAAGGATCCAGGGAGAGCTCAGGGTCTAAAGGGGCTCCAGGAGAGCTGGAGAGACAAGGGATGGAGGGACAGGACACAGGGAATGGCTCCCACTGCCCCAGGGCAGGGCTGGATGGGATTTTGGGGATTAGGAATTGTTCCCTGGGAAGGGGGGGATGGAATTCCCAGATTTTGCTGCCCCTGGATCCCTGGCAGTGCCCAAGGCCAGGCTGGAGCAGCCTGGGACAGGGGGAGGTGTCCCTGCCGTGACACTGGGTGGGATTTAAGGTCCTTCTAATCCAAACCATTCTGGAATTCTCGGGTTCTCCCCACCCTGTGGCAGTGCCAGGCTGAGCCCTGACTCCTCAGGACGGCTCCACGCACACAGCCCCGGCTGCCGCGCTTTGGGGACGGTCAAAATCGCGTCCCAGGTCCTGGCAGTGCCATCCGTCCCCTCCGCCAGCCCTCGGGGACCCAGCGGTGACCGGAGCAATTAGAAAGGGAAATAAAGCCGGGAAGAGCGGAATGCCCGGCAATTTCCCGGGCCATTATCACACCTATGGGCCCCGTTAATGAGTTCCAGTGACAATCAGTGCCGAGCGTTAATTACAGCGCCGGTCCCCGATGCTCCCTGGGTAGCGCTGCCCAAAGCGGCTCCGAGCCCGCCCGACCTGGGCATTATCTGGGGGTTCTGGGGGGTTCTGGGGGGCTGCTCTGGGCCGTGCCAGTGACCCACAGGGCTGGGGAATGGCAGGGGAATGCCAGGAATGCAGAGCAGAGCCTGCAGGGAGGGGAGCCCGTGCCGCCCAATGGAGAAACCTGTTTGATTCCCCTGAAGGGCAGAACACACCCAAGGCTCCTCCTCAAAACAAGGCTCGGCCCTCTCGGCAGGTAAGGGCTCAGGTGTGCCACAGGTAAAGGCTCAGGTGTGCCCCAGCCGTGCCAGGACCAGCTCCGGATCGCCAGTCTCACCTGGGGAGCTGCACAGGTAGGGCTGAGATGGGGCTCCCTCACCTGTCCCCTCCCTCCTCTTCTTCACCTGTCCCCTCCCTCCTCTGCCTCACCTGTCCCCCCGTCCTTCCTCACCTGTCCCCCCTCACCTGTCCCCCCTGCCCGCAGGTGAGGACCAGCAGGGTTTTGCTGTCCTCAGTGGGACGCCCCAAATCCTTTTCCCGGTGCGGATCTGGAGATTTGTGGGGTGCTGGGGGTGTGGGCTGAGCTGTGCCCGGATTGGGATTCCTGCAGCAGCGGGGCTGGGGCCGAGCTTTGGTTCTTGGGGTTTGGTTGCACCTGTTTGATCTCAAATTCCCTGCCCCGCATCCTCCTAAAACCCTTTTCCCTCTGGGATTCACCTGGGACAGGTGCGGGTGGGGGCAGAGTGGGGAAAACTCCCGGGAAATTCAATCCTGCGACCTCTGGAAATCTCTGGAGAGATTTAGGGCAGCTCCAGCTCCTTCTGCCCCTCCCTCCCAGGACTCCTGTGGGATCCAGGTGGGGATTTGGATCCCTCCCTTCCTCCCTTCCTCCTGCTCTGCCTTGTTTTCTTTCTCCCTGGTGAAATCAGAGCCCTGGGAAGGAGTGGCAGAGCTGGCACAGGGGACAGAGAGCACCTCCCTCTGTCCTTGCTTCATCACAGCGCAGGGAATGTCCCATTTAATTTTTTTCCCCCCCAGAACCCATTTAATTTTTTTCCCCCCATCTCCCATTTATTTCCCATTTTCCTGTTCCACCCTCTCCAGGACAGGAGGATGAGCTGGGATCACCTGGACAGGTTGGGAAGCAGGGATCTCCTCCCTCCTCAACTCGATTTTTTTTTTTTTTTTTAGGGTATTTTATTTATTTATTTTATTTATCCGCTTATTTTATTCATCCAGCCAATTCAGCACATTTCTTCCCAAAAAAAAAAAAAAAACAAAAAACAGTCATGATTTTTTTACAAAAAAAAATTAAAATTGTATTTTCTTGGCAAAACCTGGTGGTGTCTGTGATGTCAAGGAGCTTTTGTCCTGCGACACGAACACAAAGCTCCACCTCCGACACAAAACCCATTTATTTTCCCTTCCTTTTCCCTTTCATCTTCGGACATCCAGGCTCAAGGTCAGCGGTGCGTGGGTGTGGTGAAGGTCCCGCACATCCTTCCTTTCAAAGGCAGAAATTAGCTGAGCAATTAGGAACGGATTCCGTGTAATTAGAGCAATGAAACTGCACACCCAGCACGCTGAAAACAAAAAAAAAAAAAAAAAAAAAAAACGAACCGAGGATGTTTTTGGGCAGTAGCAGGGGGGGGAATTTTTTGTGCTGGGGATGGTCCAGGATGATCCCTGGGCATGGGCAGGGCTGGGCGCTGCTCTCAGGAAGTTTTCCACTCTTTCCTCACTTCAACAGCTCCAGCATTTGAATTTTTAATTTTTTTTTAATATTTTATTTTTGTGGGATGCGTGGTTGTGAGTGAATGAAAGGAAATTCTAATTGTGCATTTGTCTGTTGTGAGGTCTGGGCAGGTTTTCCCCCCACCTCCAGCTCCAGGTTTTCATCCCTTTTTTCTATATTCAAGGAAAATTCACTGTCCTCAGGCCACGGGGAGATGATCCCGAGGGAATGTGGGGCTGGGATGGGGCTGCTCAGAGCTCCTGCAAAGCCCCAGGTCAGGAAATCAGGAATTTCTCCATGGAAAGGGTGGCCAGGGATTGGCCAGGGAGGGTTGGGGTCCCCATCCCTGGAGGTGGGAATTGAGCACAGGATGGATTTGATGATCCCAGAGTGATTTTCCATCCTCTGGGAGGTTTGGGGTCCCCATCCCTGGAGGTGGGAATTGAGCACAGGATGGATTTGATGATCCCAGAGTGATTTTCCAGCCTCTGGAATTCTGGCTCATGAACCAGGCAGGCAGAGCTGCTGTGTTGCACAAGCCCAGCAGGTTGGATTTAAGGTTTGGCTGAAGCATTGATTTAAGGTTGGATTTAAGGGTTGATTAAGGGTTGAGTCCAGGCTGGATTTTAAGGGTTGGGTCCAGGTTTGGTTGAAAGTTGGATTTTAAGGGTTGGATTTAAGGTTGCCTGGACTCTTTCAATTCCTGAATTCCTGCTTGTTCACACCTTGACTTTAGGAATCTCCTGGTGCTTCTTAAACATCCCCAGCGTTTATGGAACAGCATCAGTGTTAAACAGTGGCTGCATGGAGGAGGGAAAAGCAGGAATAAAAATCTGGGCATTGGCTAAAACTCTGGCTGGGGTTAATTTGGTCCTGGCAGGGTTAATTTGGTCCTGGCAGGATTAATTTGTCTCGGGCTGTCCCTTCTCAGGTGACAGCAGGGCAGAGCAGGGACAAGCTCAGCTTTGTGTGCTGTGCTGGGCAGAGAAAGCCGAGTGTGTGCCCGGCTGGGGGGCAGTGCCAGGCTCGGGATGTGCCAAGGGGGAAAAGGAAAAGATTTCTCTCCTTGCTGTGCCTTTCCAAAAGCTGGGCTCCACCTGCCACCTCCAATTCCCACTTTTCCAGGTGGACTGGGGGCCTGGCCCCACTGGAGACGGGGCTGGAGGAAAAAACCCTCAGCAGGCTCAAAGGAAGGAGGTTCAAACCTTTTGCAAGCTTTCAACACGTTTTAATTGGAGGCCGTGAAGGTCAGAGCAGGCAGCAATTATCCTCAGAGCTGGAGATTTTTCTGCATGACTGCCCTGGGTGATGTTTGCAGCTTGGGGGTCACTGGCCAAGCCCTGTGCCCAGCTCCTGAAACGAGTCCTGTGCTCGCCAAGGGCAGGGGAGAGAAATCCTTGGAAAACTCCAGTGGTGGGAGCAGAGCCTGGAGCTGCTGCTGGATCCGGGACCCAGATCAGGGTGGGCAGGATCCCCTTGGGATTTGGGGGAATAACTTGGGAAGGACAAGGATTGGACAGGAAGGGCTCACAGATGTGTGTGGGTAACAGAAAGATCTTAGAATGTAGAATCTGAAGAAGGAATAGAAATGAGAGCAAGTTTTGATATAGAAGCAAGAATTGCTGAGCCAGTCTCAGTGGATAACTAAGAAAGCAAAGAGCAAGTGGGCTAGAAAGGGTTTTTATGACTCAGAGCAAAGGATAAACCCACCTCCAACAAAAGATGTTTTTACCAAGCAAAAAAATTTTCACAGACAAAGAAAAAAAGCCAATGTTGCAAGCAAAGAAAAAAATCTCAGAATTTTTCACTGCAAGAAAACTGAAAAACAACTTTTAGCTTAAACTGTAACATATTAACTTTTTGTGATTGGAGAATAGTAACAGGAATATGTAATGTTAGTGGTTATGATAGGCTACAGGTAATAGTAAAGGCATTGATTGGTTGTCATGTATTAAAATAAAAGTTTATAATGCATTGTAACCAGAACTGGAGTGGCTCGAGATGAACCCAGAGCTGATGCTAAAAAACCCGTGGGCTTGGCTTTTGTCACCCCTGACCTGTGAATTACTGAATCCTCTGGATACAATAAACAGCATTTTAAACAATAAATAAATGGCTGTATCCTCTGTGGCATGGAAATTGAGGAGTGTGGGGTTTGGGGTGTGGAAAAAAGGGAGCAAAGCTGAAAGGGGTCACTACCCCACAGAATGCAGGCTGAAAAGTTGGAATTAACATTGAACAGTCCCAAAAAGGAGCCTGGAAGGGAAGGGGAGCTTTTCCCATCAGCTTTGGAAGAACAGCAAATGTTTCATCTCCTGCAGGGCAATTTCAGGTGTTTAAGTGGCTCCCGTGGAAATCGGGATTTCTCAGTTTAGGACGGGGCTGGCAGGGACAGGTCACCCCCTCTGGGGCCACCACAGCTGCACAGCCCCGGGCACAGCTGGAGCTGCTCCCCCCCTTCCTCCAGGGCTGGGATCCAGAGGGTCGGGAAAATGAACCCACAAACACCAGAAGTTCGTGTCCAAAAAGGAGGCAGAGGAGTTTTTTACTTTATTGAATAAAGGAGAGGCCGTGGGGCTTTCCCCTGGGAGCTCTCAGATTTTTGGAGGACTCCCCTCCCTTTTTATCCCAATTTCCCTCTCTCTTTCCCCATTGCTGAGGGACTGGAGAGGCCCAGACTTCCCAACCCCTGATCCCTGAGATTCCCCTCGGATGTACAACCCTCCCTTGGCATTTTTAATTCTTACAGAATTCATGGTTTTTCCCCATTGCTTCTTTCACCTTTCAATATCCAATTTCATTTCTCAGCAAACCTACAGTTTGTTTGCAAAGACAAATATCTTTTTTTTCCCCTATTTATCAATCAGTGGAATCCATTCCATTATTTTTTTGATCTCTCAGTGCTGGTTTTATCCACCAGCAGCCCCACAGTTTATAAAGACAAATCCATCATTCCTCTCACAAGGATGCTCCAGGAACCTCAGAGCTCTGTGGGCTCCAGGGCTGGCTCACCTGAGTGGCTCTGGGCACTTTTTTCCAAGGTTTCCTCCTGGAAAAAACCCCTCTGGCATGGCTGGATTTGATTTTCCTTGTCCTTGATGCTGCAGGTTCATGGATGGGGAGAAATCCCAGGTCAGAGTGTCCCCATCCTCTGGGCACCCTGGCCAGGTTTTTATACCACACCTGACATTTTCCTTTTTTCTTTTCTCCGTTTCTTCCAGGGGTTGTTGGCTGTGAGCAGTGGCAGGAGGGGAAGGTGCTGCTGACACCATGATGTCCCTGGGTGTTGCTAAAGGTAATTCCTTTCAAAAAAAAACCAAAAAACCTCTCCTGGGTTTCCCTCTGTCCAGCTGGGGCTGCTGGAATGTCTCTGCTGGCACAGGCCACCAGGTGTAAATGTGTAATTTCACCATTTAATTAATGCCTTGTCTTCATTTTCTTCTGTCTTCACTCAGAGTCAGGATTAAAAACACGAAGGAGATGAATTTTGGACTTGGTTGTTTGTTAAATTTTATCTAAAGTGCAGAGAGTTCAGCAACACTTCCAGCTACCAGCTAAAAGTGAGCAAAATGGAGATGAATTTAGTTAGTTACACGGTCTTTTAAAGCTAAATATTTCAATAGAGAATTAAAATCTATATTATTGATACTTTTGACCCAATAACCAAACTGCTGTGACCCTCAGTGCAGAATTAACTGTCCAACCAAAAACTACCTGAAATCATGAAGAAGACAGAAAGGAAATAACACCCAAAATCTTCCATCTTGTCCCATACCTATTACTATATTAGAAAAAAAAATATCAAAATCCTAACCCTTGACCATGTGAAGTCACACGTTTCTATTCAAGGACACACCCGTGATTTTAACTCCATCACCCACATTCGGGAGCTTTCCCCCAGTCCTCAGGTCAAAAGCAGAGTTCTTTTGGGGTCAGTGTCAGAAAACACAGAAAGCTCAAAAATCCCAGGTTTCTGGGTTTGAGGTTTCTGGATTTGAGGTTTCTGTGGTTCCAGGTTTCTGGATTTGAGGTTTCTGGGTTTGAGGTTTGTGTGTTCCCAGGTTTCTGTGTTCTCAGATTTCTGGGTTGAGGTTTCTGTGCTCCCCAGGTTTCTGTGGTTCCAGGTTTCTGTGTTCTCCAGATTTCTGGGTTTGAAGTTTGTGTGTTCCCAGGTTTCTGCAATTCCCAAGTTTCTGAGGTCCCAGGTTTCTGGGATTCCCAGATTTCTGGGTTGGAGGTTTGTGTGTTCCCAGGTTTCTGGGTTTGAGATTTCTGGGGTTCTCCAGGTTTCTGTGATTCCCAAGTTTCTGAGGTTCCAGGTTTCTGGGATTCCCAGGTTTCTGGGTTTGAGGTTTGTGTGTTCCCAGGTTTCTGGGATTCCCAGGTTTCTGTGTTTGAGGTTTCTGGGATTCCCAGGTTTCTGTGCTCCCAGATTTTTGGATTCCAACACCAGGGAGATGTTTCCACTGAGCTGTGGGGATCCTGCACGGATCTCTGATCCGGCACGGTGCTGATCCTCATCTCTGCACAGCCACATCTCCCCCAGAGCTGGCCGAAATCCCCCCCAGGGGATGGGAGTGAGGAGGGGGCTCCAGGCTGGGATCTGAGCCCTCCTTTCCCGGTTTTCCAGGCGGGCTGATCCCGCCCACGGACGAGGATCGCCGCAGGATCATCCGGCAGATGAAAGTTCGCACCACGCTGCGAGGGGACCAGAGCTGGATCCAGCACCACGACAAGGATGAGGATGAGGAGAAGAGCAGCTCCCTGTGAGAACATTTCCCTCTTGGCAGGAAAATGAACCCGCAAACACCAGAGGTTTATGTCCAAAAACGAGACAGAGGAGTCCTTTAATAGAATAAAGGAGAGGCCGTGGGGCTTTCCCCTGGGAGCTCTCAGATTTTTGGAGGACTCCCCTCCCTTTTTATCCCAATTTCCCTCTCTCTTTCCCCATTGCTGAGGGACTGGAGAGGCCCAGACTTCCCAACCCCTGATCCCTGAGATTCCCCTCGAATGTACAACCCTCCCTTGGCATTTTTAATTCTTATGGAATTCATGGTTTTTCCCCATTGCTTCTTTCACCTTTCAATATCCAATTTCATTTCTCAGCAAACCTGTAAGGCAAATATCCTTTTTTTTTTTTTTTTTTTTTCATTTATCAATCAGTGGAATCCATCCCATTGTTTCTTTGACCTCTCAGTGCTGGTTTTATCCACCAGCTTGTTTGTAAAGACAAATCCATCATTCCTCTCACTTCCCCTTCCCTCATCACAATTCCCAGATCATGGATCCAAGCCCCAGCCCTGCACCACACCCCAACCATCCCACCCCGTGCCCGAGGGCATTGCCCAAACCGAGCTCTGCCTTCTCCCGAGCTGCACAGGATGTGCTGGGACAGGTTTTGGGGTCCCCGCGGTGCCAGCAGAGGAATTGCTGCTCCTGATTGTTCCTGATAAAGGCAGCGTGGGGAGGAGCTCGCACAAATTGAGCAGCACGGACAATTTGGAGGATTCGGGAGAGCTCCAGGGTTTGGTGAAGCCAAATTGTGCTTCAGCACCTCGGGGTGACAAATCAGGACAGGCTGGAGGGGCGAGGTTTGGATGGAGGAGGAAGGGGATCAAACAATGCCCTGGGTGCCACAGGGAGCCAGGGAACACCTCTGCTCCATCTCCCCTTTCCTTGGGAACAAACCCAATCCCAAATCTTCATCCTCTTCTCTTCCTCCTTCTCTTCCTCCTTCTCTTCCCTCTCCAAACCCATCCTGGCCACGTTCAGCAATCATTTAACCCCTTGTGTCCCTGTGTTTGCTGTTCCCTCAGGTCTGCACAGAGACCCCCAGCCCCCAAAGCTGCTGCTCCCCAGCAGGACAGGTAATTCCAGGGACCCATCCCAGCCCCATCCCTGTGAGCCCCCTCAGCTCCTGCTGCCAGCACAGGGCTGGGCACAGCCATGGAGAGAGCGTGGATTGGTTCTGGAGAGGTCCAGAGGGATGGAGGGGTGGCTGGAATGGAGAAGGAAGATTGGAATGGAGAGCTTGAATTCAGAGGGATGCCTGGAATTCAGAAGGATTATTTGAATTCAGAGGGAAAACTTCAATTCAGGGGGATGGCTGGAATTCAGGGGGATAACTTGAACTGAGAGGGATCACTTTTGAAATCCAGAGGGATAATTTGAATCCAGAGGGATCACTTTTGAAATCCAGAGGGATCACTTTAAAATCCAGAGGGATAATTTGAATCCAGAGGGATGGAGCCTTTGATCCCCTGTCCCCACAAGGGATGGGACCTCAGTGCTGTGCTGGTGTCACCCCCCAGTGCTCCCAGCAGGGGCTCCTCAGGGCAGGAGAGCCCTGGGTGAGGCTGGGATGGGATCAGAGCACCAGGAGTCTCCAGGAACTCAGGAACTTGCAGGAATATCCTGAAATCCCAAATTCTTGGGCTGTGGGAGAGCTCTGCCCTGTTCCCTGCTCCCCTTTCCCAGCTCTCCCCACTCCTGGTCAGTCACTCTGTGCCAGGGATTCCTCCCTGGGAATGCACCCCCGGAGGAGCTCCTGGAAATAAAATATCCTGGAAATAAAATACAATATAATTCTTTTATCCTGATAAAATAATCAGGATCTGCATCACAGCTGATTTCCCCCTCCTGGGGAGTGAATGTAGAGAACACTGCCAGCCTGGCTAACATTAATTGGCTCACTCTAAAATTCACTTCCCCTATTAAAAAAATCTTTAATGGATTTTTATGATGATTATTAATTTTACTCCATGCCTCCAGGGTCACTCCAGCTGTGGGATCCCTCCAGGCCTGCTCAGCTGGATTTTTGCTTTGACATCCACATGGACATTCCCTTCCCCATTTTTTCCCTGTTTTTTTTTTTCTCCTCTCCCTGATATCTGTTCTTTGCACAGGTCCTCATCCTCCAAGCCCCAGCCTGGATACCTCATCAGGTGAGTATGGAACGAGCTGAGAGCTGGACCAGGAGCCAAAATCAGGGAAAATTCTCCCGGATTCTGGGAGCTGGGGACCCCTCAGTGCTCAGGATCACGACCCAGCCTTGTTGTTCCACCCGTGGTTTGAACTTTTGCCAAACGTTTGGCAGCCAGAAATGTGAGGTGTCCCTTCCTTCCCTCGCCAGGGGGGTCTTCACCAGGACCATCGACAAGAGCTCGCCCGAGTCTTCTTCACCTGCCAGCCACGCACAGAAAAAGTAGGCGTGTCCCGTTTTGGCCCCGCCCCCGGTTTTGGCCCCGCCCACCTTTTTTTGCCCCCGCCCATTTTTTGGTCACGCCCCTCGTTTCGGCCACGCCCCCCGTTTTTCGGGCCCCTCCCTTTTTTCCTTCCCCCTCTCTGATCCCAGGATGCAGGAGCTCCATCCCACAGCAGGAAAATCCACATCAGCTCCCTGGCCAAGCAAACCAGACCTCAAATCCCATCCCTAAATCCCAAAAGCAGGGCAGACCTCAAATCCCAACCCTAAATCCCAAAAGCAGGGCAGACCTCAAATCCCAATCCCAAATCCCAAAAGGAGGCAGGTGCTGCCCTCCCATTGAGTGGGGATCTCTGGGGTGATTTTCCCCATCCCTGGGGAGCTCCCCTGGGAAGGAGCAGGGCAGGGATGGGGAGGTGACAATTCCCAGGGTGGTTTGTGTCCCCTCAGAGCCTCCCAGAAGGGCCAGAGCCGCTCCCCCTCCGGCTACAGGATGACCACAGAGGACTACAAGAAACTGTGAGTGTGACAAGGGGGCAGCTGCCCCTGTCCCTGCTCTGGGAATGTCCCTGGAGGGGATTTTATCACCGGGGAATTGGGTTTGGAGCATTCCTGAAGGCTGGAGAAAGGCAGAGCAGCACTTTATATATTTCCTATATTCAGATATTTCCTCTATTCAGATATTTCCTATATTCATGTATTTCCTATATTCAGATATTTCCTATATCCAGATATTTCCTATATCCAGATATTTCCTATATTTATATACATAGAAATAAGACATATAATAATACATATTTATACATACAAAATACAAGGTTTGCAGCAATCCCTTGGATTTGAAGCCCCCCTGGAGCTTCCAGAAAGTTCCAGGGCCAGGAGAAGCTCCTGGAACTGGAGGGGATTTTATCACCTTGAGGGGCATGTGCACCCCATATAAAAATACATGTACATATAAATAATACATATAAATAACACATATAAATAACACATATAAATACATATAAATGCAGGGTTTGCAGCAATCCCCTGGGTTGGTTTGTGCTTGGCTCCTGCTGCCCCAGCCCCAGCAGAATTCCTGACCTGGCTCTGCCTTCCCTCCCACCCCAGAGCTCCCTACAACGTCCGGCAGAAATCCGGGGACGAGGAGGATTCACCTTTTTCTGCCGATGAGCACAAGAAAAGGTGAGACCTGCAGGTGTCTCCGTGTTCCTGGAGGATCCAGGGTCGAAAAATCCCAGGATTGAACAATCCCAGCTCTGCCCACAGCTCCCGGCAAAACCTCATTAAAATCCTGATGTGATCCAGCCTGACAGCACGGCCCAATTAATTCCCAATTAACGAGGAATCCGTGGATTGTGCTGTGGCCATGGGGAGATGGGGATGCCCAAAGAGCCAGGAGGGAGGAGCCCAGGACTGGAACTCGAGGCCAGCTCCAGGCAGGGCTGTTCTCCTGGAGGGAATGGGATCAGAGAATCATCCTGGAATGGTTTGGGGTGGGAGAGACCCTCCAGTACCACCCCTGAACACCCATGAACAGCAGAGATCCCCACAGGGATCAGGATCACTGCTCCAGCTGCTGGAACAGCTGGTGACAGAATCCAAACTTTTGGTCACTTGCCTGATGGTTGGTCCGGATGATTTTTAACCATTCCATGAAATCTGCTCCCCAGAGTGCAGCAGCTCTGCCAGGGTTACCCCTGGCCCCCAGCAGGTTGTTCCTCACGTGTCCAGGGCTCCGTGCAGCCGGGATGAGCAGGATGTGAGTCCTTCTCTCCCCCCCTCTCTCCCCTGCAGGGCTGAGGCTGCCAACAGCGTCCTGCGGCGCTCGGCCGGCCGCGAGCGCGCCTACGTCCTGTCTGCTGCCAAAAAGAGCAACGGGTGAGTCCAGGGGCTGGGAATGGGGCAGCAGCCAGGAAAAGGTGAAGGGAACCTCCAACAGCTCAGCCACAAATCTGCTGCAAGGGCTGGAGCTCCTTCTCTACGTGGGAAGAGCTGGGGGTGCTCACCTGGAGAGGAGAAGGAGCTGGAGAGAGACAAGGGATGGAGGGACAGGACACAGGGAATGGCTTTCCCATGATTAGGTGGGATATTGGGAATAAATTCCTGGCTGGGAGGGTAGGCAGGGCTGGCACAGGGTGCCCAGAGCAGCTGTGGCTGCCCCTGGATCCCTGGCAGTGCCCAAGGCCAGGCTGGAAATTGGGGTTGGAGCAGCCTGGGACAATGCAAGGTGTCCCTGCCCATGGCAGGGAGTGGCACTGGATCTTTAAGGTCCTTTCAACCCAAACCTTTCCATGGTTCCTTGGTAAATGCAGGTTCCTGCAGAACTGGGAAATCCTCCAAGCATTCCTCACTGAGAGGGATGGAATTGCTGGAAAAAAAAAGTCAGGGGAGTCCCTAATTCCCCGAGGCAATCAAGAGGGGCAGGGTCCTGGGGGTGACAGGACCACGGGGGTGACAGGACCTGGGGCAGGTCCTGGGGGGTTCTGCCCCTCCCAGGGAATTTCTTTCCCTCCAATCCTTTAACTGTTCTTTATCCCTTCCTCCACAGCAGCCCAACACAGGAATTCCCAGCCCTGTTTGCCAAGAGGTGAGTGCTGGGACTGGGTGCCTGCTGCAGGCTGGGACAGCAGATCCCAGGAGCACAGGAAGAACAATTCCTTGAGAAAGGAAGGATGCTGGGGGCTGGATCCTGCTGGTTTTTCGGGAGTTGGAAACACTGGGAATACAATCCTGGTGGGCTCAGCATTCCCGTTTCCTGGGAAGCTGCTCCAGCCAGCCAGGGGGATGCTCCTCAGGCAGCTCCCTCCCAGGGCTGCCAGTGGGGCAGGGAAATGTGCCCAGAGCTCCCTCTGGGATCCAAAATCTCAGCTTGATGCTGTGTGGAAAAAATCCCACTGCCCTGGCTGCACTGTGCCCCTGGGGATGCTCAGCAGGAGCAGGAATGACCTCAGGAAATGGGGAAATGTGGCTGGGGGATAGCAGGGATGAAGTGCCTGGAAAGCTGCAGAAAAAGAGGAAATAAATGCCGTGATATTTGTGTCTTTGTCCCTGCGGAAAGGATTGAGATAGAAGAGGAGGAAGGACAGCAGAGGAGGAGTCCGACTGTGCCACCTTCATCCAGGTGTGCTCCAGACAGCAGCAGGTATTCCCTGTGGGTGTGGGTGTGATTCCAGGCTTCATCCAAACTGCATTTACCAGTTAAAAAACGGATAAAGTGCCCAAACACAGCCAGATGTGCAGGGTTTGTAGCAGTGGCACCACATTCTTGTTTTCTTGTTTTCCCCTTCCTTTATTATTTTATTTCCCCCTTCCTTTATTTTATTTCCCCTTCCTTCATTTCTCCTTCTTTTTTTTTTCTCTCCCTTTTTTTCCTCTCCCTTCACTCAGAGTCAGGATTGAAGCACAAGAAGCAAATTTTTGTGTTCAGACTTATTAATTCTAGTTTATTAATTCTTATCCATAGCACAGTGAGTTCCACAGCACTTCTAGCTAACAAGCAAAAGTGAGAAAATGGAGGTGGATCTAGATAGTTGCAAGCTCTTTTAAATCCTAACTATCAAATTAAAAACTAATATTTATATATTTATTATATAAAAATATTGGTATATTAGTATATTCTATTACTATATTATTTATACTTTTGACCCAATGACCAAACACCTGTGACCCACAGTGCAGGATTTTCTATCCAACCAAAAACTACCACCTAAAATTAAGAAGAAGGAACAAGAAGGAAGAAGAGACAAACCCCAAGAACCTCCATCTTGTCCCATTCCTATGAATATTCCAAAACCCCAAATTCCAAACCCTTCACCGTGTGATATTACACACTTCTATTCAAATATTCTATTCTAACTACAAAAAATTGCAACGAATATTCTATTCAAGCTCTTATCTCTCAAATTTGGAAGCTTTTCCCAAGGCCTCAGGTCAGAAGCAGAGTTCTTTTGGGGTCAGGAAGTTCAGAACTCCCAGGTTTTGGGGTTCCAGGAGTTTTGCAGAGGAGACCTCCCAGCTTCGTGTGACAATTTTGTGTTTTGTCCTCCCTTGCAGCCCCAAACCAGGCGGCAGGAGCCAAACATCCTCATCCTCATCCCTGAGTGACAACCTGGGGAAAATCTCAATTTCTGCTGAGAGCAGGTGGGTCTGGAGGCCCTGAGGGCAGGATGGGCAATTCCTGGAGACACAAAATCCTCCAGGAGCAGCACAGAGCAGCAAACACCACCCAGGGAATTCCAGGGGAAGGGCAAAAACATCTGGGAGGAAACAATCCCAGATCAGGGAGGGTCTCCCATGGTTTGAACATTGCCCAGCTCTGGGCTGGGAATCCAAATCCAAACCTGCAGCCTTTTCCATGGCTCAGATCATTTTCCTGTTGGTTTTTTCCCCCTCTCCCTGCTCCTGTTCATGGCTCACCTCCAACCCCTCCTTCCCTCAGCTCCTGCTGTTTTCCCTACAGGAATGCTGAGGACAGGCAGGACCTGAATGGGAAATCCCCCTTGGAAAAAATCTCCCAGCGTGGGGAAGGGTAAGGAACGAGCAGGGATGAGCTGAGATGGGAATTCTGTGCCCTGAGTCCTGGGAATCCTCTGGGAATTCTCTGGGAATTCTCCTCTGTTCCCTCAATCCTCTGGGATTCTCCTCTGTAATAATTTATATATACGTATAAATGTTTTTATTATGCTTTTATTATAACACTTAAACTCTTATTTTATATCATTGTATTATATATAAATTTTAAAATTATTTAATACAGGTTTTTGCATACTTAAGGCATATTTTTACTTACAATTGTCGAAAACATAAGTTTATATATTTTTTTTTTACTTAATATCTGTGTACTTCTATTTTTACATCGATCCAAGCTTTTTCCAAGGCTGCAAATCAAACTCTTTAGTATTTGTGGAAGTTTTTCCCTTTCCCACTCCTCTGGGATTCTCCTCCACTCCTCCATCTCACTTTATTTTTATTTCCCAACCAAACAGCAGCAGATTTCTCTGGGTTGATGCGCTGCAAATGCTGAAAATTTCATTTTCATTGGAATTTCCCTTTTTCTAGTGACAGGGCTGTGAAGGAAAAGCCTGAGAGGTTCCCATGGGATGAAGGAGCCCCCAGAGCCACGAATGGGAGGTAAAGTCACTGTGGAATTCCTGCTCTGGGCACTGCACAATCCATAACATCCTGCTCTGGGGCTGGCTGGAATATTGGGATGGATATTTTCTGATGGAAAATCAGATTCCATCTGGGCTCTGTGAGTCTGAAATGCATGGAAAGCCCCTGTAGAACATTCCTCAAGTTGTGCCTCTCTTTTTCCAGCTTTCCTGAGCACACAGAAGCCAACAATGGGTTTTACCCACCCGAGTAAGTGGAAAATTCCCTTTTTCTCCTTCATTTTAGGCTGGGGGAGTTCTCCTGAGCTGGGATGAGTTTTGGGTTCAGCCCCTGCAGGGCTGGGTGAGCCTGACCCAGCAGCTCAAAAAACTCTGGGATCTTCCATCTGCTGTCCTCACACGGGGATGAGTGGCTTGGGTTTGGGATCAGCCCTTCAGGAAATTCCCAGAGCTAAGCAGGAGGGAGGAAAATCTGTTCCATGGGAGCCAGGAAAGCCTCGTGGTGGATATTTTGGGTTTTTTATTTTGGCACCAAGCCCCTCCTGTCACAGGCCCAGCCCTGGTTCCTGGGACAGAGCTGGGGATGCTCCTGAGGAGCTGCTCCATCCTGAGCCCTGCCAGGAGACTCCAGGTGGGACCTGGGGATGGCAGCTCTGCTCCCCCAGGCTGGGCTGGGAACAAACAGCGAGCCCAGATTAGAGCTGGGATTAGAAAATGAGACGGGATTGGAGTCCAGGCTGGGATGAGAATCTGAGCTGGGATTAGCATCTGAGCAGGAATGAGAATCCAGGCTGGGATTAGAATTGGAGCCAGGATTAGAATCTGAGATAGGATTAGAATATGAGCTGGGATGAGAGTCTGAGCAGGAATGAGAATCCAGGCTGGGATTAGAATCCGAGCCAGGATTAGAATCCAAACCAGGATTAGAATCCAAACCAGGATTAGAATCCAAACCAGGATGAGGATCCAGGCCAGGATTAGGATCCAGGCCAGGCAACAAAGGAAAAGGCAAATCCTGCGTGGATAAGCAGTGGGAACAGCGTTTTCCAGGTCACTGTCACACAGCTGCTTCCCAGGGAATTGAGCAGGGATTCCCCATGGGAAGGGGGCTCAGGGATTGGAGCTGCCCAGGGAGGTTTGGGGTCCCCATCCCTGGAGGTGCCCAAGGAATTCCTGATGTGGCACTCGGTGCCCTGGCTGGGGATCAGGCTCAGCTGGGACTCTCATCCCAGAAGGTTTTTTTTTTCCAACCCTTGGGATTCTCAGAGCAGATCCAGCAGCTTCAGCTCTGCCTTCAGTGCCTCCATCCCACAGGATTTTAGATTTTGCTGCCCTGACATTCCCAGGGTGCAGGGTCAGGGAGGAATTGCTGCTGCTGGGATCTCCCTGGAGCTGCTTCCCTCCTTGTCCCTTATTTTGGGATTCATTTCCATGTTTTGGCCCAACAGAGGCTTTGGGGTGAGCAGATTTCAGGGCCAGGTTGGACACTGGGGCTTGGAGCAGCTTGGGGTAGTGGGAAATGTCCCTTCCAACCCAAATCTTTCCATGATTCCTGGGTTCTATGAAATTAATTCAGCCCCTGAGCTGAGGTGAGGAGGATCCCACAGCCTGGAGCTGCTGGTGTAGGAATGTCTTCTGCTCTGTCCAGGTGCTCCCTCCTGGGACAGGACAGGGAATTCCTGCCTGGAGATGTGTGGGAATTGAATCCCAGTAACCTCAGTTCCACCACCAGCCTCTCCTCCTCGTGGTTGGGATGGAAATTTTTTTTTTTTTTTTTTTGAGGGAAAACCAATTCTCTGAGACAATTCTTTCCTGGGCAGTGTTGCTGTTCCATACAAATCCCCTGGAAACTTCTGGAAGTTCTGAATTCCCCATTTTTTTTTGCCAGGTCACCCTTGCAGTCTGATGTCCCTTTTCATGGCACTGAGAGAACCCCTGTGCACATCGAGGACACAGAATATTCCTTTAAAAGGTACCAGTAGGGTGAATTCAGGGGCTGTAGGAATAATCCCATAAAAACATGGGTGTCCCATAATCCTGAGGATCAAGGGAAACCTGAATGGGCAGGCACAGAAAGAGGCTCCTGCTCCCACTTTTTTCCCCAAGGATGGGAATTTAAACTGAGGTTTAAATAAACCAAGAGCTTTGTGTTGTATCCCCCTCCATGTCCTTTGAGTCCAGCCAAGAACTGCAGAGATTTCCTCCTCTTGTTCTTGGTGGGCTTCAATTCCCTGATAATCCAGGGGGGATTGGGGTTGGGTTAGGGTTTGGGATTTGGGTTGTGGTTTGTGTTAGGGTTGAGGTTTGGGTTAAAGTTGGGATTTGGGTTGAGGTTTGTGTTAGGGTTGGGGTTGGGTGAGGGTTTGGGATTGGCATTGGGGTTTAGGTTCGGGTTGGGTTAGGGTTTGAGTTTGGTTTAGGGATAGGATTTGGGTTTGATTTGGGGTTAGGGGTTTGGGTTGGATTAGGGTTCGGGCTCAGGTTTGGTTTCATGTTAGGGTTTGGGTTTGCTTTAGATTAGGGTTTGGGTTGGGTTTGGGGTTAGGGTTTAGAGTAGGGGTAGGGTTTGGATTAGGGTTGGGGTTTGGGTTAGAGGTTGGGTTAGGATTGTGGCTGGGATTTGGGTTGGGGTTAGGGGTTGTCCCAGGAAAAGCCCCAGTGCAGGCTTGCACAAGCCTGGCCTGGTGAGCAGAGCAGTGCCAGGGTGCTGGTGCTAGATTTTAGGGTTGTGATTGGGTTAAGATTTGGGGTTAGGGTTTTGGGTTAGGGTTAGGTTTAGGGTTTGGGTTAGGCACAAGCCTGGCCTGGTGAGCAGAGCAGTGCCAGATTTTAGGGCTGTGATTGATGGGTGCCCCTTTGCTTTCCAGGTCTGGCCTGGGCTATGAGGAGAGGAGCAGCCCCACAAATCCTGAGGGCCCATCCCATCAGCAGCCCTACTGGGATGAGACCAGGTGGGGACTGGGGGGACTGGGACGTTTGGGGTCAGAGATTTGGGGCCCTTTGGGGCTGGAGATTTGGGCCCTTTGGGGCTGGAGATTTGGGATGTTTGGAATGGTTCTGGCCAAACTGGCTCGTGCTCCTCTCCAGGGAATGGGTGTCTGCCCATCCCACACGGATTTTCCCAGCCCTGGATGTCTGGTTTAGGTTTCTGGACTCAGGCAGCCTCACTGAGAGGGGCCCTGGAGCTTCTGGCCATGATTCCCCCCCAGAGCCCCCCAGGCTGAAGGATCCTGCTGAGCCCAGCAGGGCAGGGTGAGGAATGGGAATGGGAATGGGAATGGGAATGGGAATGGGAATGGGAGTGGGAATGGGAGTGGGAAATTCCCCCTCCCTTCTGTGGGATGATTCCCTGGGCATCTCCCCCTGCTCATAAACATCCTCCCAGGTTCTCCTGTTTGTAGAATCATGGAATTGTTCAGGTTGGAAAAGATCTCTGGATTAAATCCACGTTCAGCACTGTCCTCAAGTGCCACATCCACACAATTCCCTGAACATTTCCAGGGCCTGACAACCCTTTCCATGCAGAATTTTTTCCCCATGTCCAATCTAAACCTCCTCTAGTGCAACCTGAGGCCTTTTTGTGCCTGATTCTAGTGCTAGTTTTACTGGATTGAACCTCTTACCATGTTTTTATAGGAAAACCTGGCAGAAAAGATCCTCCTTAGCTGGAGCCATCAAAGCCAGGAGTTGCTTCCTAGACTTTAAATTTGGGAGCAGAGAGTTTCTAGGGAGAGACAACAAGCAATAAAATTTGGCATTAGGCTCCATGGTAATGCTGGGTCTGGTTTTGAACTGGGCTGGGTGTGCACATGGAAGAACTTTATGGAATAATTTCCCTTTTTTTGTCCATATTTTCTGCCTGAATTGGAAGAGTTGAGGCTCTTTGTAAATCTGGGCTCCCTCCCGGGTGTGTCAGTGAGAACACCTTGGCATCAGAGGGTGACCTGAGTGTTCCTGTCCCCAGGTCTGAGCTGTGCTCCCAGGACCCTGCTGGCAGCAGGGACAGGGACATGGGGATGTCATCCTGTGTGCAGAGTGAGGACAGCACTGCAGAAAGGCAAGAGGAAAAATGGGATTGCTTTTCCTGCTGGGAGGATGTGGGGATTTGCTGCAGGGGGAGGCACTGAAGGTGCTGTGCTTGGCATCTTTCCTTTCAGCCCTGTTTCTTGAGAGGTCTGGATTTTCCATCTGTTTTTTTCACAACACTTTGGGTTTTTTGAGGACTTGGGTTAGTGCTGGGTGGTTGCATTTCATGACCTCAGAGGGCTTTTCCAACCTAAGCAATTCTGTGATTCCATGATTCTATCTTGCACATTTTCATGCAAGGATTTTGCATTTTTTTTTTTTTTTATTCCTTGAGGCAGGAGATTCTCCAGGGGCTGCATCTCCATCCCACAGGAATTGTGTGCTCAGGGTGTTTCTACCCTGTAAAGATCTCCTGTCTTGGCAGGTGCAGCTCTGTTCCTGGGGGAAGCAGCATCCCAGCTCCAGACATTCCACATGCAAAGGAGCCTGAGCCACGGCAGGACAGGTACAGAGCCAGGACACCCCTCACTCACCTCCAGTTCTCCTTCCTGGCCTGTCCCAAGGCATCCAAGTGCTCATTTCCTGGCTCAGGGAATTGGGGGATCAATACAGGCTCTGCCAGTGCCATCCTTCACCCTGGGAGGAGCAGAGCACTGCAGGGATCTCCCACAGGAATTGTTGCAGCTCAGCACCAGAAGGACCTGGAGCTGCTGGGATAAATAAAACTGCTGGGATAAATCCAGAGGAACCCACGGAGCTGCTCCAGGGCTGGAGCCAGGCTGGGAGAGCTGGGGGTGCTCACCTGGAGAGGAGAAGGATCCAGGGAGAGCTCAGGGTCTAAAGGGGCTCCAGGAGAGCTGGAGAGACAAGGGATGGAGGGACAGGACACAGGGAATGGCTCCCACTGCCCCAGGGCACGGCTGGATGGGATTTTGGGATTAGGAATTGTTCCCTGGGAAGGTGGGGATGGAATTCCCAGATTTGCTGCCCCTGGAAGTGCCCAAGGCCAGGCTGGAGCAGCCTGGGACAGTGGGAGGTGTCCCTGCCATGGCAGGGGTGGCACTGGGGAGGCTCTGAGGTCCCTTTTCACCCAAACCATGCCAGGGTCCTATAAACATCACCCCTGCAGTGGGCAGAATTGGGTAGTGGAGCATCCAAAGTGAAACTTCAGGTCTCGTTTTGGCTTTACTTCAGATTTTTAACTCATTTGAACAATTTGAACAAGAGGTTTAGTGGTTATCTTTTTTTTTTTTTCTTCTGCTTTTCGTTAGAGTGGGGACTGAAGTACAAGAGACAGGATTTTTGTGTTCAGACTCAGTTGTTTATTAATTCTTATCTATAGTATATATAAATATATATATATAGGTGAGTTTTAAGGTCCCTCCCAAGCCAAAGCGTCCTGACTGTGACCCTGTGACAGCCACGGTGCTCCTGCAATTCCCCCCCAGGACAGGGTGACACCCTCGGGTGCTGCAGCTCCTGCCAGCTCTTTCCTCCCCCAGGATCCCTCTGGACCGTGAGGAACAAAGCCCTCCCAGCACTGAGAGCCACCGGGACAGCCCGGGGGGCTGGAGGCACAGCGAGCCCGGCCCGGGGCCAGCCAGGTGGGCTGGGGACATCCCTGGGCTTGTGCCATCAGGACCCCTGTCACCCTCACCCTCTGCTCCCTGAAACTCCTGCCAGGAAATTCAGCCAATGCAATCACACTGACACAGCAATATTGGAAGGGATTCCCTGGGAGGGTGCCCAGAGCAGCCCCTGGATCCCTGGCAGTGCCCAAGGCCAGGCTGGACTGGGATTGGGATTGGGATTGGGATTGGAGCAGCCTGGGATGGTGGAACTGGGATGAACTTGGAGGTCCCTCCCCACCCAAACCATTCTGGAATTGTGGAATTCCATGGCCCTGTGCTCCTATAGCCACCAGGGTGTCCCAGCTCTCCCTGTTCCCGTGGGAAGTGGCAGGAGCCACCCTCAGCACACCCTGAGCACTCGTGTGAGCTCAGAGCAAAGGCAGCCCTTGGCTTCAGGGTCCAGTTTCACTCTCCAGCAGGTCAGACTTCAGCAGCTCCCAGGAGAGAATTCCCAGTGGCCACGAGTCCCAGCACCCCCTGTCCCTGCTCCAGGAGCGCCAGGGCTTTGGGGGCTCTGTGCCCAGCCACAGGATCCCAGCCTATGTGGACAGCCAGGTGTTCAGCACCAGGAGGTGAGGGTTTGGGAATGGGGATTTGGGGGTGAGGGTTTGGGGATGGGGATTTGGGGGTGAGGGTTTGGGAATGGGGCTTTGGGTGTGAGGGTTTGGGGGATGAAGGTTTGGGGGTGAGGGTTTGGAGTTAAGGGTTTGGGGATGGGGATTTGGAGATGAAGATTTGGGGGTGAGGGTTTGGGAATGGGGCTTTGGGTGTGAGGATTTGGGAATGAAGATTTGGGATTGATGGTTTAAGATGCAGACACAGGGAAAGCTGCTGGCATGGGACACCTTCACAATCTCAGGCTGCTCCAAGCCCCATCCAGCCTGGCCTTGGACACTTGCAGGGATCTGGGAAAGCTTGGGAATGCTTTGGCTTTGCTCAGGTGTTGGGTTTGGAGTCTGCTCTCCCTGTGGAGCACAGGGGCAACAGGCAGAGCATGGGGGAGTGCATGATGGAATCGTGGAAAGGCCTCTGAGATCATCAGCTGTCAGTCCAGTGCTGTCACATTGTCACCACCGAGCCTCCAGTGCCACATCCACACATTTTCTGGACATTTCCAGGGACGGGGATTCCATTGCTGTGGCAGGGTTTGGTGGTGCCAGGAGCCTGGCAGTGGCTGTGTGCCCAGTGTGGGCACTGCAGAGCTCTGCTGCTGTGTGCTCAGGCTTTGTGTGTCCTCTCAGGCCCAGCCCTGATGCCCAGGGCAGTGTTTATTCTGGGAGCAGCTGGTATGACAGTGCCAGGGGGCACGGGGACTTCAGCCCCTCTGCAGGACGGTGAGTGCAGGGCTGGGATCCCAACTTCCCAAGCCAAGGAACTTCCCAGTGCCACATTTATTCAGTATATCCAGGTGTCCAGATGCATTTGGTGATTCCAAATTGGGTGTGGAGTGGGAGATGTCAGTGCCCAGCAGGGACATTCCAGCCAAAATTCCCACCCTGTGTAAGGATCCTTCAGATTCCCCAACTCAGAGCTTGAGACTGTTCCACTTGCTCTCCCCAGAGATGTCACCATGTCCATGGCCCAGAGAAGCCACAGGGTGCCATTCTACATGGACAGCTTAAACAGCACCAGGTAAATGGGGAGTCACAGGGGCTCCGAGGGAAATTTCCCAAAAATTTATGGAGCAGGAGCCAGCAGGCAAAGCCAAGAGCTGAGAGAGTGAGGATTGGTTTCCAGGCAGTGGATCCATGATCCAGTGGCACAGAGCTGCTCTTAAACCATTCCTAACTAAAGCTGCCTAGCTGAGGGTCTGGGACACATCCAGAAAAATCCCTGGAGATTTTTCCCTGTATGGGAGGCCAGAAGAGAGGGACAGGAGAATGGGGAGCTGATTCCTGGCCAGGAATTGGCCTTTGCTACAGGAAAGCAGAGATCACAGCAGAGAGAGGCTCACTGTCCCCAGAGTGTCAATGGCTCAGTGACAGAACTGTCCCCAGTGTCAGTGGCTCAGTGACAGAAGTGCTCCCAGATCAAGGCTGTTGGAAGGGGCAGGATGTCTCCAGTGTGGAATGCCATCGTCCTGGGCCCCTGCAGCCCCTCCTGGCAGTGCCAGCCCGTCCATGTGCTGTCTGAGGCTCCAGTGCAAGGCTGAGGGCTTCAATTTACTGAGCTGGGGACAGACAGCTCCATTGGCTCTGGGAATGTTCCCATCTCTTGCAATTCCTCCTGTGCCCTTTCTCCCCATGGCTGCTCCCACTCACTCAGCCCATCCTCACTGGAAGATCTCACTGGATCTTCTGTCTCACGGCCCTGCAAGTGAGGCTTCCCCAAATCCCTCCTCCGGGGGAGCAGTCCTGTCCTGTGGCAGAGATGGAAGGACAAAGGGATTGGTTTGGTGCATGACAAGGTCTGGCAAAGGGCTGTGCTGTCCATCTGCCCTCCCAGCAGTGGCAGATTCTCCTGGCTGTCACTTTGGCTCCTGCCATCCTCACAGGTCTTCCCTCTCTCCACAGGCTCCTGTCCAGCTCCAGTGAGAGGCTCTGCAGCTCCCACCCCAGCTCTGGCTACCAGCCTGACCCCAGCACTGCCGGGTAAACAACGGGAGGGGCAGGAGGGGCCACTCCAGCCCGGGCACCCGCCTGGTGTCACCCACTGTGCCAGCAGGGTCAGGGCAGTGATTGTCCCCCTGGGCTGGGCACTGTGAGGTCCCACGTGGAACCCAGGGCTCAGCTCTGGGCCCCTCAAGGCAGACCCTGAGGGGCTGGAGCGTGTCCAGGAAGGGAATGGAGCTGGGAAGGGGCTGCAGAATTCCTGAGGGAGCTGGGAAGGGGCTGGAGAATCCCTGAGGGAGCTGGGAAGGGGCTCAGAAGGAGAAAAGGAGGCTCAGGGGGAACTTCTGGCTCTGCACAACTCCCTGACAGGAGGGGACAGGCCGAGGGGATTTGGGATTTTGGGATCTGCTCCCAGGGAGCAGGGACAGGAGGAGAGGGAACAAACAGCCTCAGGCTGAGCCAGAGGAAGTTGAGGTTGAGAAAATCGGGAGCATGGTTTGGTGGTGACCGTGGTGGTGGCAGTAACTGATGGTTGGATTTGATGATCTTAAAGGTCTTTTTCAACATTAATGATTCCGTGATGTAGAAGAGCTCGTGCTCAGTTTAAGGAAAAAAAGAGGTTTCTTTCCTTAGCTATGACAGGGCTTAGTGTAAGAAGGGAGGATTAATCCCAGCTTTTAGGCAGCAGTGGAAATGCACCATGGAAAAAGGCTGATTAATTCCTGTCAGAGCTGCAGGCTGAGGGTGGGGGGCACAGGGCTCCCCTCGGCCTGCACCAGGGTGGGACATGGAATTCTGGAGCCGGGATTGGAATGAGGCAGGGACATGCAAGGGAGGTAAAAACATCCCCAAGCAGGCAGCAGCAGTTCCACACAGGCTGCAAACACCGGAGATATTCCAGAAGGGGCAGAAGAGCCCCTGGAAGCAGCGCTGTGCCACAGGGCTCGCTGTTAACCGGGAGCTGGGAGCTCTCTCCATGCCCATTGTGTGCCTAATCCTGACAGGAGCTGGGAAAGAATTATCCCTCAGACCCATAACCGGATGAAAAGGGGTTACATTATCCATCCCATTCTTGCCAATTAACTCGATTTGTTGTGGTGGGGTAATTAGAGGAGTTGTTATTTAGCAACAAAGCTCGATATGCAGGATTTATTCCAGAACAACAACAACAACATCCCGCTCCGAGCCCCTCCCGCACGCGTTCTGTGCCCAGGGGCTCGCACGGTCCCTGCCCGGCTCGGGCTCTTTTCTTTTTTCTCTTTTCTCATGGAAATGCTTCCCGTTTTCCCAGGAGAGGGATCCTCTTTGTCAAGGAGTACGTGAACACCGGCGGCTTTGCGGCGTCGCCGCGCCACGGCAGGTACGGAGTGCTGGGGACACCGTGTGGCACTGCCAGGTGTCACCTGTGCCACCTCCCACATGGCAGGAGGATGGAGCCGATCAGCCCCGGGGGGTTTTTGGAGGGCAGGTTCTGCTCTGGAAATGCTGCCCTGTCCCCCCGCTGTGCTGGGGCCAGCAGGACCTGTGTCCCACTGCTCCCAGGGAACAGGGAAGCTCCTCCGGAGGTGGATGAAAACACCACCCTGCAGGTTTGGCACTGGGAGGATTCACCTGTAAACGGCTGGAATGTGGAGGGTGAGGGCTCCCACTGCAAAAACTTCATTGTATGTGTTTAAAAAAGTTAAATGGCACCGTTTCCAAACTTTGATCTTCAGTCCTTTGTGTTCTGCTCGAGTGAAGCTGCTCCAGACTTCAAGACAGTGACAAGAGCAGAATTTGGTCCCATGCACATCACCCTCGCAGTGATGTGGCACCAGTTCACAGCAGTTTGAAGCTCCCTGCAGGCACTGCTGGCATCCCTGGGGGAGCTGATTACACCCTGTAAATCTCCAGCCTGTCCCAGAACTCTGCACAGCTGCTGGCAGCAGCCAAAGCCAAATATCCAGGAAACTCAGAGAGGGAACACTCAGCTGGATGAGGGATGGAGCCAGGGATGGGCTCTGTGCCTTTTCCTGCAGGATTTGGAGTTTTAGCTGCTATTTGTAGGGAGCAGATGGAAACATGAGAGCCCTGGTGAGGAGAGTTTTGCCTGGGCAATTCTCCCTGGGGGTACTGAAAGGCTCCTCTCTGTGTCCTGGGAAGGCACTTTGAGGATCTTCTCCCCAAGGAACAGGTAGCCAGGATATTCCAGATCATTAGATTATGATTCCACACAAAATTCTCTTCCCACCTATCACTGCCAGGTGCTGATATTTCCCTCTCTCCTTCTGCAGTGGCAGCCTTGTGGATCTGAGTGACCTGGAGAGAAGCAGCTACAGCCAGCACAGTTTCCTGTCCAGTGCTCCCCTGCACAGGTAGGACAGGGCAGGGCTGCCTTGGGGGGGTTCATCAAATTCTCAATCAGAAATGATTGTAAGAGTTTGCTTTTTGAGGACCCTGGGGTGTGTCTGGTGGAAGAGCAGCACAATAAACGGAAATGCAGTGACTGGGAGTCCATCAGAGGGATGGAGCATCTCTCCTGTGAGGAAAGGCTGAGAGAATTGGGATGGCTCAGCCTGGAGCTGAGCTCTGTGGTAACTGAATTGTGGCTGCCCAGTGCCTGAAGGGATCCCACAAGGAAAATGGGAAGGGATTATTTCCAAGGAGTGACAGGACAAAGGGAATGGCTTCTCACTGACTGAGGGAAGGGTCAGATGGGATATTGGGCAGGAATTGTTCCCTGGCAGGGTGGGCAGGCCCTGGCACAGGGTGCCCAGAGCAGCTGTGGCTGCCCCTGGATCCCTGGCAGTGCCCAAGGCCAGGTTGGAGCTGCTTGGAGCACCCTGGACAGTGGGAGGTGTCCCTGCCATGGCAGGGGTGGCACTGGATGGGCTTTAGGGTCCCTTCCAACCCAAACCATTCCATAATGCCACAATTCTAGGATTCTAAGATCTGTCCTGCACCCCTGGGCCAGCACAGTGCCCTGCTCTGTCACTCACACAGCCACAGTGTGGGAGCAGGTTGCTCGTGGACAGGGACAAAATAAACCCAGTCCCAGTGCTGGCACTGGAACCAGAGCATCACAGAGGAATCCCCTGCCCTGTTGTCCAGGTCCAGTGAGCCCCTGTGCACTTACTGCAGCCGGGAGATCCGAGACTGCCCCAAGATCATCATAGAGCACCTGAACATCCACTGCCACGAGTACTGCTTCAGGGTAAGCCCCAGGCAGTGCCTGTGCTGCCGGGAATGGCAGGGCTGGGAGCAGGGATCTTCCTGCAAACTCCATCCCCAGGCTGCCAGAGGGATCTGCATGGGGTGTACCAAAGCCTTACCTCACACCGGGACAGAAACAGGCAGGCAGTCACAGGTGTCCCCAGAAGGTTTTCTTTGAATAAATGTTAGAACAAGGAGAATTCTTTATTATTGGCAGCACCCTCATGTCCTCGCCCCACTGTCCTTGTGGTCTTTGTGCTCTAGTGGAGGTGGCTGAATCCTCAGAGCCTGCAGGGTTTCCAAGGAAAGAGGGTGGGAGGAGGAGGAGGAGGGATGGGCAGTGTGGGAGGAACAGGCCTGCAGGGACATTGTAGGGCTGTTGTAGGAAAATGCAGCCCCAAAGGTTCCATCCTTGCCCCTTAAAATGCTGCAGACTTCTGCCCCCTCCCTCTTGCTGCTCCTGTGTGGGGTTTTGGTCATTACCCAACCTTGCTGTTTTCCTTTTGGCAGTGTGGAATTTGCCACAAAGCAATGGGAGATCTGCTGGATAAAATATTCATCCACCGGGACATTGTCCACTGTGACAAGTGCTACGAGAAGCTCTTCTAGGTGGGTTCCAGGGCCCCTTTCCAAAGCCATTCCAGGGGGGATGGCTGGGGGAGGGCTCAGAGCTCACTGCTGAAGGCCATTTAACCCTCACACTTCCAGGCTTGTCAGTGTCCAACAGTGACCTTGTAGCAGCATTAGCTGCAAACTCACTCCTGCTGTCCAGGGGGTGTTGGTTGGAGCTGGAATCTCGGTGACAGATAGGCTGTGGTGGCTTCCCGGGGGTGACAGGCAGAGGCTGGCTTGAGTGATGACAGAAATGTCCCTCAGAGGTGGAGAGTCCTCAGGGAAGGCAGTTCAAGGTTCCTCACTGTGTCCTGGGCTGACCCCGTGCTGTCAGAGCTGTGACATTCCCCTGACAGGGACACAGCTTCACCTAAAGATCCTTCGGGCTGAAAACCTTTGGGAAGAGTAGAGACAGATCAACAGGAGAGGGTTGGACACGGTTTGGTTTTGTCTGATGATCTGGAAGGAGCAGGAGGTGCCATGGCAGCGAGCAGAGCTGCTGGGCTGGGGCTGGGAGAGCTCGTGTGCTCCCGGCACGGAGGAGGAGGAGGAGGAAGAGGAGGGAACGGGGCTCCTGGCTCGCTGCTGCCCGTAGCTGGTCAGGGCTGTGGCTGGGGAGGATTCCCGCTGCGATCAGGCCGTGCTCAGCCGCTCTCTGTGTGCCCGCAGGGCCCCGCGGAGCCGGGAACGCCGCAGCTCTGGCATTGCACAGTTCCTGCTCCCGCTTTCCTGCAGTTCTGCTCCCTCTCCTGCCCCGTGGATGAGTTCAGCACCCGCTGCTTGCTGCTGTCACCTGCACGGAACTCGTGTGATGGGAAGGCGATAAGGCAGGCTCCTCCTCAGAGCTAACATTCCCCAGAGGTGCCGAGCCTGGCTAAGCCTGGCTTTACCTGCACCAGGGTTCCCGGTGCTCCTGGAGCTGGGAGCCACGCACAGCTCCCCATTGATCCCAGCTCATTGCCACGAGGCTCTGCTGATGAGACATGGATTTCTTTCCCTTTCTTTCCTAAATTTGGATTCTTGGGAGGGTTTGAATTTAGTCCTTAGTAAAAGCCTATTTCTGCTTCCTTCACCCCCAAATTCAGCCTAGAAATAGCTTCTGCCTGGTTTCCATGTGCTTTCCCCAGGATTCCAGGAGCACTTCCAAACTCTGTTCTAATTGTGTGCCAGCTTTAATTCTCCTTCCTGCCTCTTCCCCGAGGATGCTGCAGCAGCACTTGTGGCTGCAGCCTGTTTGGGGAGATAACACAAGTCCTTCCCTGGTGTCTAACTCGGGCTCTGAGGGCAGGGGAACCTCAATTCCCCCTCCTGACAAAGAGCCCTGCTCAGCTGAAATCCCAACTTCTCCCCTCACCAGGGCTTTGCCCACACCTCTCGTTGCTGTGAACTAATTAGTGCTCACTAATATTGAACTTCCAGCAGATGCTGCACTCAGTAAAATCAGAACTGTGTCATTTGAGCCCTTAACTCAGAGCTGAGAGGTTGGGAATGCTGAATACTGAAAGTCAGGTGTCCTAAAAGTATCCAGACCTCCTGTTTCCTCATTAGGAATCATAGAATTATAGAATTACAGAATGATTTGGGGCTGGAAGGAGTTCAAGTTCACGGGCAGGGACACCTTCCAGGATCCCAGGTTGCTCCAAGCTCCGTCCAGCCTGGCCTTGGACACTCCCAGGGATCCAGGGGCAGCCCCAGCTGCTCTGGGCAACCAGGGCTTCGCCATCCCCACAGCCAAGAATTGCTGAAAACCAAGCTTCTCCTAAAATCCTGTGAGAAAAGGAACCCTGTTCCCCCGTGAGATGTTTATGTTTGTGTTTGAGAGCAGCTGATGGAGCTGGGAAAGGGCTCAGGATCAGGAGGGGCCCCCTGGCTCTGCACAACTCCCTGACAGGAGGGGCTTTTCCCCCTTCCAGACATGTATCACCCCAAAGGAACCTGCAGCTAGCATGAAAATGTTCTGCTTTATGATTTGTATGGAGCTTTGAAAAATTGCTGACCTACCCCTCCCCGTGAATAAAAAACAAATGAATTATTCAAAGAGGTGAATCTTCCTGCTCTTTGTGTCACCTGCACACCGACTTTTTCCTTCATGATGGATGAGGTCATGCACGTATTTTTCTTTCACAAAAAAGATGTTATTTCTCTTGGGATTCTGCTGCTTGTGGGGACAAAACCCGACCAGGTTATTTCACGTGAAATCAAATAAAAAAATAAATAAAGGGTATGAAATGTGCTGGTGGTGACTGAGCAGAGGAGGAGGCAAACCCATCCTGGCTTTTGGAAATCCCACCTTCTGCACAGACCAAACCTTCCCAGAGCATCTGAGAATTACAGAAGAGTGACAAAATGAACAACAAGAGTGCCAAAATGAACAGACCTCGAGCAGTGTCAGGGCTGGATGTGGTGTTCAGCTGGTACAAAAAACGAGATTCTGCTGGCAGCACGTGGCCTTGGCGACTGCCAAACATCCAACACTTCTTATCAGCAGCTGCCACAGGCACTGTGAGGGTCCAGCTGGGGAGCAGGATGTCAAAGAATTGTGTTTGTTTTATTGTTGCCTGATAAAACTGTCCTGAAGACGTTGCACTCACCGAAGCTTTGGGAGATCCCAGCTAAGCTGTATTTTGTGCATTTTTCTGGATCACACGCACAGGGAGAGACCCTTTCCCCCTCACTCACCCTTCCCTACTCAGCCTTCTTCCCCTCATTTGCTCCTCTTCTTCTCTCCCTTCTTTTCCCTGACTTCCTCACATTTTTTATACCTTCTCTTTCCTCCACCTCACTCTAATCCCCCTCACTTACCCCTTTCCCTCTCATTCCCTTTCCCCCTTTTTAAACCTTTTCCCCTCATTCATCCCCACTCCCCATTCATCCCTTTTCCTCCTCACATCCTTCCCACCATCACTCCTTCATTTTCTCCCATTTATCTCCTTTTTCTTCCTCACCCCTTTCCCCCTCACTTAGCCCCTTTCCTCCCTCACCTGCCCCATTCCCCCCCGGTTCCCTCTTTCCTCCCTCACCCATTCCATTCCCCTCTTTCCCCCTAACTTGCCCCTTTCCTCCTCACTCACCCCTTTCCCTCATTCACCTTTTCCCCCTTTTAAACCCTTTCCTGCCATTACTCCTTCTTCCCCTCACTGATCCCCATTTCCCTCATTCATCCCTTTTCCTCCTCACTCACCTCCTTCCCACCATCACTCCCTGCTTTCCCCTCACTCATCCCTTTCCCCCTTCTCACTGCCATTCCACCTCACTCACCTTTTCCCCCTCTCCCCCCTTGCCCTCACTCTTCCCTTTTCCTCTCACTCACCCCTTTTTCCTCATTCCTTTTCCCCTCACTCACCCGCTTTCCCCTCACTCCTTTGCCCTAACTAACCCATTTCCTCCTCACTCACCCCTTTCCCCTCACCTTTTCCCCCTCATTCCTCCTTTCCCCCACTCATCCTTTTTCACTCACCCCTTTCCCCCTCACTCTTCCCCTTTCCTGTCACTCACCCTTTTTCTCCCCATTCTCCCCTTTTCCCCCTCACTCACCTCTTTCCCCCCACCCTTTTCCTCTCATTCACCATTTTTCACTCACCCCTTTTCCCTCATTCACCCTTTTCCCTCACTCACCCTTCTCCCCTCATTCACCTTTTCTCCCTCACTCACCTTTTTCACTCACCCTCTTCCCCTCACTCACCCTTTTCCCCTCATTCACCCTTCTCCCCTCACTCCGCTCCCCTCACTCAGCGCTCACCGCCGCTCCCTCCCCGGCTGCCGAGGCGGCCCCGCGCATGCGCAGCGCGCCCCTCGCCCGTTCCCCGCACAGGGGCGGGGGCGGCGCCTCCCGCCGTTCGCGGGCCGGCCTGAGCCGCCGGAGAAAGGCGGCAGCGGCACCGAGCGCCCGCCGTCCATCCGCCTGTCCGCCCGTCTGTCTGTCCATCCATCCATCTATCCATCCGTCCATCCAGGTACCGTCTGAGGGAAGGGGGGGTACCCGCCGCGCTCGGCTCTGCCGCGCTCGCTGCGGACCGGCCGCGCCCGTGCCCCCCGCGGGGGTCGCGTCCGCCGGTGCCGCACAGCGCGCAGCCCCGGCACGGCCAGCAGAGCCTTCCCCGGACCCTCTGCCCGTCCTTCGCCTCGCCCCCCCGGCTCTGGGAGCTGCTCAGAGCCCTCACAACCCCCGGCCATCACAGCCCCCCGGCCTCTCAGAGCCCTCTCATAGCGCTTGTGGCCATCACAGCCCCGTCACAGCTTCCCCTGTAGCTCTCACAACCCCATGGCCATCACTGCCCCCCAGAACCGCCCCATGGCCATCACTGCCCCCAGAACCTCCCCATGGCCATCACTGCCCCCCAGAACCGCCCCATGGCCATCAGTGCACCCCAAAACCGCCCCATGGCCATCACTGCCCCCCAGAACCGCCCCATGGCCATCAGTGCACCCCAAAACCGCCCCATGGCCATCACTGCCCCCCAGAACCGCCCCATGGCCATCACTGCCCCCCAGAACCGCCCCATGGCCATCACTGCCCCCCAGAACCGCCCCATGGCCATCACTGCCCCCCAGAACCTCCCCATGGCCATCACTGCCCCCCAGAACCGCCCCATGGCCATCACTGCCCCCCAGAACCGCCCCATGGCCATCACTGCCCCCCAGAACCGCCCCATGGCCATCACTGCCCCCCAGAACCGCCCCATGGCCATCACTGCCCCCAGAACCGCCCCATGGCCATCACTGCCCCCCAGAACCGCCCCATGGCCATCAGTGCACCCCAGAACCGCCCCATGGCCATCAGTGCACCCCAGAACCGCCCCATGGCCATCAATGCCCCCCAGAACCGCCCCATGGCCATCACTGCCCCCCAGAACCCCTCATTCAGCCCCATGGCCATCACTGTTCCCCAAATCCCCCCGTGCAGCCCCATGGCCATCACAGCCTCCCCTATGGTTCTCAGAGCCTCCCCAGAGCCTGCACCCCCCCTAAACCCCATGGCCATCATTGCCCCAAAGACCCCCCAAGCCCCATCCCAGCCCTTTCCCATCCCAGCCCTTTCCCATCCCAGCCCTATCCCAGCCCTATCCCCACCCTTCACACCCCCGGCTCTCCAAGAAGCCCCCATGGCCCGGGGTGAGTGAGGGGACCTTTCCCTCCATGAGACACCCAAATATCTGCTCTGCAAACTCCAAATTCTTGTCTCCCATCCCATCTCTCACGGCTGCCGCCTTTTTGCCTCCTTCTAAACGTGTTTTATTTCTTCCCCCCTCCCCGTTATGAAATTAACAACGAAATTAACTTTGGCAGGTTTGTATCTCTTCCCCCGCATGTCTTTGCTGGGGTTTGGGTTTTTTTTTTGTGTGTGGTTGTGGGGAAAGACTCAACGTTTTTCAGCTGCTCTTCCCCCTCAAGGTGTGTTTTTTTTCCTCACGTGAGGTTTTTTTCCAGCTCCTTACCTTTGGGATGGAACCGATTTTTGGGTTACTCATCTCCTAAACCCCCGTCCTTGAGCTGTTTAGCTTGGACAGTGGAACTCCTAAAACTCGCCATCCTCAGAGCTGCTGAGCTTTGGGATATCTCTGGAAATCTCCCTTCCTCAGAGATCTCTTTGGAAATCACACCCAGAGGATTTGGGTTTGTAGCAGTGGGAATCCACACCAGGAGCTTTTTGGAGCTGGCACACGAGTGTGAATGGGATTGCTTGGTGGCTCCGCAAATTTATTTTATTTTAAATTTATTTTCCCCAAGGCAGAACGCCTTCAGCAGTGCTGCTTACAGGGTTTGGACTGTGGGTGCAAAGTGTGCTCTGTTCACTCACAGCTCTTCCTAAATGCTGTTTGTATTTTTATTAACTCAAGTGGAAGTTGAATATTTACATCTAGCAGATAGAGGACCAAAATAATAATAATTTTAAAAATCAGGTAAAAAAAACCCCAACAAAACAAAATGTATTTTTAAAGAAATTAAACATCTACTGCTATTACAAGTGCCTAAATAATGGGGAGATGCTGAGGTGCCTATGGGGGTGTCTTTTTGTAACCCTGCTTTGTGTGACACCGAGTTTTTGTGGTTTCCTTTGCTCACTGGCACTTAAAAACAGGTGCAGCAAAGGGAAGGGGAAGAACATCCACAGCCACAAAAAGTCAGGGTTTGATTGTTTGATTGCTGTTGTAACAAGTGCATCAGTTTTTAAACTTTGAATTGGCTGTGTTGACTCACTCCCTCTGCTCTCCTGTAAAACAGAGAGGATTTCTGGCTTTTAACCCATTTTACTGCTCCATGGACTGTTCATTAAGGGATTTTCAGTACTGGGGGTTTTCAGTGAAGAGTCAGTTTGGAAATGAGTGTGCCCAATGAAACTGAAAACTCACATAAATCAGGTGGAGGGGAAAAGCAGTGTTTGCTCATCTTGTAAAACCAGTGTGAAAGGCACTTTATGGGGTTTTTGGATTAGCGGAATATATAAGCTTAACTTGGGATTTTTTTTTTTTTAATTTTTTTTTTGCTGTTTGCTCCCCTCTCTCTTTTCAGTTGTAACAGGAACACACACCGGTATAAACATTATTTAAGCTGATTTTCGTGTACCACAGTAACTGCAGTTCCTGTTGTTACTTTGGTGTAAGGTGATACAGAAATTTTTCCGAGTTTTTTCCTGCTTTTCCAGGATAAACCTGGTAATGAACAAAGGATGTTTGCACCATTTTCTTGACGCTGCTGTTGCCTGACGTCAGCACCCTGTTAATGATGTTTCCTGACTTTGCTCCATCAGCGCTTTTCTCAAGTATTTTGTTGGTAAACAGATGGAAACTAAACTATTGTGGGGGATTAAATCAGCTTCCTTTTATTAAATTTATTGATAGCAGAGCAGGTGCAGCTCGAAAAGAGGAATTGGTGAGCTTTTGCAGTCGTTCTTTTTGGATTTGGGTGAAACTCGGACCCCTTCCACCCACCCCGGCGTAATTAGGGTGACGCTTATAAAAAGCAGAATTCTCAGTGTTTAATTCCATTTACCTGAAACTCCTGTGGATGTTTGGCGTGCCTTGCAGAGTGCTGGAGTGTCCTGGAGGATGGTGGTGCCCGGGAATTCCCCGCTGATCCAGCAGGACCCGGCTCTGGAGCCGGCCCTGGGCAGAGACGCCGCGGAGCACTCGGCCATGGGCACGGAGCCCCCCCAGGACGTGGGCCCCGAGGTGCTGAAGCTGCGGGAGCTGGTCAGGAGGCTGGAGCTGGACAGCCAGCACAGCAGGAGCAGGAGCCTGCTGGGGACAAACGTGCCAGGGGACATCCGTGCCGGCGTGGAGAGCCACGAGCCCGGCCTCAAGGGCGTGGAGATCAACAGCAGCATCAAGGCCATGGCTGAGCAGCAGGAGCTGCAGCTGATGGCGGATCTGCACAGCCAGCTCAGCAAAATGAGGCAGGAGGAAGGAGAGAACAACTTCAGGAGAGCCCTGGATGCACCAGTGCAGTACAGCTGCAAGAGTGGCCCCGAGGAGGTGGCACCCAACGGGGAGCAGAGCCACAGCAATGGGTGCTGTCCCTCACCCGGGCATCCCAGTGCCAGCTCCGAGCTGCTGGGCAGCCTGCTCATGGCTGGCATCCACGAACAGAACCCCAGGGAGAAGGGGGCAGATCTCCAGGGCCTTCCCAGCCACGCAGGTCTGGATGAAGTGAAAGTGTTGGAGCTGGAGAATTGCCCCGAAGAGGAGGATTGCTGGTAGGTATCCCCAGGCCTGGGGGCAGGGCTGTGCTCTGCCTAGGTGAGCAGTTCCTTTAAAGCCAGGAACTTCAAGAATGCAGTTCTCACTGGTGACCGTTCTTATTTATATGTCCGCTGTGCCAGACCATTATTTTTTAAATATAAATTTACCTGTAGGTGCTGTTTTTTCCCCCCTTCCTTCCAGCCACAGCTTCCTTTCCCTCTGAGTTGAGTTATATATAGCACATGCAGATGAATGAATAATGCAGCTTTTAAACCTTGCACACAACTGTCAAATACCACATTTAAATAAGAATTTTGTCAATAAGAATCCCCAGACCATCTGGAATTTGTGGCTTTTGCAAGGAACCGAGGAGACAAACCCATTCCCAGCTCCTGAAGGCTTTTTCTTTCCAGTTAAGCAGTTCCTCTTTTGTTCAGAGACATGAACTGAACCAGATCAATGATGTAATCCTTAACTGACCCGACTCTCTGGGACTCTCCCCTCCACCACCAGCCTTGTTTAGAACTTGTTTTATAAATCAGAAAATTAACAACCTTTGGAAGGGCAAGGGAAATGTAAAGTTTGAGGCTGATTCCAGCTCCTGCAATAACTGGGATAACTTGAGATTTTACCCGGAGTTGTTAATTGGTAAGACTTGGGAGGAAAAGCCTCAGGGCTCTGCAAATTGGGTTTCAAATTTGTGTAGCCAGATGAATCTGGCAGCAAGGACAGGGCTGCTGAACACAAACCAAACCTTCAGCTCCAAACATTCATTAGCTGGTAGAGGGAAGGTAAAGTTTTTGTTAATGGAGTGGAGCTCAATGAGGTCGTGGCATCAGCTTCAGCCTGAATTTGAGGTTATATTTAAAACAGGGTTTTTTTTTCTGTCGAAGTGTACTTTTAGAACCCAAATACTGGCTCTAACTTGATCACTGGAACTCTTCAATATACCTAAACACCATTTGGAGCAGATTTCTTATAAATAAATAAGGGAACATATAAATAAATAAGGGAATATATTTAACAAGTTGCATAAGGAAGACTGGCTTGATTATTTCCACGTTAATGCAAGCAGCCAGGTTTATATTCACATTTTTAGAGCCTGTGACAGGGGAGAATCCTCGAATTCTGTTGAGTCTCAGAGATCTCCCCAGGCAGGGGATGCTGCCCAGTGAGATCAGGAGAGGTTCTGTGCCCGGCACTTCTGTTCTTTGCCCTTCCCTTCAGCTGGTGGCTGCAAGGCCCTTCTTTCCCAGGTGCCCTTCACTCTGCCCCTTGTAGGATCCTTGTGGGTTTGTTTCCTGGTTTTTATGGCCAGGTGTGGTTGGAACAGGGTAACCTGTGACAAAGAGGCCCCTGAGGGGCTGGGTGAGGGTGGTGATCCTGCACTTGTGCAAGTGCCCTTTCCTGGAATTATCTTAGATTGTGCTGCATCACTTCCATCTGTTCCCTTTTCTTCTTGTCAAACAAACCTGCTGAAACGGGAAGCTGCTTTTAGTGGTGGCTTCTTGTTCTGAAAGTGGGGAATGAATCCTGTGTACAATCAGTAGTGCCTGTGTACAATCAGTAGTGCCTGTGCTTATTGCCAAAATTCCCAAACTGTCTCCATAAACACGTCCCACGTGCAGCCCCTGCAGGTGTTTGTGCTTCCCCACAGCAAGAACCAGGAAACAAAAATCCCCAACAAACACCCCTTAAATCTCTGTGAATTTAGGATCAGCTCTAACAAGGTGGCTTTGCTGATGGGGTGGATTTAGTGCTGCCTGGAGTGAGCAAATCCAGAGGGAACAGCCGAGTGCATTTTGTATTTACAATCCTTTTCTAAAATACTGTCCAATACGGGGTGCTCAGAGGGTTTCTTGCTGTTCCCTGCAGGTGCAGGTGGAGTCTCAATCCCTGCTGTATTCTGGGCTGATTCTCTTTGTTCAGCTGGGGCTTGCAGCAGTTTGTGTGCAGCTGCTTCAGGGCTCTGAGCTTGTGTTTAGGAGCTGTGAAACCCGAGGCAGTGCCCACTCCCAGCTGCTGGAACTCTGCCCTGGCCTCTGCCTGCTCCCTCAGCTCCCTTTCTCAAATAGCTGCTCAAAATTGTAAATATCCTGGGGACCAGTCCCGTGCAACTGGAGCTCAGTGATGCTCACCTGGGACTCCAGCACAGCTCCTGAGCCGTTTTGGGAAGGCTTTTATCCAAATTCCCTCTTTCCCAGGGAGCAAACCACATCTGTGCTGGTGACATTGCTTGGGTTCCCAGTGTTTGTCATGCTGGGTTTTTCCACGGGCTGGGGAGAAGAAGGAATCCCTGGCACTGAGGTGAATCCCTGAGTGCTGAACTGGAAGTGGGTCATGCTGTCTTCACCTCAGTGTGGTGCTGGCTCCTGCCTGAACAGTGCCCAGCACAGCAAGTGGGGTGCCCCGAGTTGGGGTTTGGACAGAAATGACAGTGTTACAGTTTCCTGGGAATGGGATTTTTCAGCCTTAGCTGATATCCAGTGACCTTCTGTATTCACATTTATGACTTTTAATTCAATGTACTGGAGGAAATCATTGCTGCTTGTACTATCAGAGATGGGGAGAGAAATTCTGGAGAAGTTCCACCAAGTGAGGATATGATGCTGCACAAAATCCAGGAATTCTGGAATTCTTGTGCCTCTAATCTGAAGGAGAACTTTGCTTACAGAGTGTCTGTGTAATCCATTTATACCCTTCACAGGCTGTGGTGTTCTTCCTGTGATCTCTGCTTGTCACAGGCTGCTGCTGACAGCATCTCCATGGCTTACAGACAGCAATTTGCCATCTTCTTTTCTCAGACTGGTCATTTTAGGAGGTGTTTTTACCTCTGTTGCATTCAATAATGCACGAGTGACTTCTCCAAATCTTTCCTGAGGTTTGAGGAGAGCATTACCTGCTTGTGCTGGCTGCAGATGGCCACGGGCTGGGTGACATCTGTCCTGCTGGGACACTCTGGGTACAGGAGCTTTGTCAGAAGTCCAGTGCAGCTCTGGGGGTGTCCCCAGCTCCTCTGGGTGACATCTGTCCTGCTGTGACAATCTTTGGTTCAGCAGGATTAGTCCCCAAATAGACATGAGGAAGTGTCTTTGCAGTGACATTTTTTCCTCTCTTTGCAGATTCTTAGGGGTAAAGCTCAGGCCTCTCCTTGGGCTGACAGCAGAATGGTTTTGTGTGAGGTGTTCTCCCGTGTTTTTATTTATAATTTCTGTCGTTTCAGAACCTGCATCATGTTTCACTGTGGCTCTCTACCCCACTCTTGTCTGTGTTAGGATTTCTGTTCAGCAGGAGTGTTTAGATTTGAGATAAGCAGAGTACTAAATCTGAAAATCAACTCTCTGAAGCCTGATCTGTCCAGGAGAGGAAAATGAATGTATTACCCGTTTGAAATCCCTGCTTTGGAGGGGAATTCAGCTGCCTTTGAGCACTTGAAGGAGATGTATCTCACAAACCTGACATTTTCTAAACACTTCAGCTACTTGAGGTCTCCTTCTCCTTGCTCTGTTGTACATAACTCAAAAGGTCTGAAAATCGGTGCAGTGTTTGCCATTTTTGGAGCTGCTGCAGCCACTGGTGCCAAGTGCTTTGGAAGATGGATTATAACCCGAGCTGTGCCTTCAGCAATGGCCTTTGCTTTATGCTCAATTTCATTTCCTAATGCCCTGCTTCTGGAGCCTTCTGCAGCCTCAGTTCTGCTCTCAGCTTTTGCAGATTCCTGCTGCAAATACTCTGCAGGAGCAGGAGCTAAAATTGCACTCTCAGAGCTGCTCTGAGCTGTTCTTCAGTCGGGAGGATGATTTTTCTTGGTGCATAAATTGTTGTGTTTCCTGCATTCTTGGGGTTTGGGTTTTTTTGAAGCAGGAATTTTAAAATCCAGCAAGAGTGGCCATTAACTCTTGTAAATCTTTCTGTGACATTGGCTCCATGAGGGAAATAACATCTCTGGGATATTCCTTGGTTTTTAGTGCTCAGAATAAAGTGCAGAGAGTATCACAAATTTATTTGTGGCTGGCTACAACTTAATGGAAGAAAAATCCTTGTGGTACTGACTGGGTCCTTACCAGAGATGTTTGTCACAAAACTCTCTGTTTTACAGGGTAAACACAAACAGTAGTAAACAGAAATTAAAGATACTTTATTATCAAAGGGTTTCCTCTCAGAAGCAAAAAAAAAAAAATCTCATTCATATTTAATAATTTATACAACAAACCCCCAATACATCAAACTGGGAATATTTGCCCAAATGTTTACTCTGTGCATTTTGTATGAGGCCTTGTAAGTATCTAAATAACCGATTTTCATTTGCAATTTGACAAAAGAAAAACATTCAGAGACATTTAGAGACAACACCCAAACTGCTGAGCTGGTGGAACAAACTGCAGGGTAAGGCTTGGTCCTGAGCTGGGCTTTGTTAAGCTCTGCCTGACTCTGGGCTGGCTCCTGCTTTTCCAGTGCTTCTGGGATTCAGTTCAACCTGGCAAATCAAACAGGCTGAAATACCTGAAAGAAAAATTCAGAGTGTTTTTAAACAAAACCAAGAGTTTTTAGCTTTTCACACCCCCTTTTTTCTGAGGTAAGGCTGTTTTAGTTCCCTGGATGTGAGGCTGGGTTCAGTCAGCCTCTGGTGGGTGCCACTGAATTTCCTGACCTAGGAAAAGGTGACTTCAGGCTCTTAATATGTCCAGGGAAATATTCACATTCACATTTCTGAGGTGCTTTAGTTTAGTGCTAAAAGAGAAGTCAGGGTGCTGAGCCCTTCCCAAAGCTCTTGCAGAAGGAAAATGCTGTGAAATCAAACCAGAATTCTTTTTTTTTATTTTTTTTTTAAGTAAGTTGCTTGTCAGTGCTCTAAAGGATTGAGCTGTGTTCACTTAATTGGGTTTGGGGAAATTGTGAGAGCTTCTCTTGCCAATGGATTTATCAGCAGAAAAAATGTCCAGAGCTGGGAATGAGTTTGTCTCCTCAGGTCCTAGCAAAAGCCACAAATTCCAGATGGTCTGGGGATTCTTACTGACAAAATTCTTATTCCCACACATCTCTGCTCCATGTGGGAATGGCTCTGCCAAGCAAACTAGGTTTGCCATCCTGAGCTGGGATGGAAACAGAGTGAGGGGCTGGGCAGGATTCTCTCCTTAAACCTGGAACCTGTGCAGGATTCTCTCCCTAAACCTGGGATCTGTGCAGGATTCTCTCCTTAAACCTGGAATCTGTGTAGGATTCTCCCTAAATCTGGAATCTGTGCAGAGCAGGAGTCTCTCCCTAAACCTGGAACCTGTGCAGGATTTTCTCCTTAAACCTGGAATCTGTGCAGGATTCTCTCCTTAAACCTGGAATCTGTGCAGAGCAGGATTCTCTTTTCCCCTAAACCTGGAACCTGTGCAGGATTTTCTCCCTAAACCTGGAACCTGTGCAGGATTTTCTCCCTAAACCTGGAATCTGTGCAGGATTCTCTTTTCCCCTAAACCTGGAACCTGTGCAGGATTCTCTTTTCCCCTAAACCTGGAACCTGTGCAGAGCAGCCTGACCTGCCCTGAGGAGCCTGTTGGCCTCTTTTTTGTCTGATGATTTTCCTGCTCGTTTTGTGGTCTGAGCTGTACAATAAATCCAGGGAGAGGCAGCACTTTGCTTTTCCTGGCTTTGATTGGATTTGAGTGCCTGCAGTGCTCATTTATCCATGCAGAAACTCAGCGAGGTTTGCTGGGGGGTCTGCCCTGAGAGGTACCTTTGGAATTTTCCCATTCATCCCTCAGCATTTATTTTGTCAATAACAAATCAGCCTTTGGAATTTTTAAAATTGTTTTCTGTTTTACACACTCCCACACTTCAGGAGAGGGGGAACCTGAGAGCCAAACCTGATGTCCACAAATCCCAGAATCCCAGAAGGATTTTGGCTGGGAGGGACCTTTAAAAACCATCAGGTTGCAGATCTAGGTCGAGGTCTCTCTGCTTTCTGCACCAGGGTGATGTGCAAGAATTAAGAACAGTTTCACTTTTGGATGTACAAAGGACTGATTTTTCTTTCCTCTTACAAGTTTTGAATGTGTTGCTGAACAGCAAAAACATAAGAAATAGGGAGCTGCTTTTTGCTTTTAAAAATACAAATGTGGGATGTGTAAATAAAATACTTGAGTTGCTTTTCTAGCAAAGGCTCTTCTAGCTTTGGCCTTTCCTCAGAGGAATGTTCTGCTTTGGAAATCTGCTGGAGATGCTGCTTTACACCCAATCCCTTGTAAATAATCCAGGAGTTGAAGATGATGAAATCTATCTATCCATAAGGCTAATCCTGGGTGTCCATGCAAAGCAGAGATGTGGCAGGCACTGAGGCAGGGGGAGAATTGATCTGACATTACAGGGAAGATAAGGCACAGCCACACTTCTGCCTGTCTGGGAATGTCTGAATCCTGCAGGGAAGGCTTTATCCCTGGAATCTTTACCCCTGGAATGTGGGAATGCACCTTTGGGTGTCTCAGACAAAGCTGTGCCTGCGGTGCTGAACACATCCAGTTTTTTTTTTAAATAAAATCTGCAGCTCCTGGGAGGAGATCACCCTGCAGCTGGAGTTAGGAGCTCCTCACCCCCTCACTGCCCCTGAGGGGGGTTTGGATGGGGACAGACAGGTGAGTGTCCCAACACCTCCATTTCCAGCCCAGGCTGGCACCTTGCCTTGCAGAGCCTGTGGAACCACTGAATTTCCCTGTTGTGGCAGTACATTTTATTTCTGAGTCACAATCTGTGATTTAAACCTGAATTTTTTTTTTTAATTTGGGTAACTTGGTTCCTGATGGCTACACTCTAGCAAGTGCCACTTTGCTAGCTGCATGCTTTGAATTAACAAACATTTCTTCCTGTCTCCTTTGAATCCTTGCCAAGGCTCTATGTGTCTCCAAGGAAATCCATGGATGAGAAAACTGCCTCTCCTCTGAAATGGTGCAGGCAGGTTCTGGACAACCCCAGCCCTGAGATTGAGGCTGCCTGCAGAACCCTCATCAACAGGCTGGACCAAGGTAGGGGCAGCTGCAGCCTCTGCTGCTCTGGGCTCTGCAAATCCCTCATTCTCAGCAGGAAAATCGAGCTGGGTGTTGTCAGCCCCTCGAATTTTTAAGTTTTGTTAATATTTAAATATATTTAAATGTAAGAAATGTGTAGAGGGAAAAATGTGCTGCTGGTGAGTGGGGAGAGAACCATGGAAAACTCTTCTTGCAGTTTCTTTCTGGAGAAGAACTGGTGCTGAGTATTCCTAGGGGTGATTATTCCTCTGGATATTCCTGCTGGATCTGCCCAGCTGCTCTTCCCTGGGTGACAAAGTTGTCTGCTGCTCATAGCTTTACAACAATGAAATATTAAACTTGAAGAAATGGTGTCACAGGTTTTTCCTCCAATTTATCATCCCCTAAAAGCACTTCCTGGTGGCTGTGTTAATCCTGAGGGGAAATCCTGATTTCACCTGCCTGAAGTGCAGACCTGCAGTGTTGTGTGCAGTGGGGACATCCCTGATCACAGGCACTGCTCTGGGGCTTTGCTTTTCCACCTGGCCTTTGGTGGGAGAGCTCTCAGAACAGATGCAGTTCACAGGACAAAAATGAGTTTATCCAGGTGCAGTTCACAGGACAAAAATGAATTTATCCAGGTGCAGTTCACAGGGCAAAAATGAGTTTATTCTGCTCCTGCCATCACCTGGTGCATATCCTGCCTGTGTCACTTCACAGCCCAGGTTTGTGTGCCATGGGCTGGGCACTGAGGGCTTGGAAAGGAACCTGTGAGTATTTTTTACCTGCCCTGGATCCCCTCTCATCCAGCTGTGCTGCTCAGGATGTGCTGCAGTGTGCTGTGCCCAGCTGGGCTCAGGAGCCTCCAGACACAAAAGCTGTGTTTGGAAAGGTGACAGTCCTTGGAGAATCCATGGAATTGGATTTGGGAATCAATTCTGCAGGAAGCAAGCCCAGCTGGGTCCCCACATTGCTGTCAGAGTTTGTGGTGCCTGGCTTGGTCTCCATGGAAATGCAAGAATTCTGATTTCAGTTTCATCAGCAGTTTGAGCCCTGTGGTTTGGATCTGAGGTCACTGCTTTGGGGCTTGGTCTGGGTTTTTTTAGTTTGCATTCTGTCAGTGTTTGGCACTGCTTGAGATCTCAGGCTTCTCTTGAGTTTAACCTTGGCATTCCTGGTTGGAGATAACTGAATAGACTCTGAGAACAAACTTCTTTTTTTTTTTTTTTTTCATAAACCATCAGTGCTTAGAAATTCGAATGAAATCAATTTGATTGCCTCTTTTCTCTCTGAAATGTGTCAAGCTTCAGTTGTGCTTAGTCTGACCTGGGAGAAATTAAAAAAGAAAACTTAATCTGGTGAATCTTCATTATTTTCTTAGCTGATACCCCCCCAGTGGGGAGAACTGAGTTCTGTGGGCAGTTCAGCTGCCCCTTGAGTGTCTCCAGATCATGGTGTGAGTAATTTCCTCAGTGTTGTAGCTGCTCATTTCCACCTCCAGTGAGGATGGGGGCACTTGCTTTTGCCACCTGCTTTATTTTGGTTGGTATATGAACATGTGAGTGTGTGTGAGCTGAAAGAATTTAATTCAAAGAGTTGGTTTTTGTATTGGATTGGCACAGTTTCTGTGGTTTAATACAGTCTTGGTTCCATCATAAAAATTCAGAATAGAAATTCAGACTAACACACATGTAACATAAAGTTCAGTGAGTTCTCTAAAATGAAGGGGTGCAAAAGTGGCAGCTATTGATGGAAAAAATCATCTGGGAAGCCCAGCATTTGTGAAATGTTTGGCTTCCTTAAAGCCAGGCTTGTCAGGAGTTACTCTTGGAATTCTTCAGAAGGGACAAACCCAGTTAAAGGACACGAGTGGGGCACTGCTGTGCCCCCTGCAGCCTGGCACTGCTGCAGAATTCAATCCTGTTTGATAACCCCTGTATCTTCTTCTTGATCTTGCTATCCAAAATAATTTGCTAACCTTTGTGGCTTTTTTTTTTTTTTTTTTGTATTTTTCCTTCTAGCCAGTAGATGGAAAAACCTGTATTGCAGCCCCCTGGCGTCTCCCAGTGCACATAACCTGAATGCCGAGGCAGGCTCCTGTAGCAATGCACTAAACTCTCCTGGGCACCTCAAATCGACTAACAAAGCACTACTAACCTGTGGCAGCTCAGGTATGGCATGGCACTGCAGCTCTGGGCTCTTTAAAATGCAAGGAGGGTGAGGGATTGGCACAGGGAAAAGTTCTCGTGGTGTTTTGCTCCCTTCCTCACCCAGCTTTCATTTGTGTGGGAGAAAACCTCCTTGCATTCTAAATGTCCTGTAGTTATTTCTTGGTTTGGGTTTCTCTCCTTTCTCTCTCTCTGTATATATATATATTTATAAATTGTACTAATTTTAAAGTGGCTTAAAATAGAAAACAGCTGTTGGGGCAAAAATATATTGCTCTTGAATAATGCTGTAGAGTGTAGATGTGATTTTTATAATGGTTCTTGGATTAGGTTTTCTGGGCAAGGTTTCTCTTGGGAATATTGATTAATGCAGGGAACAGAAAGCTAACAAAGCCTTCAATTCAATTCAATTCAAGAGTGAGCAGCTCAAACAAAATAGCAAAACTTTTCCTTCAGCTTTCATTGTGTGTGGAGGAAGTTTCCTTACCTTAGAGGCAGCTCAGGCACAACTCTTGTTACTCCAGATAATGAAGCTGCTCCGAAATTCTTTGTCCTGCTTGAGGAGCCAGAAGAGCCTTCCAGGAGCTCCATTTGTTATCCCTGCTGCAGTTCCTGCTGTTCCCAGCACCAGGTCTTTGCCTCTTGGCTCTGTTATCAAAGGACTCTTCCTTTTCTCTTTGTTTTGTGTGGAAATTGCTACACCCTACTTTGCATGTTTTCAAACACCGAGCATGTTTAACAGTCTCTGCCTCCAAACTTGATGTTAAATGAACTTTTTTCCCCACTCAGAAAAAGAAAAAGGGTTGCCTGTGGCTGTTTTCACGGGTGCAGGTTTGCTTTTGAGGTCTGATTTTCTGCTCTAAATAGAAATTAACACTAATCTCTGTTCTGCAAACAAAAGGATGCACGTAGGACTGAGGATTTTTGCCAGCTGAGCTCTGCAGGGAAACATCTCTAAGGCAATTTTTATATGAGTTTGGGGGGCAATCCAGGTGTCTGAGCACCTTTCCATCCAGCAGCAGCTCCTGATGAGTAAAACCAAAGTGGCTCTGGCTTCTGGAAGGTTCTGCTGGGTGGGAAGCCAGGACAGGCTCTGTCCTTTCAGAGCATGATGAGTTCACTTCATCTCAGCTGCCTCTTCCCTGTGCCTTGTGCTAACACGAGTTTAAAGTTTCCTGTCAACCCGACTGACTCAAATCTTCTTTTATTTCCAAGAAAAAGCAGCTTTCCAACCCTTCAAATGGAAAAATGTTTAAAGCAGTGACTTCCCTTGAAAACCAAACCAGCCCCTTTGACAAAACCCAGGTGTGGTTTCTGTTTGAAAACCATCAGCAGCTCAGCTTTACTGATGGAAGAAGCAGTTTTATCCCCTCCTTGGCTATTTTTAGCAATTTGAAATGCAACAGCCAAACTAAACAAAGTTGGATTGGGAGTTTTGCCTTTTAGAAAGCTGGTCTCAAGGTCCAGCTGGATTTTTAATCAGTATTGAAGGTGCTGTTTGTTAATTACAGCAGGAAACCTGTGCTCGTTCATTCCACCACATCCTACAGGTGCAAGCCCTGCTCAGGATGGATTTATTTCAACTCTTACAGCCTTTTCCTGACACCAGGAGGAAATAAATGGGATTTTATTGTGGAATATCTTGACTTGGATTGTGTATTTGTGCAGCATGCACCTTTAAGGTACAGCCACACTTCTGTCACTCTATTATTTAAGCATCACAGTTTTCCTGCCATGTTCTGAGAAGATTTGAAGGCAGGGCACCTCCTGAATACTCAGCAGTGGTTTTAAAATAAACCATTTCCCAGCAAAACTGAGCAGCCCTTTCAAGCTGTGATCAAACTCAGGCAGGCAGGAAAAAGCAGCAGGTTCCCAACATTGTTTCTTGGAAGAGAAGTAACTGCTGACAGTGTGAAGTTCAGGTGTAAAATGATTTTTTTTTTACATGGGCACTGACCAAGTCAGCCTCACATCCCTTGTTTGCAAAGCACCCGAAGACTCCAGGTTAAAAACTGAGCGTTGCAATTCTTCAATTCTCATTTCTCCCACCTGGAACCCGAAGTTCCCAGGTTCACTGCCCAATTCCTGGGGTAGATCCCTGCTGCTCCTGGTGCCTTTGGCAGGGTCTCACTGGCTTTGTGTCCCTGTCCCCAGGTTACCTGAGCATGCACTCGGCCCTGAGCTCCCAGTCGTCGGTGGACAGCGAGCTGAGCACCTCGGACGACTCCATCTCCATGGGCTACAAACTGCAGGACCTCACTGATGTGCAGGTCATGGCACGGCTGCAGGAGGAGAGTGAGTTTTGTTTGTGTGTCTCGTGGGGTTTTTGGGGGGGTTTTGTTTGGTTTTGTGGTGGTTTTTTGGTTTTTTAAGAGGCAGGAAAACTTCAATAGCAGCACAGATCGGTGAGGAGCTGTAAATAACCCAGGTGCCCCCCAGGCAGGTGTGTTTCCATGGGAGACACACTTGAAATCTTTATTTCCACCTTTGAAATGCTGGTGGGTGCAGAATGAACAAAACTCAAAGATTGAACCAGTAAATAAGACTCCCATAGCTGAAAATGAGACTTCTATACCTAAATGAGACTCCTCTACCTAAATAAGGCTCCTATAGCTGTAAATGAGACTCCCATTCCTAAATGAGACTCCCATACCTGTAAATTTAGACTCCTGTGAAAAACACTCTTTATTGTTTTGGTAAAAATGTAAAAAGTTTAATAAAAAGATAATAGGAGTCAAACATAAAGGAAAGGGTTAAAAGGGCCAGGGGCTGTTTTGGAAATGTCTTTTTAAATAGGTTTTACAATATATTAACTTGTTGTATGTTTATGTTTTTTTTATGTATAGTTAAACTTTTTTTTTGGGAACTGTTTAGTAGGGCTATTTTTTGGGTTTGATTTTTTAGAGCATGTGTGTTTTTTGGTTTGTGGTTTTAATTTTTTTAAAATTATTTTTTAATTTGGGTGGTGGTTTTGGGTTTTTGCAGTTAGTGAGTGTTGATAATCGTTGTGTTAGCTGTAGGGTTTTTATTACACGTTTATGGGTTGTTATTTTAACTAAGTGGGTAGTTTAAGCATACTATTTAAAAAAAATTATGTTTAACTTTTGTTATTAGAAGAGAAAGAAGAAAAGAAAAAACTACATTTGTACAGAAAAGCTATTTTAACATTATACATATAGCGCTTATTTTAATATTTGCAAAAAGCCAACAACATGTCATGTACTTATAACACTCCTATACCTAAATTAGACTTGTACCTATACACAGTTTAAGAGAGCTGTGAAAATGGGAGGAATCGGTAGAAAGTGAAGCTGAATCTTTAAAAAAAACCCGGTGTAATCACGGACAAAGACCCTGTAACTAATTAAAGTTACAAAGTGGAATGTTTATTCACCAGTGGGTGGCACGGGAGTCACCTCCCAAAGGCGTGACCGCCCCAAACAAGGTTCTTTGCCATCTATTTATTCCCCAAAATTTTACATACAATACATCTGCATAACCCCAGCACCTCCCATCCCCATCCAGTATTAAAATGAGCCCATTAGTCCTTCACGTGTGCGCAGTTCTTCTCTTGAATTGGGTCGGTGGTCTCGAAATGGGTCAGTGGTCTCAAAGGATGAAGTCAGGAGAGTCTTCATCAGGTCTCAGTGACCCTCTGGCACGATCCAAGGCTTCGTGATTAACGGTTTATTATTTTACCTTCTTCTGTACGTAAATTTATTATAGCAGATAATTATACCAATTAGCTCTAGCCTAAGCATCTAGTAATTATCAACCTACCATTTACCTACCTAACTTACATCTTGGAAACTACTTCTACCCTTAGCAGAAATCCTAACTTTTTAAAACCACGATTCAAAGCCAGGAAAGAACCGTGGGATTAAAAAAAAAACAACAAAAAAACAACTAAAACCCAAGGTTTTTCCGCTCAGGTCTGCGGCAGGACTGCGCCTCCAGCTCCGCCTCCGTGTCCCGGCGCAGCTCCAGCGCCTCGCTGCACTCCCTGCGCCGCGGCACCTACAGCGACCAGGAGTTCGACACCTACAGCCTGGAGGATGAGGAGGAGTGCGACTGCTCGCTGTCCCTGCGCAGCGCCCACCGCTACTCGCCCTCCCCGCTCAGCTCCCCGCGCTGCCAGTCGCCCTCGGCCGGCACCGAGCTGGGCAGGGCGGCGGCGTCCAGGCTGCGAGCCCCGCGCAGGGCGGGGCAGAGCCCCATGCAGGAGCGCCTCAAGTACAACGGCAGCGAAGGTGAGGGATGGGCAGAGGCACAGAGGGGTCCCGGCACGGATCTGTGATGTGCCCGAGCTGTGCTGGCTCTGTGCTCGGAGCGGGGTGCACGGCCGGGGACAGGGGGCTCCTGTGCTCCCAGGGGTCTGCGGTCCCCGGGTTCTCCTGCAGCCCCAGGGTTGAGCCCCAGGGTGCTCCTGTGGCCTTTCCTGTGCCCTGTGTTCCAGAAGGGATTTTCTGCCTTTCTCTGCCCCCCCCCCCCCCCCAGTGGAGCTGCTGCTCTTTCCTGGGCATTTCACAGGAGGTAAAGACCAGAAACTTCCCCAGAGTCAGATGGGAACTGCTTGAAGGCTCCATCCCAGCTGAAGCCTCTCAGGCAGGGTGGATTGTTTCCCTACAGAAATGATCAGGAGTGGGTTGCCCAGGGGAGGTGATGGAGTCACCATCCCTGGATGTGGCCTTGGGGTGCTCATGGTGATGCTGGGCTGATCCTGCTGGGATGATCTCAAAGGTTTTTTACACGCCGTGATTTCAAAACCACCGCAGCTAAGGACTGGGCAGGGACTGCTCAGCTTTTTGCAGAGAGCCTCGAGGCAGCAGAGGCTGAGGCTCTGTGTGTGTGTGTGTGTGTGTGTTTGCAGAGGAGCTGAGGCACAGCATGCCCAACCTGGCCCGTAGCAGCCTGCGTGCCCTGGACGCCGTGCGCGGCAGCCGCAGCCTCGAGTCCGACCTGCAGGTGCCCGGCAGCCGCATCCCCAGGACTCAGCAGCGGTCAGCAGGTGAGTGCCAGCCCTCAGGTGAGTGCCAGCCCTCCCACACACCCCATCCCCTCCTCTCTTCACACACAACACCTTCACACGTGCTCTGGTGTCCCTCCCCTGTGTGTGGTCACTGCGCTGCAAAGAGAGGGAAAGGACAGCAGCACACACGGAGCTCTTTGGGGAAAAAAGGCCAAATTTATTGTACAGACAGCCCGGATTGAAAGTGTGTTAGTGCAGCCAGGACAGGACAATTGGGAAAAACATCCTTGGGACAGCACCTCAGGATGTGTCCCACGGGACAGACACCAGGGGTTAATGTTGGTGATGAATTCCACTCTGTTTGTCACCATGTTCTCACCCTGGGAGACTCCTCCCTAACTGAAGCTGCAGTCAGCTTGTCAGCCTGGGAATGGAGCTGAGAGTCAGGAGAAATCCAGGCCTGGAAAGGATTTCCAAGCTGGAATTCCCCGGCTCTAAATGTGTGTGTCCACACCTGTGTGGGGTTGTTGTTTTCTTTAAAGAGCTGTGGGGAGGGTCCAGGGTGGGGGGAGCATCAGAGACCAATTTCCAGGGGACAGAGGAGTGGCACAAAGGTGGGGTTAGGGCATGGGAACCAACAGGGAAACAGGGTGGGAGTGACTGAAAGACTGAGGGACAGGGAACAGAGCAGGGTTTGCTGTGACAGAAGCCACTTGTGTCTCCCTATCTGGGAATGCCTTTCAGGGTCTCTGTGAGGTTAGCTCCTCAGGCACCCAGCTTGTCAGGTTATTTTCTTCAAAAAGCCAAGCAGCTCACAGTTACTATAAAGTTATTTATTGCAGAAGCACATCAGTCTCAAAGGCAAAGACAAAGCAAAGTATGGCAAAAAGCAATGGCAAAATGCAGGTGGCAAAAGGCACCAGCTCTCCCTAATGCATGGTTTTATATAGATACTTTTCAACTAGTTAAGACACAAACTCGAATCACTACTTCTTAACCTAGTAGAATTATAGTTCTTTAGCATGCCAGGTTATGTATAAACTACATGCATGGTCTATCTTGTTCTAACTGAAAAATGTAAGCAATATTCTTAATTATGCATTTATTATGTCTGAAGCTAGGTTCTTGGAGCCTCCAAGGAAACACCATGTTTTTCAACCTTCACTAGAATATGTACTACTACTCTGGCATCTAAGACCCTTTACTTACTAAAAGCACTTAAAACTTATTTTACTTGCTTGCTTATACTAAAATTTTACTTTATGTGTGAGTGGCTTAACAGACTTCATCCAAAAGCTTTAATTCAATCCCTGCATTCTGATCTCTCTCCGAAGGATTCAGAGAGACTCCTGACTCACTGAGAAACTCGGCAAACTCTTTGTTTTTTGTGGCTCTATCCCAGGTCTGACTCCCAGCAAGCTCAGGTATTCCTCGGGGGCAGCGCAGTCGCCGCTCACGGCTCGCCAGCCCTGCAAGGCTCCGGGAGCCACGTCTCTGCTGCCGGGCAGGCAGGTGGGCAAACCCTGCAGCTACACAGCCCCTGCAGCCCCGGCCCGCAAGGCACAGCTGCACACGGGCTCCCCCGGCAGCGGCTGCGCGTCCCGGAGCAGCAGCGCCGTCACGGTGGCCAAGGGCTCTGCCCCCAAGGCACGGCCGGCCGTGGCAGGAGTGGCCGTGCCCAAGGGAAAGGCGACGCCCCCGTCCAGGAGGTGAGTGAGGCTTGGCAGAACCCTCAGACCTTCCGCGGCAGGGTGGGAGCTGTCCCTGCACTTCCATCTCTTGTTCTTGCTGCTGGTTTGTAATGCTGCAATTCGGAGTTGCATGGTTGAGAGGAATTAAATTGATTCAGATTTGTTATTATGATATAACTTACACCAGACTAACAAGCAACCAGTGTTTGTTGATTTTTAATGTCCCATCGGAGCCTTACATTGAAATGTATCTCCTTTAAAAATTCCCTTTTTCATGGTTTTAATCTCCTAATTTATATCAGTACTCTACATACCTGATTATTTTTCATGTGTTCAGTTACCTTTGCATGGAGAATATTTCTCATGTTCTCAATCATGGGCTGAAGTCACAGCAGTGTGAATTGGGGACATATCAGTGTTTAATCACCCAGCAGCAGCCACTGAATTTCCTTAAACTGTCTCAAACTGGTGCTGAGGGTGTGACAGCAACACTTCACCCATGACAGGGAGATGTTGTAACACAAACCCCAAACCTGTGTCCACTACAGGGCACAGCCTGGGCTGTTCCTGAGCTCTTGTTCTGTCCCCCCAGGTTCCTCCAGGCAGCACAGACCCCCCAGGCCCCCGAGGATGACTCCTGGAAGGATGGATGCTACTGAGAGCCCAGAAAACTCCTGTGTGGAGCAGATCCCAGCTGGCTGGGCACGACCTCCCTGGGAAAGGCCCCGAGCCCCTGTCCCTGCAGACTCTGTACATATCCCAGCCCTCACTCCGTGCTCCCACAGCACCCACCTCCCTCTGCTCTGCCAGGAGCTGGGGCTGGGACACAGCTCCCACCCCTCACTGAACCCTGAGTCTTCCCTGAAGACTGGAAAAGCCTTATTTGATCCCAGCCCAGCTGCAGCCCTGGGGAAGGAAGGAAGGAAGGAAGGAAGGTGTGCCCCGTGCCCTCCCAGGGTGCTGCAGAGCTGGGGGTGTCCTCTCTGTGCCACAACTCTGAGCTGGTGCTGGGGCAGAGCTCGTGGAGAGTAGAAATAGTGACATAGGTGTTAGATTTGAGACTTTTTAAACCCAACCTGATGTACTCTAATATTTGTCTGGAATTCAACTGGGTTTGTTTTTTCTTTTTTGTTTGTTTGTTTTTTTGGTTTTTTTTTACTTTGTATAGAATGTATTTCTGCTACTTTTTATTGTTTGGTCTAGAGCTGCAGCAGGTTTTTATAACTGTAGAACACTCTGTTGTATCCAGGTGTCAGCACAGGTCACGAGGAGCAGTACACAATATTTGTGTGGGGTGGGAACAGGCAGGGACAGGGATGCCAGTTAAAAACTGCTGGGCACCAGCACCTTCTTACCTCAGCTGAGTGAATTCACCACCACTTCAGAGTGAACTTTTTAAAAATCACCTTCCCTCACAGCTTTGTCTTGAAGTGTTGGAGCTCTCAGCTGGTTCCCAACTGCCCTGACTTTTGTAGAAGTTTTCTACTGTCTCTTAAGGATTCTGTTCCAGTGTCCTTTTCCTCAGCAAGTGCTGGATGCTACAAATACAGTCTTAGTCCAGGAAATATGCACTGATAGCAATGTTCTCCCTGCCATCAATGTGACTTTGATAGTGTAGTTTAATAAAATGTTATGGTGCTGAAACAACAGATCTGCTTTATTCTAACAGTGAGTTTTGTGTGGGGCTTCTGACAGAAAAGAGATCTGCAAGGATAAACAGGGCTCCAGTGAAGTGTGGTAGGATGCAAGGAGTGAGATTTAATTCCTTGGAGATCACAAGGACGAGGTGGGTGTCAGTAAATTAAAAACCCATTTGTGAAACATCCAGAGGCAGGAAGCAGCACAGGGGAAGCTCCTGCACTGCAGAGATCTCTTGGGATGCAGGGGAACAGGAAGAGACAGCTGAGCCCAGGCCTGTTCCTGTGCCACCACTGGAGAGCTGCTGCTCTTTCCTGGGCATTTCACAGGAGGCAGAGACCAGAAACTTCCTCAGAGAGTCAGATGGGAGCTGCTTGAAGGCTCCAGCCCAGTTCAGGCCTCTCAGGCAGGGGGGATTGTTCCCATTTTCTCCAGCCTGGCAGAGCTGGCTGCAGTTCCAGGCTGAGCAGAGCAGCAGGAAGGTGCTGAGGTTGGATCCTGCTGGGATTCCCAGGGGTTTCCATACAAACCTGATGCTGGAGGAGGCTGTCCCAATTCAGGAGGGAGCACAGCACCACTGGGAGCTGTTCATTTAATTTTATCCTTGCATTTTTCTGAGCTGTTCTCACACTTCAGCTCCCAATGTTCTCCATTTCATGGCTGTTACCATGAAAATGCAGCTTTGCCTCAAACTGAGATAACAACTCCCAATATTTTCCAAGTCCAAGAGGAAATCCAACTCCCTCATCCCAAAGCATCCCTGCTTCCAGAACCTTCCTCTGCACCAGCACTGAGCACTCCCAAGGTAAGCTTTCCACCAAACTCTGCTTTCTGTACAGGAATTTTATTGAAATCAAGGTCATGGGATTTTTTTTACACTAATGCCTCAGTGCATCCTCGAGAAGGAAAGGAAGGATTTTCTTTAAAAATTATTTGTACATAAGACAAGAAATCATCCAAATGAACATGGTAACAGCACTAGAACATGCATGGCTGCACCTGGGGCTGCAGGAGCTGCAGGGAGGGGGCTCCAAGCTTTACATTCACAACAGAAACAGAAGCAGGTGCCAGCGGCCACTGGCACTTTGTGGGTATCCATCACCCTTGGTGAAACTTCAGCCCAGCAGAAGACAAATCCAAAGGAGCTGCTGGTTACAGGAGACTCCAGTTCTCGACCTGGAGGAAGCTCCGTGCTTGGTGCCACACTGAAGGGCAGCAGAGCCACGTCCCCACCCTGCCAGTGCCACCAGCACCTCGTGCTCCAGCTCAGGCACCAAAAGAAGCCTCCCCTTCCAGCCCTCGACTTCCAAAAGCAGATTCCTTCCCCTCCCCGAAGGGTGTTTCCACTTTTTCCCTGGGAAAGGAGCCCATCAGCTCCAGCTCCAGTGTCCCCAGCAGCTCCAGCTCCACAGCCAGGCCTGCCTTGGGATGGAGATGTGCAGCTGGCACAGAAACAGCAACCCTGAGCCTGCATTTGGTTACCAGCCTTGGGTTTGGTCTGAAATCCTCCCCGAGGAGAACGTTCATCCTCGGGCAGAGCCTTGGAGAAGTCACCAGCCACCAACTCCAACCCTCCTGTGCCCTCAGTTCCAGTGCACACCTCCCAGGAGAAGCACAAGCAGCAGCTCCCTGGCACCTCAGCAAGCCACACTGGCCCCAAATTCACCGTAGCCTGTGGCAGAATTAGAAATTCTATTCATTGCAGTCCACCCTCTGAAGGAGAGCAGGAGAAATCATCTGTGAGAAAGCAGATCCTGAACCGTGTGCTGTGTCCCCTGTGCCACCAGCCCGGGGGAGGTGAGGAAGAAGTGAGGATGAGGAGGCAGCCATTGGACACGCTGAGGTGACCCCACACCTCCTCCTGCCTGCAGCAGCACCTCCACCTGTGAGTGCACAAAGCCCAGCCCCCCCTTTGTCACCAGGGTGACACCTGCAGCACTGGCAGCCACCAGATGTGGCCAGATGTGCAGGAGAGGCTCTCTGGGAACCCAAACCCCATTCATTTGGCTCTGCCCACCCCAAACCTCCTCTGTGGGACAGCTCCAGCCCAGGTGGAGCTGCAGCCACTCCTGTCCCCACCCAGGGGAAGCCACAGGGACACGGGGCCAGCATGCACAGAGCCCTCTGCAGGGGTGGCATTGGGACAGCAAAAGGAACACCAAAATCCTCTCAAGTAATGAACCCAGCCCACTCTTGAGGGGAGGAGCAGCAACCAGCTGGGTCTGTCCGGGTGATAAGGCAGAAAGTCTGAAGTCCTGGAGGGCTGGGAGGGTGGAGGTGGCAGTGGTGACAGGCAGGAGTCACTCTGGAGGTTCCTTCTTCACACTCTGCCTCATCTCCTGGGGAGCAGCTCCAGCTGCAGCTACTTCTGCACACAGCTGGGCCAGGCCAGCCCCCCACATATGGCTGACAGGATGATGTACAGGATCACCTGGGCAGGGAAAATGGCAATATCACAGCGATTAGGGACTGCCAGCACTCACTGACTGCCACAGCAGCCACCTGGAAACCCCAGAAGAGCCTGTGTGACACCCTCCCATCCCTCCCTGCAGCTGGGAACTGTCCCCAGGGAGTGACAAAGTGCTTCCCACCCTGCCCCTGTTCCATCCACAGTGCCTACAGCTGGACGGGAACTGTCCCCCCCCAAAAAAGCCACTTCAGAGTCACAGAATGAGATGCCACCAGGACTGAGGGCTAAAAAGCCACCCCAGCTGCTGCTGGGGCAAGCAGGGGCAGCTCCTGGTGCTCCCAACTCCTCTCAGAGGGTCACAAAGGTTGGAAAAAAACCTCCACAATCACCGAGTCCAACCTTTGATTAAATCCCTCCACATCCTCTCGTTTTCTGAACCCCTCCATGGTGACCCCAGCACTGCCCTGGGCTCCATCTCTCTGTCAGGGAAGGAATTTTTCCAAATATCCAACCTGAATCCCCCCTGATTGCCTGGGAGAAGAGGCCAAGCCCCTGCTCAGCACAACCTCCTTGCAGGGCCTTGTAGAGCCAGAAGGTGCCCCCTGAGCCTCCTCCTCTCCAGGCTGAGCTCCCCCAGCTCTGATTGCCCAGGTCCTTCATCCTCCTCACACAAGGACACTCAGTGCCCTGGTTCTGCCCTGCCAGGCAGGGCTGGGCACACACAGAGCCCAGGGCACAGAACAGGGCACACACAGAGCCCAGGACACAGAGCCCAGGGCACACACAGAGCCCAGGACAGTGCCAGGGGTTTGGTGTTCCCAGCCTGGCACAGCAGCTCCAGGCTCCACACTCACAATGGACACGATGATGATGACGATGGTGAGCTTGAGGTTCTTCATACACATGGCTCGGGCAAGGTTCCTGCTGGTGGTTTTGAAAGTGACTGACTGCAAGAGAAAACAAGGGAAATCCCAGGATGGATGGGTTGGAAGGGACCTAAATCCCATCCAGTGCCAGCCCTGCCATGGCAGGGACACCTCCCACTGTCCCAGGCTGCTCCAATCCCCATGTCCAACCTGGCCTTGGGCACTGCCAGGGATCCACAGCTGCTCTGGGTAACCTGCTATGGAAATATTTGGGATGTGGTTGTCCCATCCCAAATATCCTCTCTGTACATCTCAACAGGATTTGGGCACCAAATGACCCCAAACAGCCCAGGCTGTCTCAGTGCATCCCTTCCCACCCAGCCCTGCCCCAGAAGCAGCCATCCCATGGGGCAGTGCCAGCTTTTCCTACAAACCACCCTCCCCGAGGCTGCAGCAGGCAGGAACCACATCCCTGGGAGCTGCAGCTCTGCCTCAGAGCCCATTCCCAAGGTGGGGAACAGCCCTGGATCTCCCTCCTGTGCTGTGGGACATCCCCCTGAAGGATATTCCACCCCTTCACTCCCTGTGCTTCCCACGGGGACAGCTCCTCCATCAGCCCAGCTGCTGCAGGAATTCCAGTCCCTTTCCCTAAAGCTCCACCTGAGCTTTCAGCCCTGCCACCCCCTGAGGATGGGGGGAGGTTTGGACACCTGGGAGCTCCAGGCATCTCTGCTGCCCCTCCAAAGCAGCTCATGGATGTTGGGATCCCACACAGGAGCTCCTGGCACTGTCCCTGGATGCCACAGGAGCTGGGCACCAAGCCATGGTGCTGAGCCAGGGCCAGGCATTCCCAAAGGAATAGACAAAAAGCTTCCAGAGTGCACAGCACTTTGCTAGATAACCCTGCTTTAGAATTATATTAATTTGGGGTTTTTCCAGTCTTCACTTCCTCAGAAACACTCCGAGAAGCTCCAGAGTCTTTAAAGATTATTTAGGTGCAACAACTCAGCTTTTGAAATTTTACATCAGCCACACAGTTCCTGCTGCTATCAGAACAACTCCACACAGATGCACATTTTGCAGTTTATTTGCATCCAGCTGCCTCCAGCCCAGGCTGCCAGGGCAGAGTAAATTGTGATTTTATCTCTCCTATCACTGCAGATAACCAGAGGGGTTTTTTTTGCCCCCGTGATGAGGACAGGGATGTGTCACCCTGGGCTGGCTGTGGCACAGGGAGCAACTGGACCTTCCCCAAACTGGGAGGCAGCTGGGGAGGATTCCCTGCAGGTCTCCACGCTCCTGTGTCCCTTTCAGTGTCCCCAGGAGCTGTCCCCACCTCCCTGCTGCACAAACACAACTTCCCCACTGCCAGGATTCCCCCAGGCTCACCGAATCCACGAGATTCTCTGTTTTATCAATCAGCAGCTCCAGCTTCTCTCCTCTTTGTGCCACAAGGTCTGGAGAAAAGACACAAAAATCCAGCTCTGAAGGTGAAATCCCAAAAAGCAAAAAGCTGCTCCCAACATCCAAGCCCAAGCCAGGAGCTCGTGGCTGCAGCCTCCAGCTTTCCTGGGATAACCACGGGTTGGGAACAGCCCCACATCACACAGGCTGCACTTTGGGACTGAATTTTGGGTCAATTCCAGATCTCAGCCTCTGTTTTGGATGCCAGACTTGTCAAACCCAAACCCAAGCCAAGGGAAGCTGTACCTATGTTCCGGACCATGATCCCTTTGAGTTCATCGATCTGGGCCTGTGTCTCTGCCACCTGGTCTGGGCCCTTGCTCTCTGAGTGGTATTTCTGCAACAGAACAGGGAAAACAGGAGCTTCAAAAACCCGGGAGAGAGGGAAAACAGGAGCCTCAAAAAACAGGCATGAGGGAGAAGAGGAGCCTCAAAAAACAGGATCCAGGGAAAACAGGAGCCTCAAAAACCAGGACTCAGGGAAAAACAGGAGCCTCAAAAGCCTGGAGTCAGGGAATACAGGAGCCTCAAAAAAACAGGATCCAGGGAAATCAGGAGCCTCAGGATCCAGGGAAAACAGGCAATTTGTGACTACTTTAAGCTATGGCTGAATTCTTGCTTCTCTAAATCTCACAGCCCTGAGGCTGATGTGTAATAAATCTGAGACACCTTGTCTTCAATCCAAGGGACATCTCCACAAAGCCCACCCCAGGAGGATTCCTGCTGGAACCTTGGAAACTGAGAATTTGGGATTTTCTGTGTTGACAGGCACTGATTCCCAGGAAAACATTGCTTTTGACTTGAGGCTGTGAAGGAGGCTCCCAAAATTGAATGACAGAACTGGGATTGTGGGTGTGTAGTTTGAGTAAAAGTGTGTAATACCACAGGGTGAAAAATTTAGAATTTAAGGTCTTAGGGTATAGCAATATACAGAAAGCAAGATGGAAGTTTTAGGGCAGAGGTTTCTTTTTTTTTTTTCACCTTCCTCTTCATGGGTCTGGATGATATTTTGTATGATTGGATAAAAAAAACTCACATTGTGGGTGACAAGTGGTTGGTTACTGGGTTAAAAGTAAAAATAATTTAGGTGGCATTTCTTAATTGGACAGATTGGAGAGAGAGAGAGAGATAAATCTCCATTTTTACTTTGTTAGCTTGAAATGCTGTAAAATTCACTGTAACACAGATAAAAATCTGAGTCCAAACAAGAGATTTCATTGGATCCCGATCCTGACAAAGGCAAAAAAAACAAAACCAAAGGAACAAAAATGCACCAGGTTGTTGTGGGGAGAGCTGGGCTGGCAGGGAAGGGCTGGGGCTCACCAGCTGGGCAGCCAGCACAGAGGAGAACTCGCTGTTCATGGCGTAGGGCAGCGCTGTCTGAGCCCGAGAGCCGTACGTGGTCTGGAAACGCTTCCTGATCTCGGCCAGGAACGTGAACGCTCGGGAGCGCTCAAAGTCCTGAGGGCAGACACACAGCGTGAACAACGGCAACAGCAACAGCAGGAACAACAACAGGAACAACAGCAGGAACAACAGCAGGAACAGCAACAGCAACAGGAACAACAGCAGGAACAGCAACAGCAACAGGAACAACAGCAGGAACAGGAACAGCAACAGGAACAGGAACAGCAATAACAGGAATAGCAGGAACGTGAACAACAACAACAGGAACAACAGGAATAGCAACAGGAACAACAACAGCAACAGCAGGAACAACAACAGCAACAGCAGGAACAGCACCACCACCCTGCCAGGCTGGGGGGCTGTCTGAGGTTGCAATGCAGGATGTGACCAAAAGTTTGGATTCTGTCACCAGGGCAGTGATCCTGATCTCTGTGGGGATCTCTGCTGTTCATGTTCCAGCTGTTCACCCAGCTGTGGCAGTGTTCTTTATCTTGCCCACAGCCCATCCTCCCTCCAGGAGATCTCTCCTGTTCATGGCCATGCAGTCCCAGGGCAGGGCTGATCAAATTCCATCATCCCATTGGGAGATGCTCCAGCCAGGGCAGGAGCCGAGCATTTCCTACCCAGATCAAAGGGGAGATTTGGAACAGCAGAGCAGCCTTTTCCCACTGGATCCCAGAGGAAAACCAGAGCCTTGCACATCATCCCTGCAGCTTTGGAGGAAAAGTGCACCTTGTGCAGGAGCCCTGCTCCAGCAGAACCACATCTGTCACTGCAGGAGGATGCAGCCACCATGGAATGGGACTGCACCAACCCTGACTGACTGACGGGGGCACCTTGGATTCTCCCTCTGCCCCTGCTCTGGGTTTGTTCTCTGCAATACTGCATTGCTATTGGCATTTTCCTGGCAAAGAACTGTTATTCCTGTTCCCATAGCTTTGCCTGAGAGCCCCTTAATTTCAAGATGATAATAATTTGGAGGGAGGGGGTTTGCATTCTCCATTTTAAAAAGAGGTTCCTGCCTTTCCTAACAAACATCTGTCTTTCAAACCAAGACAGGGGCTGCAGCTCCCAGCTCTGCCTGGGACACTCCTGCACTGAGGGGAGCAGTTCCTTCAGCACTTCCAGAATTTGGGAGCAGCAGGAAATGCCACTGGCACCTGGAATGGTCTCTGCAGCACCAACCCACTGCTCTCACTGAGACACAAACTGGGCAAAGCCAACAGCTTCACCCCAAAACTCACAACCCACACATCCTCCCGTGGCAGGGGCTGGGATGGGATGGTTTGGAAGGTCACTCCCAACCCAAACCATCCCAAACTCCAATCTGAGCTCCAGGCTGAGCTCAGAGCTGTAACTGAAGTTACTGAAGCTCCAGGGGGAGAAAAGGCAACTCAGGGCAGCCCTCATTAATAAATACTACGTGGAAGCCCAAATTCCCAGATTTCCCTGGGCTGTAGGTGTGTCCCCAGTACTCACATCATCTGTGATGCACAGGTAGATGATCCTGTCCTGGCAGATGTAATGGAACAGGTAACTGCAGGGATTGAAAGGAAGAAACAAAACATCATTGGGAGCTGCCACTTTTCCAGAATTTCATTTTTTCCAGAAGCCACCGCTGCCTTTGGGGGCTGGCAAGAGAAAATGCCAGTTATTCTAGGGAGCTGGCACAGGTAAGTATGTCCCAGGGAAATCTCCAGGGAAGTGAGGCTGGGGCACAGCTCTCTGCTCCCATAAAAAAAATTCAAAAATCCTTGCACATCCACAACTCTCCTGGAAGGAGTGAGGTGAAACTTGTCTGGCACCACCCTCAGAGAGTCCAAGAAGGATCCCAGCAGCAGAGAGAGAGAAACCCAAGAATTCCTCATTTTCCTTGGAGATTTATGCAGGAGACACAGAAGTTCTTCAAAAACAAAAATAACTCATTAAAAGAATTTCAGGAGTTCAAAATTTAAAGAAACTCAAGTATTTCCTGTTTCAGAATGGGAGAAACAATCTTGGACAGAATCCAGGGAGTTTAGGTTGGGAGGCACAGGATCCCTGGGAGGAACTGGACAGGAGGAACAATTCCAAGTGCTCATGGAGCTTCAGAGCTCCCACATCCTGCCCAGCTACCTCCAAAAATGCACCACAGCACCCCTCAAACTTTTCAGGTGGTTGAGCAGCACTCAAGAAATTCCTTTCACTTAAAGGATTAACTTAAAATATCAAAATTTATCCTTAAAATTCCAGCAGGAGGGAAGAGCTGCAGCACCCGAGGTGTGTCAGACTTCAGAGCAGGCACTGGAGGATTTGGGAAGCCCAGCCCAGTTCTCATCTCCTGCATCCTCAGAACAGCTCTGACACAACAGCCTGGGCACCAGAGAGGACCCAGCCATGCTGCCAATTCCCAAAAAAGAGCTGGAATGGGCTCCAACACCTCTAAATTTGGGATTCCCATGGTTGTTTTAGTTTGTTCCCACTGCACTTCCCACGTGCAGGTGATGAAGCTTCAGCTCCCTGCTCTACCAACACTGACCAAGGGCTTTTCAGAGGGCTGGAAAAATCCTGGGAAAAAGCTCTGTGTGTCCTGCAGACTGCATTTGGGGCAGCCCAGGATGACTCCACGTGAGCACAGCTTGTCTCAAAGCCCCACAGGCAGCCCAAGAAGGGTGACAGTTTTACCTAAAAAGGTTCAAGCCCCAAAAAAAACCCAGGGGAAGCTTCCAGAAGCCAAACTCCAAAGATTCCACAGTTGGAAGGAACCCTCCAGCTCACTTTGGAATTGTATAAAAATGGAAAACCTGATTTTGTGTCAGCTGCCTTGTGCTGCTGCTGGAGCTGAACTCAAATCCTGGGTGTGCTGCAAAGTTCTGGGGGACAGCAGGAGCTGCTGAGCTCCATCAAACAGGAATTTGGATGGGAAAAAAATACAGAATCACAAAAAAAACCCCCTAAAACTCCCAGCTCCTTCCTGTCCTCATGCATGCCCACAATTCCCCCCAGAGCCCAGGAGAGGGGTTACTCACCTGCCATGGGAATAGGTGAGTTTGTTGTTCTCAGATGGGATTTTGGCCAGGATCTGCTCAGTCACCTCCAGGAAGTTCCCTCCACACCAGGCATGCTTGGCCAGGATGGTGGTGCCCCTCGCCACCACAGCAAACAGGATGGCCATGGCTGCTCCCCTGCTTGGGGACACAACAGGGGGGACATCAGCAGCTGGCACAGGGACCAGGACACAGCCAGGACACCACACCACAAAGTTCTCTCACTTCCCCTTCGAGGTTCTGCCCCCAGCAACACAAAACCCAACATTAAAAAAGGGCTTTTGTCACCCCTGTGCCCTGTGAGGGTGGCAAAGCTGAGCCCAGGGCAGCTGTGGCTGTCCCTGAATCCCTGGAAGTGTCCAAGGTGAGGCTTGGAGCCACCTGGGACAGCAGAAGGTGACAGGAGCTGGGACTGGATGAGCTTTAAGCTCCCTTCCAACCCAAACCCCTGTGGGATTCCCCAAGTCTCCAGGGCTGGAAAACCATCCCTGCTGCCACAGAAAGGGACACTCTCAATCAGCTCAAGTATCAGCACATTAATGTGGGGCCTGAGCCAGATCTGGCACATGGCAGAGCCCAGCTGGGACAGCTGCCCTGCTCATCCTGCCATCCCTAAGCCTCTTTTCTGCTTAGGAAGGGCTTAGGAGCCTGCAAAACCCCAAAATCTCATTTTTCACTTTGCATTTAGGCCCTGCTTATTACCTGCTCTGTTCTGTGCCTAGGCAGATGTGGCAAGATCCCAGACCTATCCCAAATCCCCCAGGAGAACTCTCTGGGAGCAGCCACAGAGCAGGAGTGGGTGCTGAGCTGCTGGATCCAGCTTTTCCATCCCCCTGGTGATATTTAGGGATCGCTCCTGGATTAACAAGGCTGTGAAAGGAGATCCAAGCACCACCCCAGCAGGGCTCTCCTGGCCAGGCTGAGCTCCACAGATCCAGGCCTGGCCAGCACTGGCCACATCTCCAAACCTCCCACAGGTCTGAGCCCAGCATGGGAGGGAGGAAGGATAAAGTCATGGATTTATTCACAGGACAGACTCCACACAACCACCTGGGAGCAGTGCCAAGGGGACAGAACCGTGGAATGGTTGGGGTTGGAAGGGACATCAAGACCATCCCCGTGGCAGGGACACTTCCCACTGTCCCAGGCTGCTCCAAACCCCATCCAAGATGGCCTTGGACACTTCCAGGGATCCAGGGGCAGCCACAGCTGCTCTGCCCTTCCCTCTGCTGTGAGCAGCATTCAATGTGACTTAGACAAGGCTGAATTTTCTTTCATGCTCAGAAATTTGTTGGGTCTGGTTTGGCTGCTCTTCCAATGGAGCTGCTGGCTCCTGCAGGAAGCTTCCAAGGAATTGCTTATTCCTTTAAGTTTCAGCTCTGAGTAATCTCCACTTTGGCTCATTTTCAGGTTGAAATGCTCCTGTCTTAAATGCACTGTGAGCTCACTAAGCCCAGGGAACTCACTGCACCCTCCTGTCCCTCCAGAGCCAATGGGCACAAAGGCTGTGGCCAGCCCAGGGCTGCCCCAGGCCTGTGGAGCAACAGCTGGGCTCAGCCTGGAATCACAGCCACCCCTAAACCTGGAATCACAGCCACCCCTAAACCTGGAACCACAGCCACCCCTAAACCTGGAACCACAGCCACCCCTAAACCTGGAACCACAGCCACCCTAAACCTGGAACCACAGCCACCCCTGAACCTGGAATCACAGCCACCCCTAAACCTGGAACCACAGCCACCCTAAACCTGGAACCACAGCCACCCCTGAACCTGGAATCACAGCCACCCCTAAACCTGGAACCACAGCCACCCCTAAACCTGGAACCACAGCCACCCTAAACCTGGAACCACAGCCACCCCTAAACCTGGAATCACAGCCACCCCTAAACCTGGAATCACAGCCACCCCTGAAGCTGGAATCACAGCCATCCTCTGGAGCAATCAGGGGAGTGTCCAGCACCAGGAATCCACTGTCTGCTCCTGCAGCCACCCAGGAGCCAGAGAAAGGAGCAGCAAACACATCCCTGTCCTGCAGGAATTCAGGGCACAGAGCCCACAGACACCTCAGTCCCCTGAGCAGAACAAATGCAGCCCCAAAGTGAGGAGTGTGAAGTGGTTTAGACAATTCCTGCACATTTCTCTCCATTTAACATCGGGTACTGGTGGAACTCCCAGCCCTGAGGTGACACCAGGCCAGCAGCAGTGTGCTCAATTCCATTCCCTGAGCTCATGGCTCTCACCTGCCAGGATTCACAGTCCTCATCTCCCCAAATCCAGCCCAAAACTCCCTGAGTTCACAGCCCTGACTCCCCAGATCCCTGGCCCTTGCAGTACTCAGGGTACAGGAGCCTGTGCTCAGCCCCAGCTTTGAGCAGAAGGGGTTAAATGAAATAAAAGAGATTAACAAGGAACATTTTCCTCCCTGAGCAGCCCCGTACCAGCTACTCCTGGTAGTAACACAAATCTGTTAAACTGCTCCACAACGTCCTCCCTCAGCCCTTACAGGAATGAAATCCCTTTAAATCAACCCTTCCTGCAGAGCTTTCTTCTAAACTAAACCTAAACTTACAATATCTCACAGCTGGATGCAGCCACGATCAAACCTTCCAGAAAGACACTGCAGGATGCACGAGCTGCTGGAGGATGCTACAAACACAGCAGGGTTTGGGTTAGAGGGACCTCAAAGCTCACCCAGTGCCACCCCTGCCATGGCAGGGACACCTCCCACTGTCCCAGGCTGCTCCCAGTCCTGTCCAACCTGGCCTTGGACATTTCCAGGAGCATCCACAGCTTCTCTGGGCCCCCTGTGCCAGGGCCTGCCCATCCTCACAGGGAGGAATTCCTTCCCAATACCAGGGCATGGAAAAAAGGCACAGAAAAAGCTTCTTCAGGAAAATCAAAAACACAGGCTCAGCATGATGTTTCAAAGGATGATTTCCTGGCCCAGAAGATTCCCAGCTCAGTGCCAGTGAGCCATGGAAATGCCTGCACTTCCAGAAATCCTCTTACAGAAAGCAAAGGGCACCACGCTGCTTTTTAAGCACAGAACAAGGGGAGGTGTTGCAACTCAGCCAGTTGCAAAGTGCTGCAATAAAGAGATCGTTTGAGGAGGGTGAGCTCAGCAGAAAGCAGCCCTGGCTTCCCTTTAACCTCTGCTGGGCAGCTGGAAAAATCTTTATTTCATTACAGAATATTCCACGCTGAAGCCCTGGGGCTCTCCTGTTCATTTTGAGCCTGAGAATTGTGACATTTGTGCTCCAACTTATCCCAAGGTCAGTTTCCCTTCTGCACACAATTTACTCCAGGTTCTCCCACTGCATCACTAGGGAAACAAATCAACAAAGAAATTAATTCCCGTGCTCCTCCAGCCCCATCACCTTTCCTGGAAGCAGCACTGCAGGGTTTGGAGAGGGGTAAGGACACACGACAGGATCATGACTGAGTAAGGGAACACGAGCATCCCAAAGCACAGAATCAGGGAATTGTTCGGGTTGGAAAAGCCCCACAAGACCACCGAGTTCAACCATTCCCCAGCACTGCCAAGGCCACCCCAACCCGTGTCCCCAAGTGCCACATCCACAGGGCTTTTAAATCCCTCCAGGAATGGGCACTCCATGGGCTGGACACTCCTGTCCAGGTCAGAATGTTCCCAATCTCCCCCCAACCTCCCTGGCACAGCCACATCCTTCCCTGGGAGCAGAGCCTGACCCCCTCCAGCCTCCCCACACCCCCTACCCTAATTAGTTAATTAACCAATTAAGCCATGCAGTGCTACGTTTGTGACACCATCCACTGCCACACACACCAGTAACACCTCAATAACACGGCAGCAATACATGGGTAACACCCCAGTAACACAGCACTAACACACTAATAATACCCCAGTAACACCCCCGGGGACACACTAAAAACATCCCAGTAATGTGGCAATAACACCCCCAGTAACAGACCAGTAAGACTCCAGTAACATCCCAATAACACGCCACTAACACCCCCAGTAACACACCAGGAACACAGCGATATAACACTCCAGTAACATGGAAATAACACCCCAGTAACACATCAATAACATCCCAGTAACACCCCAGTAACATGGCAATAACAGCCCAGTAACACAGTGATATAACGCACCAGTAACAGCCCAGTAACACAGCAATAGCAGCTCAGTAAAACAGCAACAACACACCAGTAACAGCCCAGTAACACAAAAATAACAGGCCAATAACACAGCGATATAACCCCAGTAGCATCCCAGTAACACACGAACAACACCCCAGTAACACGCCGCTAACAGCCCAGTAAAGGGCCAGCAGCACTCCCGTAACACGGCAACATCACCCCGGTACCCCCGCTGCCTGTCCCGGTCCCCATTCCCGGTATCCCCGGTCACCCCGAGCCTGTCCCCGTTCCCGAGCGCGGCCTCCTCCCGCCGGCAGCGCCCTTGGCCGGCGGGGCTGGGGCCGTGCCCGGGGCTGTGCCCGGCCGGATCCCCACACCCGAACCCCCCCGGCCCGGCCCTCCCGAACCCCCCCCGAGCCCCCCGGGCCGAGCCCCCCGCGCTCACCGGCGCTCCGGGCCCCGCCGGCCCCGCTCGGCCCCGCCCGGCCCGGCCCGGCCCCGACGCGTTTCCGGCCGCGGGGCCGCCGGGAGAGCGGAACGGCGGCACCGGAACCGCCATGGCCGGCACCGGCACCGGGCCCGCGCTGGAAACCGTGAGGGCACCGGGAGATGGGATCGGGGAAAGGATCGGGGAAGGGAAGGGAGCGGGGAAGAGATCGGGGTCGGGGAAGGGATGGGGATTGGGATTGGGGAAAGGATCGGGGAAGGGAAAGTCGGGGAAAGGATTGGGATCGGGGAAGGGATCGGGATCGGGATGGGGCTCGCTCGGGGTTGGGGAAGGAATCGAGATTGGGGTCGGGATCGGGATCAAGATCGGGATCGGGGTTGGGGTCGGCTAAAGGATCGGGATCAGGGTCGGGATCGGGACCGGGATCAAGATCGGGATCGGGGTTGGGGTCGGGGAAAGGATTGGGATTAGGATCCGGATCGGGATCGGGGGTTCCCTCTCGCTCCCTTACAGGATGTGGAGCAGCGTGCCGGGCTCTGCTCCCGAGAAAAGCAGCCCCACGTTGTGCCGGGGGAGGGTTAGTTGGGATATCAGGGAAAAATTCCTTCATTTTTGCGCTCCCGGGGCAGGGGTGCAGTGCCCGTCCCTGGAGGGGTTTAAAAGCCCTGTGGATGTGGCACTTGGGGACACTCGGGGTGGCCTCGGCAGTGCAGGATGCTCGGAGGGCTTGGAGGGCTTTTCCAGCCTAAATGATCCCGTGCTTCCATGATCCTGTGATTCCCAAGCCTGGCTTAGTGCTAGGGTACCCTGACGAGTGGTGGGGTGGCATCAGGACAAATGGTGTCAGGATGGCTCCAAGGGACACCCTGGCATCCTGTGCTGGAGGTCAGGACTAACCTGTGTTAAAGCTGGGATTTAGATCTGGGAGCTTTCCCTCCTCTCTGAAGGTGTTGTGGTCCCACAGCAGCACCAGAGGTGCCCAGTGAGATCCACAACCCTGGCAGTCCCTGAGCTCAGGGGGGTCACAGCTGCTCTCCTCCCCCTGGGGACAGATCCAGGCCGATGGGACAGATGGGGACTGTGTCACCTTCGTGCTGCACGACGAGGATCACACCCTGGGCAACTCCCTGCGCTACATGGTCATGAAGAAGTGAGTGTGGCCTCTGAGGAACTCTTCTGCCCTGCTCTGGCCTCCTCCTTCCTCATCCACAGTCAGCTGTGGCTGGGATGAGGCAGAGCCATCCCGAATTCCCTCTGTGCACAGCCCTGCTCCCACCTGCTGCTCCTCCTTTTCCTTGTGCTGAGAGCACCAGCAGCCCTTAAAGGGCCTGAGCAGCCTCTCCTGAGCCTCCCCCTCAGCCTCCCCTGCCCAGGAGCCCAAGTTAAGCTCGGCCCAGGGCTTTCAGTCCCTCCTGAACTGCTGGAGGAGTAACTGGGTCCGGGACTCTCCAGAGAAGCTGTGGATTCCCCATCCCTGGAACTGTCCCAGGCCAGGCTGGATGGGGTTTGGAGCAGCCTGGGATAGTGGGAGGTGTCCCTGCCATGGCAGGGGTGGCACTGGATGGGCTTGAAGATAAATCACCGTGACAACACCAAAAAATCTGGGGGCCAAAGCTCCAGCACTCGGCTCAGCTGGAGGGAGAGGCCCTTCAACATTTTGGGAACTCCTGCAGTGCCCTGGAGCACTCAGCCTGAGCAGCAGCAGGTTTGGCTGCAGGGAGAATTCCAAGCATGCAGGATGCTGTGTTTGGATGTGCAGAGCTGGCACTGCTCTGGCTGTGTCCCTGCAGAGCTCCAGCTCAGCTCAGGGAGAGATGGCTGTGAGGGAACAGGGTCACACGGGGGGGTTCCCCTCAGCACATCCCTCCCCTGAGATTCCAGAAACATCCAGAGCCCCGGCAGGTCAGGGCTGCCCTGAACCTCTTCCTTCCCTGGGATTTGCTGTGGATTCCCTGGGTTTCACTGCTCCCTCTCCTCTCTGCCCTCCTGCAGCCCTGACGTGGAGTTCTGTGGCTACTGCATCACACACCCCTCAGAAAGCAAGATCAACTTCAGGATCCAGACCAGAGGTGAGGCTGGGGCTGTCCCTCCGTGTCTGGGGCCCTGTTCTCATGGAATTCTCCCTGCTCATGGCAGCTTCCCACCAGGAGTCTGCTAAATAAAGAACAGCCTCTGCCCTCTGCCAGGTTCTGCAGTGCTGAACCTCACAGGCTGCTCCCAAAATTCTGCTCCTGCTGCAGTGGGAAGCACATCCCTGGCTCCAGGCACCTGGGCTGCCCTGGCACCCTGAGCTGTGGGGCTGGGGAGGTGAGGGCTGCCCTTGGGAAGCACCTCTTGTGTCCCTAATCCATCTTTTCCCATCCTTTCCCAAAGGAGCCCTTCCTGCTGTGGAGCCATTCAGGAAAGGGCTGAATGACCTGATGGGTGTTTGCCAACACGTGCTCAACACCTTTGAGGTGAGACATTCCTGGGGAGCTCAGGGTCATTTCTGTCCCTTGGGCCATTCATGGGGAGCTCAGGGTCATTTCTGTCCCTTGGGCCATTCCTGGAGAGTTCTGTCCCTTGATCCCAGAGGGGGAAGCTGAGCCTGGTGTTGGGGACACCTTTGGCAGGAAAACCTGGGAGATTTTTTTGGCTCTTCCTGAGCTTCCCAGCTCCAGGCAGAGAGGCCCAGCACAGCAGGGAGGTGGCTCTGTGCTGCCCCAGGGACAACGTTGGTGACATTTGTGTTTGTTTCAGAGGAGCATGAAGGAGTTCAGGGCACAGAAGGAGGAGGAGATGCAGTAGCCTTTGGGAATGGCATGGATGCCCATGGATGTGTAACCTCTGTGTTGTATTCCTTGTGTCCAAACAAGTGTTTTTTTGTTGTTGTTTTTTTTTTATGACTTTGTTGCAAAATGTATTTTCTTGTATAATAAAGTTTATTAATTTAGATGCTGCAGAGCTGATGCTGTGTCCTGCTCAGCACAGGGTTGGAGGGACACAGATTGCTCCACAGATTGGGAAATTTATGGAAAATGGGCTGGTCTTGATCTTCCTCAGTCTCTGTTTTCCTTGAAACCCATTTGTCTTCATGATTTATTTGTAAAACTTTTACATTTCAGTGAAAGTTAAGCTAAAAAAATCCACCCCAACACCTGGAGAATATTTTAATTGCAGGTCTCATCTCCCCTTTTCCTCTCTCCATTTTTTCCATGACGAGGTAGAAAGGGGAAAGAAGGAAAAGAGAGAGAGGGAAAAGAGAGATGTGGGAAAACCAACAAAAAGTCATCAAAAACCTGGTAAATACAACTTTTCCATGGAGCTCTCCTGCCAGTTTTGGCAGGAATGTTAGGATGGAATCACATGGATTCAGAGTCACATGGAATCACATGGATTGCCATCCCAGACTGGTTTGGGTTGGGAGGGACCTTCACTCCCCCTCCTGCCATGGGCAGGGACTCCTTCCGCTATCCCAGGGTGCTCCTGTCCAACCTGGCCTTGAAAAATGCTGGGAAATCACCTGGGGGATGAATGATTGCCAATAATCAATCAGAGAGATGCCTTTTCCATATTTTAGTTGGTTCTACTGGCTCTTCCAACTGAGGCTGGACCTTCCCCACTGCCTTTCCCACCTCCACACCACCACAAGGACATCTCTGTCCCCCACAGGGATTTCTCCAAGCTTGGCTTGGCTTTCCCAGCTGGGAATTGTGTCTCTCTCCCTCTGCTCCTCACCCCACATCCATCCCAGAGTGAGCACCCCAACCTTCCTTCCCTTCCCACACGCTTCCCACGTTCCACCACCCCCAGGCAAATGGTCACAAATCCCTTGGTTTTCCTGCCAGGAAATGAAGAATCCTGTGAGGATGTGAATCCCCTTCCCTCTCTCCTGCAGAGGTGACCTGGGGTCAGGGGCTGGGTTTGGGGCTGGTCCCTGGGCAATGCTCCAGCTCCTTCCAGCTGGGTTGGACACGAGGGCAAAGCTGATTCAGGCCCAGCCAGGAAGAGCCTGGGAGAGGATTGGAGGGGTCCCTGCTGTCCTTGGGCCTCGTCCTGGGCAGGCTCAGGCCCTTAGGATGAGCTGTACTTGTTGCTCAGGCGGGAGCTGCTCCTGTCCAGCCCCAGCTCCTGCCCCGTGGCTTTCCACTTCCCAACAGATCCCTTCTCATCCGTGGGGGTGATGCTCAGGGCCGGCCTCTGGCACCAGCAGCACAGGCAGGACTGGGGGGGGACACAAAAGGGGAGAGGTCACACGTGTGGGATGTGGAAAAAGGAGGAAATATTCCCATATTTGTGCCAGCAGGTGTCCCTGCACAGTGCCAGGCTGGGCTCTGCTGGGAGAGGGTTTTCCAGGATAGGGCTGGAGAGGGTGGGAAATGAGGATCCTGAAATATGAAATTTGGGGCATTTTTTGTAATTGTGTGTTGTCGTCATTAGGGGGCAGAAAATGCTTAGCTGGGCTCAACTCCCATCCCATTATCCCATCCCATTATCCCATCCCATTATCCCATCCCAATCTCCTTCCCTTCCTTCTTCAGGGCTTCACTACTCCTGAAAATTATCTCCCAAATCTTGGGTTCAAAGTTTGGAGCAGCCCCAGCCCCTGGTCTGATGGTTTGTGGGGATGTTCCTATCCCAGGGTGACAGGGAATTTTTGGCTTGTCCTAAATCCTGCTCTAGCAAAAGCTCTGGCATAATAACGATTTGGATAATTATGGATGATAATAATTGGGGGTAATTTGGGATGAGGAATAAGATCAGCTCATTCCTACCTGGAAGCAGTTCTTGAATTTCCGGCTGACAAAGTACAGAGCCACGGGGTTGATGCAGGAGTTGAGGGAGGCCATGTTGATCCCAAAATAATCCATCACCAGCAGGAAACTGAGGTGGGAAGGGAGAGAACAGATGTGTCAGATGTGGGAATTTCCAAACTGCCTGGCCTGGGATCCCGCTTCCATGGAGGAGCAGTGAGTGATAACAGAGCTGAGCACAAATCCATCCTCCCCTAAGAGTCACTTTTCCCTGCAAGGAGCATTCCCTGAGGAGCCAAGGACACGAGCTCTGGTTTCTCCTGGTGCTCCTGACATTCCCAAACCCCAGCTCAGCAGCAGCCCCTGGCCTGGGCTGCATTTTAACTTGGACTTTTTGACTTTTTTGACTTTTGGATTTTGATGGGTAGAAGGGGAGGGAGGCAGAACGTGAAGAACCCTCAGCCCTGCTGGGAATATTCCCGCACCCAGGACACCTCATCTTCCCAGAGACATCCCCAAATTCAATTTAACCCTTCCCATGCCCTCCCTGTGCCCATCAGGAGGGCGGTGCCACCGCACCAGGAATTACTGAAAGCAGGAGGGGAAAGGCAACTCCCCCAGCCTGCTGCAAGCCCAGCAGGGCCAGCACTGGTCCCGGTGGGGCTCCTGGGCTGGTGTCACCTGCTGGGGGGCCCTACCTGAGCAGCTCACAGCGGTTGGGGTCGGTCTGGTCGTAGATGGTTTTCTTGAGGATGCGGCTGAGGTGCAGGGGCAGCCAGCAGAGAGCGAAGATCACCACCAGGCAGAACACGGTCTTGGCCACCTCCCTGCGCTGCCACACAGGGCCAGGGGCAGGGTGAGCACTGGGGAGCAGCTCCCAGGCCGTGCAATCGTGCAATGGTTTGGGTTGGAAGGGGATTTAGGTGGGCAGGGATATGTTCCACCAGCTCCTGGAAGCTGCAGAAGGTGCAGGGCAGCAGCAGCTCCAGGTGGGGCACACCTGTCCCCACCCTCTCCTGGGGGCTTTGGTGGGATGGTGATCCCTGGGACAACCCCTCCATCCCCAGGCCCCTCCCCAGAGCTCCTGGGGCTCTTCTGTCTCTGTCTCTGTCCCAGCTATTCCCTGGACACCTCCTCCATCCACCCCTCTCACTTTTAGTCACAAATTTTGGTCACAACCATCTGGAGCTCCTCAGGGAACTGTTCCCAAAGTGTGGGAGGGGACAGGGAACCCTTCCCTGCACCCTTTGTCTGGGATTTGGCACATCCAGAGTGGTGTGGGCTGGGATAAATGACCAGGAGAGCTTTAATGAGGCCGGGATGTGGCCACAAGGCTTTGGGGTCATCCCCAAGGCTGGAGATTTTGGAGGTTTTGGAGGTTTAGGCTCTTTTCCCTGCACCAGCATGCCAAGATCCACTGTGAGGCTTTGCCAGCTCACCCGGCCCTGCACAGGGACAGGGTGTCCCCCTCCAGCTGCACCCCCCCCTTTTGGGAAGCCCAAAATCCCTCCCTGGGTCCCTCACCCGTTTCATGTGGTCGTTGAGGGCGATCCTCATCCCGTTCCTCTTGCTCAGCATCTCGCAGGACATGAGGGTGTAGAAGATGCCCGTGCACACCAAGGGCAGGCAGAAATAGAACCCAAAAAGCCACCAGTCCTTCACATCCCGATAGAACTGCGGGGAAAAGGGACAGAGAGAGGCTGGGAACGGGGACAGGCAGGAGGGACAACTGGGGGTGACCACGGACCCTGCTGGAGGGGGTGGGGTTGGGATTGGGATTAGGGTTGGTACCCTCATGAAGCAGGATTGGGGTTGGGGTCGGGTTTGGGGTTGGGATTGTGTTTGGGGTTGGGGTGGGGGTGGTACCCTCATGAAGCAGGATTGGGTTTGGGATTGGGATTGGGATTGGGTTTGGGGTTGGGTTTGGGGTTGGGTTTGGGGTCAGGGTGGGGGTGGTACCCTCATGAAGTGGGATTAGGTTTGGGTTTGGGGTTGGGGTTGTGTTTGGGGTCGGGATTGGGGTGGTACCCTCATGAAGCGGGATTGGGTTTGGGTTTGGGGTTGTGTTTGGGGCTGGGGTTGTGTTTGGGGTCGGGATTGGGGTTGGGGTTGTGTTTGGGGGTGGGATTGTGTATGGGTTTGGGGTCGGGGTTGGGGTGGTACCCTCATGAAGCGGGATTGGGTTTGGGATTGGGTTTGGGGTTGTGTTTGGGATTGGGTTTAGGGTTGGGTTTGGGGTTGGGGTTGTGTTTGGGGTCGGGGTTGTGTTTGGGGTCGGGATTGGGGTCGGGATTGGGGTTGGGGTTGTGTTTGGGGTCGGGATTGTGTTTGGGGTTGGGTTTGGGGTTGTGTTTGGGGTCGGGGTGGGGGTGGTACCCTCATGAAGCGGGATTTCTGCTCCGAGGCCAGCATGCACACCCACAGGTGCTGCTCCCAGTAGCTCAGCTCCACCATGTCGAAGGCGATGGCCTCGGGCACTGCCAGCACCACGGCCACGGCCCAGATGAGCAGCACCTCCACAGCCTTCCACATGGGGATCCCAATGCCCTGGATCCGGCTCCAGGACGCCACTGCTCGGTACCTGCCCGGCGTGGGGGCACAGGAGCAGTGGCACTGAGACAAACAGCCAGCAGGGCAGGAGAAGGGGCAGAGTGGAATTGTCCCCAAAGGTCCCTTCCCTCACACCTTCCTGAGCCTCCTCAAGAGTGGGAATGGGAAACAGGGGCTCAGTGGATGGATGGGATACAGGGATGGGATACAGGGATGGGATGGGATGGGATACAGGGATGGGATGGGATGGGATGGGATACAGGGATGGGATACAGGGATGGGGGCTGTCCTCGGCCACCCTTCCTCACCACCCCACCAACCCATACCACGATCCTCCCCTTGGCCTTTCCCTGCTGGATTCCAGCTCTGGAATTCCAGCTCCACACGAGAGCAGCCTGTCCCCATCCTGGCCCTGGCCTGGGAACGAGCTCCTGGCTCAGCCCGTGGTGCCAGGGCCGGGCTGGGCAGGGCAGGTGTGGCTGCTGTGTCTCACCTGTCGATGCTGAGGGCACACAGGCTGAGCACCGTGATGCCCACGGAGGCTTTCTGGATGAAGGGCACCAGCTTGCAGACCTGCACTCCGAAGGGCCAGTCCTTGGCCAGGAGCTGGGGAGGACCCACAGGTTACCAGGCTGCTTTGGGAATGTTCTTCCAGCTCCTCTGGGCTCCCCACAGCTCTTCCCAGAGCGGGGAGAGCTCTCGGAGCTTCCCACCCCTGGGAATGTGCCCTGGGCGCTTTCCCGTGGTTTGTTGGCACTGGGGAACTGGGCTGGGCACAAACAAAGGATGGTCCAGACACCAGGTCCTGCCTGCAGAGCCTGGGGGGTTCTGGGTGGATCTGAGTCCTAAACTCCACACTGGGCTGCTCTGGGATGTTTTCAGAGGGACAATGAGAGTCGTGCTCTGACACAGCCAAAATCCCGCCTGGACTGCTCCAGAGCCTTTTGCAGCTCTGACCCCTGAGCACACTCCCTCTCCTGGCAGTTGGGACAGGCAGAGGTGGGGACAAGGGGTCCCGAAGGCTGGAGAAATCCAGGCCGCTCATTCCAGAGGAGAACGAGGAGAATTCACAGCCCCTCTGCCCCCCTGAGCCCTGAGGCCACCCCAGAACCAGCCACCCCTTCCAGCTCTTTCCTCCACACAAAGCAGGGAACCCCAGAAGGGTTCCAGAGGGACCTCAAAGCCCATCCAGCACTGGGGCAGGACAGAATCCTACAACTGTGGAATCATGGAATGGTTTGGGTTGGAAGAGACCTTAAAGCCCATCCAGGGCCACCTCTGCCACCCTGCCAGTGGCAGGGACACCTCCCACTGTCCCAAACTGCTCCAAGACCCATCCTGTTGGAGTCTGAAGAACAGAGGCCTCTCTGAGTTCCTCAGGGAGAGATCAAAATGCAGGGTTTGAATGAAAGCTTTTAGAGAAATTACAATATATTAAGTCCCACAGAAATGAAATAGAGGTGTAAGTTTAAGTTTTAGATAAGTAAGTTTAAATAAGTAAGAGTATGTTTCAAGTGCCTTAAAGAGCAAAAGCCCTAGACATCAGTGTAGAAAACAAGTCTTAAAAAACAATTCTCCTTGAAAGCTCCAAAACATAGTTTTAGACATAATAAAAACCTAGTAAGAATATTGCTTACGATTAGACAGAACAAGATAGACCATATGTGTAGTTTATATGTAACCTGGCGTGCTAAAAAACTAGAATTTTAACAGGTTAAGAACTAATGGTTCGAGTTTGTGCTTTTAGCTTGTTGGGTAATTTGTGTATAAGAATCTCTGAAGAAAAATTTGCTCTTGCTCCTGCTCTCTCTTTTCTCCTCTCCTCACCGCCATCATCGTCACCCAGAAGAAGAGAGGAGCTGCTGCAACAACATCAGCCCTGCTGGGACCTCAACAGGAGCAGCTCCCACTTCTACTTGGGACTTTGCTTCTATTTCAAACTCTATGCCAAAAACTTTTAGCAAGGACTTTAACGCTTGTGATTCTTTGTCTTTGGAGACTGATGTGCCTTTGCAATAAACAACTTTATACCAACTGATAACTGCCCGGCTCTGTAACGAAAACCAACTCAGCACCATCCAAGCTGGCCTGGGGCACCTGCAGGAATCCAGGGACAACCCCAGCTCACCCAGGAGCCCCTCCCAGGTGTGAGCAGCCCCAGGCCGGCCGTGCCCACCTTGTAGACGTTGATGGGCAGGGCGATGAGGATGTAGAGCAGGTCCCCCAGGGCCAGGCTGGCGATGAGCACGTTGGGGCCGTTCCTCATGCACTTGTTCTTGTAGATGATGCGCAGCAGCGTGGAGTTTCCGATGATGCCCACCACGAAGATGGAGCAGGACACGATGGTGTTGATGTATTTGAAGGCGTGGCGGATGTCGGCGGGCCGGGCACACACGGGCAGCAGGGGCGGCTCCGAGGGGGACACCTCGGACACGTTGGACACTGGCACGCCCTGGAGGAAGCCAGGCTGAACCAGGCTGTGGGGATGCTCCTGGCCCGGCAGCTCCAGGGCCACGGTGCTGTCCTGGAAGGGCCCTGGGGTCTGGGTGAGTGTTCCTGAGAAAAGGCAGCTCAGGAGAATGGTCAGGGCTGGGACTGGTCCTGCCGAGGAGCCCCAGCTCATGGTGCAGGTTGTGGATATTGGAGTCGGGAAAACAGCGATGTGAGCTTCCCCAGGCTGCTGGAAGGAAAACAGAAAGGAAAGAATTAATAACAAAGTTACACCTGGTGGTGTGAACACAGGCAGTGTGTGTGAGATGTGATATTTTGGTAAAAGCTGTTTGCAAGAGGTGCTGCCCTCCTTGGACCATTGAGCTGGTCCCGTTCGTGGTTCAGTGGTCGATAAACTGTGTGCACTTGTACAATAAATCATTCCTTCTGTTTTCTGAGAGGAAGCAGAGTTGCTGTCTTCCTTCTCTGCTCTCCAGACGACAGCGACTGGGATCTGCCAGTGCAGAAAGGGACCAGGGAGAGAAATGTTTAGAGGATGGAGGGATGGGATGCTGGAGAGAAGAAGATTGTCCAGCCTGGAGAGGAGGAGGCTGAGGTCAGACCTCGCTGGGGTCTGAAAGGTCTGAAAGCAGAGAGGCAGCTCCAATCCCTGCTCACAGAGACCCCAGGGAATGGCTGGAGCTCTGTCACAGAGGCTTAGGTTGATACCAAGGAAAGGTTCTTCCCTCCCCCAGAGGAATGGGCACAGCCCCACAGAGCTCCAGGAGAGTTTGGACTCTGCTCCAGGGATGCCCGGGGGGGATGTTGGGGTGTCTGTGCTGAGCTGGATGGTCCCTGTGGTTCCCTCCCAGCCTGGGATATTCTGTTTTCTGATTTAATTCTATTTATGAGCTGCTGGAGAGCTCCATCCTCCCAGCAAACACAAACGACGCCAGATCGGATCCCAGCGGGTCAGAGCTGTTGACCCTGAGGGTGGGGACTGTGCTGCTAAATTTAAACCTTTCAGAAAACAAACTGGAAGGAGAACACCCTGTCCCTTGTGCTGTGACACGGCCCTGCAGGGGCTGGGGGCACCTGAGTGTGCCCAGCGAGTGTGGGAGCAGTGCCAGCACCTCCTGCACTGCTGCTCCTGAGGCAGCCCCAATTTCCCTCTGTGCCCATCCCGCTCCTCCATTAGAACTCCAGAATCATTAACGTTGGAAAAACCCTCCAGGATCGTTGGAGTCCAAGCTGTGCCCAGTGCCCACCTTGTCACCAGAGCACCGAGTGTCACCTCCAGCCCTTCCTTGGACACCTCCAGGGATGGGGATCCAAATTTCCCCGGCCAGCTCCAGTCCCTGCCCACCCTTTCCATGGGGAAATTCCTGCTGCCCACCCTGAGGCTGTTCCCTCTCCTCCCGGCCCTGTTCCTTGGGATAAGACCCCAAATCCCCCCTGCCTGTCCCCTCCTGTCGGGGAGTTTAGTTTTGGGGTTTAGTTTTGGGTCCTACCAGGTTGAGGTTGCAGTTTTGGGGCACCTCTGTCCTTGTCTGCACATCTGGGCAGTTCTGCAGTCCCACCTCAGGGTCCCCAGAGCCAGCAGAGCTTTTCCAGCTCATTCCAGGGGGGAAGTGGAGCCTCACCAACATCCCCCTCCCCAGCACAGCCAGAAAACACTGCAGGGATTTTTCCAGCAGTGCCACGTTGATCCCTGACATCCCATCCTCCTTCCTCATCCTCACCACCACCATCTGCACCTCTTCCTCCCCAAACCCCCGAGCTCAGGGCTGTAAATGCCCCTGGGCTGCCCCCAGCCCTGGCTGCTGGCACAGTGAGAGCTCTCCAGACTGCAGATCCCATAAATAACCCCTGAGCTCTGCACAGCTCCTCCAGGCAGGAAGAGCTCCACAACCACAGCAGAAAGCTGGGGGTGGTGGTGGCACCATCCTGGGGGATGTGGCTTTGAGGTTCTGGGGGATCCAGGCTTGGAAATGGGCCCAGAGAAGGAGTGGGAGAGGGCAGCAGACTCCAGTCTGTTCCTCAAACAGGGATGAATCTGGGGGGCTGCTGGTTGGAGGGGTCCAGGAACACTTTGGAACACAAACTGTGGAGGCTCTGAAGGAATTGCTGTGGCTGGACTGGGAGCTGGAGCCTTTCTGACAGTCCTTGGGATTTCCCTGCTCAGGGAACAAGTGAGGGATCAGGGATTAGAGCAGGGACTCGAGCTCTGCTCTGACTCCTCCAGAGTGATCCCAAACCCAGGATCTGCTTCCCAAGACACCCCCAGGCTGTAGCAGGGCTCTCCAGGAATTCCAGACCCGGCCAGGAGCCCCCCAGGACTGACCCCAGCTCCTGTGGACACGGCTGTGCCTCCCCCGGGGGCTGGGGCTCGGTGGAAATGCCTGGGCTGGGAAGGGAAGGGGGAAGAGAGGGAGAGGAATATCGGATTTGTCCTTCCAAACGAGCTGTGGGGCTGCTGGTGGATAAAACCAGCACTGAGAGATCAAAGGAACAATGGGATGGATTCCACTGATTGATAAATGGAAGAAAAAAAAATATATTTGCCTTTACAGACAGACTGCAGGTTTGCTGAGAAATGAAATTGGATATTGAAAGGTGAAAGAAGCAATGGGGAAAAACCATGAATTCTGTAAGAATTAAAAATGCCAAGGGAGGGTTGTGCATTCGAGGGGAATCTCAGGGATCAGGGGTTGGGAAGTCTGGGCCTCTCCAGTCCCTCAGCAATGGGGAAAGAGAGAGGGAAATTGGGATAAAAAGGGAGGGGAGTCCTCCAAAAATCTGAGAGCTCCCAGGGGAAAGCCCCACGGCCTCTCCTTTATTCAATAAAGTAAAAAACTCCTCTGCCTCCTTTTTGGACACGAACCTCTGGTGTTTGTGGGTTCATTTTCCCGACAAAAGGGAAGAGGGAATGGATGAATACCCCGAAGGACACAAATCCCTGCTCTGGGCTGTTCCAGGGATTTCAGCCACCCCAGTTGTCCCCTGGGAGTGTCCCCAGCTCCCCGGGGGCTCGCAGGGACAGCTCTGATGGCACAAGGTGCCACAGCCCCCCTGAATTCCTGCCCAGAGCCTCCCCCACATCCCGGGGCTGCTCCTTGTGCCCAGCCTGACCTCAGAGCTCCGGCAGAGAAAAATGGAGAAGCAAAAACACAAACCCTGGGGCAGAGGAGCTCATGTGAGGGAGGATCACAGGACACAGCCCCTCCATGGGCAGTGCAGGACAAAAACACTTCCTCCCCATCTCGCCCTAAACCCAATCAAATCTTACACTAAATCCCAAATTCGGGCACAGAAAATCTTTGTTTCTCCTGTTTTCTCCTGTCCAGCTGTCATTTATTCCATCCTGGAGTGTTTGGAAGCGCAGCCCTTCCTCAGCTGAGGGAAACTGAGGCACAGGAGCATCAAGGAGCTGGTTCAGATATGAAAACAATACCCAAAGCAATCCAGCGGGGTTAAATCCCAGATCCAGAACTGCTCTCACCCATCCCAGGGGGAATTTTAACAGTTCTGAACCTAAATCGCAGCTGAACCCACAGGAATCCTGACATGGACACCAGGGAGAGAGAAAACCAAACTGGAAATTTCTTTTCTTTTTAATTTAATTCATTAATTTAATTTCTTTTATTTTCATTTAATAAATGAATTTATTTATATCTCTATTTATATCTCTATTTATATCTCTATTTATATCTCTATCTATATTTATATTTATATTTATATCTATATTCATCTTTATTTGTATGCAATATATAATTATATTAATGATTAAGTGCATATAATAAAAATATAATACTATTATATAATACTATAAAAATATTACGACATCATTATAGATAAAATAAATTATTATTATAATTACTATTACTATTGTTATTATTATTATTATTATTATTATTATTATTATTATTATTATTATTATTGTTATTGTTATTATTATTATTATTCAGTGGATTATATATAATATTTCTCCTCTCCCACATGGATTTCCCTCACATGGATTTCCCTCTGCCACATCCTGGACCTTCTCCAGTCCCTTCAACACCTCTCAGAGGAGGCTGAAAATCCTTCCAAAACCCACCCTGGCACAATAAATAAATTTTTTTTTTTGCAGATTAAAGCCCAGAACAGCAAAGCTCTCCATGGAATCGTTACCTTGGTGCTGAGCACGGAATTTGGGTTTTCCTGGAGTTTTTCCTGATCCCTCAGGGCTCCTTCCCCGTGCCCGGGATCCTGGGCATGTCCTGGGGCAGCTGCAGGATGCTGGGGCTGGCTTTAGGCTGGCTTTAGGCTGGCTTTGGGCTGGCTTTGGGCTGGCTTTGGGCTGGGTTTAGGCTGGGGGTGGTTTTATGGTTTCATAGAACATCGTGGTTTTATAGCACAGCACCCTGACCAATGGCCGGGCCGGGATGGGCTGGAGGAGGGAAAATAAGAAATAAATAAAGCTGGACAAGGGGGTGGCACCCTCTGCTCCCTGAGTGACAGATCCTCGGCCCAAGGTTTGCTCAAAGTCCAGTGAGAACTGGAAAAGCCAGGCTTTTCTCAGTGAGCTTTGCAAAGAGGGGAGAAATTATCTGTGTGTGCAGGAAAAGCCAGGTTTGGTGGGAAGGACACAGAGGTAAAGCCAGGTTTAATGGAAGGACAGCAGGTAAAGCCAGGTTTAATGGGAAGGACAGCAGGTAAAGCCAGGTTTAATGGAAGGACAGCAGGTAAAGCCAGGTTTGCAGGGCTGGGCTGGGCTGGATGCACACAGCCCATCCTGGCTTTGCCTGGAACACTTTTCCCCTTCTTGCCCAGTATCACCCAGAGATGTTTCCACCTGGAAATTCGTGTCCCAGAGTTGACTCTGGAGCTCGGGGATCATTCCTGACCCTTGGTGCATCCCTGGCACTCCGGGGCTGGACTTTAGGCCTGGCTCAGGCAGGAACAAACCCGTCCACGCCCAGGATTTGAGGATTTGGAGGGCACAGGAGGTGAGCTGGCCCTGTCCCCTCTGCTCAAAGGGCTCCTGTGCCCAGGGCAGAATCCTCACCCATGGATTTAACCCTTTAACCCTTTGTCCTCTGGGAGGGGCTCCAGCTTTTTCTGGGCTCTCTTCCCAAACCAGAGGAGTTTGGGGCATGCAGGATCCCCCTCCCTGAGCCCTGGGGGGCTCCTGGTCCTATTCTGGGCCAGTCACAGGACAGGGCATGAATGGCTTCTGTGTCCTGCTGCAGACAAAGGACGGCTCCAGCCCCTGGAGACCCCCAGGAAAACCCAGCCAGGGCAGCCCTGACACACTCCGGGCTCCAAGGCTGGGGTTGAGTCACTTCAGTGAGGAGAATGAAACCCCAAAACGACCCCAAACCCCACAAGTGTCCCAGCAGGAGAGCAAATTCCCAAGGAATCCAGGGATCCCTGAGGTCTGGGGACAGCCACAGCTCAGGACACTCCTCCCTCAGGGAACTTTGGAGTCCAAGCCACTGGAGCAGCTTTGCCAGACAAGGATTGGTGAAGGAAAATCCAGCCAGGGTTTAACCTGAGGTGGAAAAGCTTGGGACTGCCCCAGGGTTTAATCTAAAGTGGAAAAGTTTGGAACTTCTGCCGGGTTTAACCTGCAGGTGGAAAAGTTTGGGACTGTCCCAGGATTTAACCTAAAGTGGAAAAGTTCGGGACTGCCTCGGGGTTTAACCTAAGGTAGAAAAGTTTGGGACTGCCCTGGGGTTTAATCTAAATTGGAAAAGTGTGGGACTGCCCCACTGAGGCTCAGCTGGGCTCTGCTTTGGGCTGTGGAGATTGAGAGGAATCTGATTTACGGGTGTGGTCATGGGGCAGAGAAACAGCTGGGAGAATCCTTACCCCTCCCAACATCTGGGCATGGCAGGGGGAATGCAGCCCCTGGATGTGCCCAGGAAAGGATGGAGGTGCCTCCCAGACCCTCCATTAATTGCTCTAGTTATGGCACTAATTAGGGCACTAATTGCTCTTTATTACCCTGAACCCAGTTCAGTTCAGTTCCCAGTGCCCAGGTGTGGGTGTGTGTGATCCCAAATGCAGGAGGGGGCTGGGAAAAGGAAAAAAAAATAAAAAGGAAGAATCAGGGAATGTGTGGGAGAAGGGAATATTCCTGCAGGCATCACAGACAGAGCCTCTCCTCTGGGACCTGAGCAGGAAAACTCAGAGAATCCCTCAGGAATTCCAGCAGGTAAAACATTGTGGAGGAGCCACTGCTGGGGACAAATCCTTTGGGAAGCTGTTTTTGTTGCAGGGCTGTCAGCTGACAAATCCTCCTATTTTCGGGAGGCCTGGTGTGATCTGACTGAAATGTTGGGTGTATTTGTGCTCCTCTGGAAGGCTTGGGTTCTGTTCTGGGCCACTGGGAATGCTCAGAAACTGCTCCCAGCCCGACACCTCCACTGAAAATAAATAAATAGAGGAATAGAATGCATTTCTGGTCATGTTCCTCCAATCCTGCTGCCAGCATTCCCTTTGCCCTGCCCCTTGTGCCACGGGGGTCTGGAGTGCTGGAGAACAGCTCTGGCATCTTTCCAGCCGTGCTTTTCTGCTGCAAATATTTTCATTAACGTTGAATTCTGATCTCTCGATTTCCCCTTCTCCTTCCTCCTCCAGGCTGATATTCCCTGGTTTTAACTCCTGGAGAAATCCAGCAAGGCAGCAATGAGGAGTGAAGAGAGCAAGAGGTGGTGCCAGCTCATATCCTTTCCTTTTCCTTTCCTTTTCCTTTCCTTTTCCTTTCCTTTTCCTTTCCTTTTCCTTTCCTTTTCCTTTCCTTTTCCTTTCCTTTCCTGAATTCTCAGAGCTGCCCTTCAGGTGAGTCAGGGAAAATGAGAACATGGAAGCAGTGGGGTGCAAACCCCCATTTCCCCATCCCCTGACCCCCAGCCTGCCCCACACCATCCCAAGGGGAATTCCAGGTGATCTCCTCGAAATTTATCACCAGGAATCCTCCAGCAGCTCCAGGCTGGATCCCACCAAACCAGGAACGTTCTCCCGTGCAAAGAGCTGCAAAATTGGGATTATTTCAGTGTCTGCAGCCACATCCCCTCCTGCAATCAGGACTGGGATTGTCCCGGCTCGGGATTTTCCCTTCCCTGGAGGAGGGGATGCCTCGGGAAGCGGAGCCAGATCCCCGCTGTTCCCACGAGCCCGCGCTGACCCCGCACTTGAAGTTTTTTTGCTCATAACTCTCTTATCAGGCAGGGGCCGAGTGAAGTCGAGTTCTTGGGAGCTGTTCAGAGCCGTTTGGAGTTTTTGGAGTCGTTCAGAGCTGTTTGGAGGGGGACAGGGCCCAGCTGCTGCTCCCCAGATCTCGCACGTCCCGTCCCGCTGCCGCCACTGGGGCTCCTGCCCGACTTCCCATTAATTTGGGATTTGACATCCCATAAATAATTTGGGATCTTGATGAGCCTCTTGTTGTTCTTCAGACGGCCCCGATGGTGAAACATCAGAGGTTTGGGTCCCCTGTGTCCCCTACGGAAGTCACAGGACCGAGGAGGGCTCTGTGTCCCCAGGATGTCACTGCTGGCCTTGGTGGGAAGGGGGATTAAAATCACACCTGTGGGTGTAAAATAATACTGATATTAATTGATAGGAAATGGAAGTGGATTTGGGCTTCTAATTTCTGAATGCTGTTTATTATCTCCATTTAGTTTAGTAGATCTACTTCCAGAACTGTGAATATTTTGAATTTGGAGCCAAACTTCTTTTAAAAATTGGAATTGAAGTAAATCCAAGCATGGTTGGTACTGAAGTGGATCCAGACACTGGATGTGACAGCCACAAAGATTTGGGGAAATCTCCAGATCTTTCCAGTGCTGGATGAGCTGGGGCAGATCCTTGGTGGATTTGGGAGAACCATGGCAGTGCAGGAGCTCCCAGTAATAATAATAATAATAATAATAATAATAATAATAATAATAATAATAACAACAACAATAGAAACTATAAATTATATTGTATTGTTTTGTATTGTATTGTATTTTATTATATTGTAGTGTATTGTAGTATATTGTGTTGTATTGTATTTTATTATATTATATTGTAGTATGTTGTAGTGTATTTTGTTATATTATATTATATTGTATTGTTTTGTATTATATTGTTTTGTATTGTAGTATAGTATATTATAGTGTAATAATAATAATTCTTATTATAAAAATTAAAAAAAATTAATATAATAATATAGTAATAAAATATTAATAATCATCCAGGGAATGTCCCTGGATAATTTCCCAATGTCTCCCACCTTCCATCCCCTCCTTCTGCTTATCAAGCTTCTGAGAACAGCTTGGACAAATGGGTTATTGCTCCTGAAACCTCTGCAGATAATTACAGAGAGATTAATGGCCTCTCCTCAAAGAGCCACCGACAGCTTCCAGTGCCATTGGCCTTTCCAGGAAATGGGAATGAGAGGGGTTGGATAAACAGGGAGGAATTCAGGGTCTGCAGAGTTCTGGGGAGGGCAGATTCCCCACATTCACCCCTCAGTGCTCAGCTGGGAATGGGGAAATGGAAAAAATGCTTTGGGAAGGAGAAAAAGCAGAGGAAAACACCAGTGGGGAAAACATCACCCCCCTGGCATGTGGGACAGGACCTGGGTTAGCCCTGGGGAAGGAGGGGGGAAGCCAAAGCAGGGAATTCCAGGCTGCCCCCACCCTGGGATTTGCCAAATTCACTTCCATAGCTCAGGGATGAGCCAGGAAAAACCAGAATTTAATCCAGGTGGGGGCAAAATAAAGCACAACTGGGCACTGCTGAGTCCAAACTCAGCCCTGAGCCTGGGCCCTGCAGGAAGAGGAAACCATGGATGGCATCCAAGGAAAAAGAGGAATGAAAAACCATGGATGGCATCTGAGGAAAATGAGGAAGCAAAGAGGAAACCATGGATGGCATCCAAGGAAAATGAGGAATCAAAAACCATGGATGGCATCTGAGGAAAACGAGGAATCCCCATCCCTGGGATGCCTAAAGAGGATCTGGGCCTTTTGGGATGAGTTTTGCAGTGGCACCTCCAGCAGGAATCTGGAGGAATTTTAGAGCTCTGCCCATGGGAGCCGCCCTGATAAAAGGAAGGATGGAATTGCTTTGGGATCATTGCAATCCTGCCAGGGGATGCTGAGAGCCTGAAGTTTGGCAGCCCCACCACGGCCACAGTTTCCTCTGGGCCAGGCACTGGCTGGTGACATCAGAGTCCCCAAAAACACAAGAATTGTCCCATCTTCAATTCCCTGGCTGCTCCAAGGGAATCCTGCAAGGAGAGGTGGGAAGAGCCCGTGGTGACACGAGCAGAGCTGGCTTGAGCATGGAACCATCAGCTAAAATCCCATCCATGCTCAGGAATCACCAATCCCTGTGCCCCAGGGTGGTTTTAACAAGGAGCCATCAGCTAAAAACCCATCCAGGCTCAGGAATCTCCAATCCCTGTGCCCCAGGGTGGTTTGAGCATGGAACCATCAGCTAAAAACTCATCCAGGCTCAGGAATCTCCAATCCCTGTGTCCCAAGGCAGGGACAGGAATTAGGGAATGGCTGGAGTGGGGCTCAGGCTGGATTTTGGGAAAGGTTCTTCCCTCCCCCAGAGGGTGCTGGGCACTGCCCAGGCTCCCCAGGGAATGAGCTCCAGGATTGTTTGGACACCACTCCAGGGATGCCCAGGGTGGGATTTGGGGGCCAGGAGATGGAGCCATGATCTTTGGGGTCCATCCCAATCAGGATATTCCAGGATTCTCTGGGCAGGGGGGACAGTGAGGAGCTCAGCCCTGGAGCCCAGGGTGGCTCAGGTGACACAGGGGGGGGACAGAGGGGCTGGGGGGGGGGTGTTCATCCTGCTGGGGTGACACTGGTGCAGGGAAGGGAAAAAAAAATGTGAAAAAAATATGGAAAAAAATCTGGAAGAGAGGAGTCGCCTTGTGAAGCAAGGATGGCCTGGGGACAGAAGCAGTCACGCGTGTCAGGGCTGACTGGGCCATGTGAGGAGCCTCAATGGGGCTCTGTGAGGGGACACTGAGCCCTCTGTCAGCGCTGCTGGGTCACAAGCACCACATGTGACAGGACACGGCCACCCCAGCACCGTGGGGAGCATTTTGGGAAGCTCCTCCCTGCTCCTTTAATTAAGCAGGAGAGGTAGAGATGGAGTTTTTGTGTTGTTTTTTTTTTTTTTTAAGGATTTCATTATAAAAACGCTCCCAACATCCCATTTTATCAAATGTTGGTTTCAGGGGAAATGTTGGTTTCTGCTGCCATGGATGGACGAGGGCAAGGATTTCCTCTTCTGTCACCCCCAGATCTCCCCTGGGATTCAGGAGGGGAAAGCAGCACGGAGGGGAGCTGATGTCCCCTGCCACCTGCTGATGTCACCTGTCACCTGCTGACGTCCCCTGTCACCTGCTGAGCACAGAATGGTTTGGGTTGGAAGGGACCTTTAGGGTCACCCAGGTCCTGGAATGGCTGCCCTGGAACAGAGACTAGGCAGAGCAAAAGGGATAAAATGGGTATTGATTGGAAGGAATAAAATAGGTATTTATTGAAAAGGATAGAATAGGTATTTATAAAAAGGGATAAAATACGAATTTATTGAAAGGGATAAAATACGAATTTATTGAAATGGATAAAAGAGGTATTTATTGAAAGAAATAAAATACAAACTTATTGAAAGGATTCACTTTGGGCAGTGCAGGAGCCTGGCCAGGGCTGCACCCAAATCAAATCCCAGATGGATCCTGGTCATGAGTTTTACACTTTTACAGGTTTTGGTTCATTTCTACATTGGGGTCAATGATCCACCCAGAGCCCCAGGCTATGAACTCTCAGCCCCCTTTCCCTCGCTGTTGTTTCTGATTTTTGGGTACCAGTTGTCCTTGATTCTCCAGCTAGAAATGAATTGTTTTGTCACTCCCGTGTGAAGAGAACTCCCTGACATCTCACATGAAGGCTCAGAGTTACACACTGAGCAGCAGAGATGCTGAAAAATAGAAAGCTAAATATAATATAAATAATATGGTAAATAATAGAAATAATATAAATAAACAAAATAAATAATATAAATATTATAAATTATATAAATTATAGAAATAGAAATAGAAATAGAAATAGAAATAGAAATAGAAATAGAATTATAATAACATAAATAGAAATATTCTAATATAAAAGCTAAACCCCAAGGCATCACCCCCACCATGAGCTGCCACCCACCAGACCTGGGAGGTCGCTCCGTGCTGAGGTGTCTGCACCAAGGAAAGCGCCCTGAAGCCATTCCTGGCACAGCCCTGCAGGGAGGACCTGCTGCAGGGAGCTGGGTGTGCTGAGACCCTCAGCAGGGGAGAGAAGAAGTGGAACAACAATCCCAAAAAATCCCCATTGTCCCCTCCCCACCCCCGGATCCCGGATGGGACAGTGGCAATGTTCAATGTTCTCCTGTTTATTCCAACAGGCTCCTGCCAGCGACTTCAAAGAAAAGTTTGTTTCTGTGTTCTGCTAATTACCGAGCACCCAGACCCCTTGGAAAAGCAGGGAAAGGTTAATTGAAGGCAAAGGGAAAAGGAGAATCCCGACTTTAACCTCCCTGGGCTGCCCTTGCTGTGCTGCCAGCGCGGTGCAGGCAGATTTAATGACTCCTCATTACCCCGCTCCCTAATTAACCCCCTGGCCTGGAGCACAGAGAGGCTGAGACAGAAGTGCCCGCCCAGGAGAGCCCGCAGGGCTGGAGGGGACACCTCCAGCAATGCCAGGCTCAAATCCTGCCCGGACTGCAGAGAAGCCACAGCGAAGGGCAGGGCTGGCATCCCAAGCCCGCTGCAGCAATCTGTCTGTCCCTCATCCCACGGGGGACACAGCTGGCACCGGGCTCCCAGTGGGACTGGGAAAACTCCAGGGGTGCTCCAGGCTTGTGTGAGGGTCGCAGAATTGTTTTGGGAGCTGCCCCTGCTCCCTCCTTGTAAGAGTTTGATGGAGAGATGGAGGTTTTGTTGGCTCTTAACTATTAAAACTTAAAATTATTATATTATGTTAGTGATTAGTTAATCATTGGAGTTAGTAATTACGTGTTAAACTTTGGGACTTGTTTTGCAGTGGAAATTATCTCTACTTGCAATATTGGCTTTCTTGTTTTCCTGTGAAAATCTTTTTTTTTGGTAAAAACATCTTTTGTTGGAGGTGGGTTTATCCTTTGCTCTGAGCCACAAAAACCCTTTCTAGCCCACTTGCTCTTTGCCATCTCGTTGCCCAGCAAGACTGGCTCAGCAATTCTTTTCTTCTATATCAAACCTTGCTTTCATTCCCATAGAACCTTCTGGATGTCTGCAAAACTCCTCCGTTAAATTCTCGTCCTTCCCAGCACCTCCTGAGCTCCCACAGCGTCACAGAATGGGCCAGGTGGGGAGGGACCACAGTGGATCCTCTGCTCCAACCTCCCTGCTCAAGCAGGGCCAGCATCTGGAATGTCACTCCAGATGTTTGGGATTGTCCTGGGTGGAACAGGAATCCGTCCCAATTGATGGGGAATAAATGTTTCGTGTTCTCTTGGCCGGATCAGCCCCTGGTTTTGCTCTTAGCTCAAACTCTGCTGCAGGTGAAATCAGGGATTGGCCCCTTGGTTTCAGCCCCAGAAGGCTGGAGAGGGATTTCCCCCGGGAGTGTGCAGTGACAGCACACGGGGAATGCCTTGAGCTGGATGAGAACAGGGCTGGATGGGATTTTGGGCAGGAATTGTTCCCTGGCAGGGCTGGATGGGATTTTGGGCAGGAATTGTTCCCTGGCAGGGTGGGCAGGGCTGGCACAGGGTGCCCAGAGCAGCTGTGGCCGCCCCTGGATCCCTGGCAGTGCCCAAGGCCAGGATGGACACTGGGACAGTGGGAGGTGTCCCTGCCATGGCAGGGGTGGCACTGGGTGGGCTCTGGGGTCCTTCCAACCCAAACCATTCCAGGATTCCACGACCCACCCTTCCAACAGAGCTCTGGGAGCTGGCCCTGCCTCGGAGAGGGGACACTTCTGTCACCTGTGAGAGCTGGGCCACCAACACGAGCCCAGCTGGTGCCAGTCTGGGATTCGTGACAGGAATTGCAGTTTGTTCCTTGGTCCATGAACCATCCATGAGTGCCACGGGTGGATAAAGAGCACGGACACCGTGCCCACAGTGCCCAGAGGGGATGATGAACATCTTCCTCCTCCTCTGGGAACAGCTGGGCACCCATGGGAGCACCCATGGGACAAAGGATGGGGAGAGGAGAGGAGAGGAGAGGAGAGGAGAGGAGAGGAGAGGAGAGGAGAGGAGAGGAGAGGAGAGGAGAGGAGAGGAGAGGAGAGGAGAGGAGAGGAGAGGAGAGGAGAGGAGAGGAGAGGAGAGGAGAGGAGAGGAGAGGAGAGGAGAGGAGAGGAGAGGAGAGGAGAGGAGAGGAGAGGAGAGGAGAGAGGAACAGGAGCAGAAACAGGAGCAGGAACAGGAGCAGGAACAGCTCCATGGCCACGTGATGGGCCAGAAATGCAGAGGCCAGAGCTGGAGGGAGATAAATCACCCCAAACCCCCCATGTGAGAGGGCAATGGTCTGCAAGGCTTATCTGGGCTTTGATGTGTCACTGAACTGTGCAGAAGGAGAAAAAAACAGGGTGGAATTCACTGCCCAGGACATTTAATTGGTGTCCAGGGCCACTCACATCCTGCTCTCCATGGGGAGAGACACGAGGCCAAAATTCCTAGGGGCTCTGGGTATGGGATTGGGGTCTGGGTGTGGGATTGGGGTCTGGGTGTGGGATTGGGGTCTGGGTGTGGGATTGGGGTCTCTGGGGAGCTGGGGCTGCAGCTCCAGCTCCTCCTGCCTTCCTCCTCTCCCTCTCCTCGGAAACTTTGGGGTTGCTGCTACTGGGCAAGGAGAAAATGGATCCCATTTGGGGTGGTGGCAACAGGCTGGGGGGGAAGGGATGGGGCAGTGGCTGTAGGGTCCATCCCAAACAGGGGTTTGTGTCCCTGTATCATTTGTGTCCATTTCTTTCCTTTCTGAGGATTTTTAGAATGGTTTGGGTTGGAATTTAGAGCTCATCCCATCCCATTCCAGCACCTCAGGCTGCTCCAGGCCCTGCCCCAAACCCTGAGCAGGGGCTGCCCCAAAGGGAAGGGTCCTTGCCCATAAAATGATATTTGCACCACTTCATTAATGCCTGGTCTGGAACTTCTTCTGTTTTCACACAGAGCCAGGATTTAAAACACAAAGGAGATTAATTTCCTCGTGTTTGGGCTTGGTTGTTTATTAAATTTTATCTAAAGTACAGAGAGTTCTGTAACATTCCAGCCACCAGCTAAAAGTGAGCAAATGGAGATGAATTTATAGTCACAAGGTCTTTTAAAGCTAGATAGTTCAACAGAGAATTAAAATCTATATTATTGATACTTTTCACCCAATAACCAAACTGCTGTGACCCTCAGTGCAGAATTAACTGTCCAACCAAAAACTACCTGAAATCATGAAGACAGAAAAAAAACACCACTCAAAATTCTTCACGTTGTCCCACAGCTATTGCTGCGTTATAAAAACCTCAAATTTAAAACCCTTCCCCACGTGAAACCACACATTCCTGTTTAACTACACACCCGTGATTTTAACTTCATTATTTCCATTTGGAAGCTTTCTCCAAGGCCTCAATTTAAAGCAGTGTCCTTTGGGGGGGTCAGTGACAGGAAAAGCTCAGAAATCCCGGATTTGTGGGATCCAACATTCCCTGCGTGCAGTGAGGGGCTCCGTGCGGGGATTTCAGGTTTTTCAGAGCCTGTGACACTCGGGGACAGGGGCAGGGCTGCGGGATCATTGACTCAATGATTTTAAAGTTCTTTCCCAACCTAAAATCCTGTGGGATCGCAGCAGTGCAGGAATTTCCGGGGCTGGTGGTGGCCGGAAGATGGTGCTGGTGAAAAGGGGATGAAAATCCTCGTCCAGAGAGGAGCTCAGAGCTTTGCTTTGCTTTGCTTTGCTTTGCTTCCCCCTCCCTCGTCCTGGAAAAATCCCATAAAAATAACCGGGCATGTTTAATGGTCCCAAAGCCACCCCACAGCACCCACCAGGTCATTTCTTAAAATTTATTTTATTTTATCTCATTTCATTTCATATTTTATATTATTTTATTCTATTCTATCAGTTTATTTTATTTTACTTTATTTTGGTTTTATTTTGTTTTTATTTTGTTTTTATTTTACTATTCTATTCTATTCTATTCTATTCTATTCTATTCTATTCTATTCTATTCTATTCCATTCCAATCCATTCCATTCTATTCCATTCCATTCTATTCTATTCTATTCCATTCCATTTATTTTATTTTATTTTATTGTATTGTATTGTATTGTATTTTTATTGTATTTTATTAACTTATTTCTTTTCTTTTCTTTTCTTTTCTTTTCTTTTCTTTTCTTTTCTTTTCTTTTCTTTTCTTTTCTTTTCTTTCTTTTCTTTCTTTTCTTTTCTTTTCTTTTCTTTTCTTTTCTTTTCTTTTCTTTTCTTTTCTTTTCTTTTCTTTTCTTTCTTTTCTTTTCTTTTCTTTTCTTTTCTTTTCTTTTCTTTTCTTTTCTTTTCTTTTCTTTTCTTTTCTTTTCTTTTCTTTTCTTTTCTTTTCTTTTCTTTTCTTTTCTTTTCTTTTCTTTTCTTTTCTTTTCTTTTCTTTTTCTTTCATCCAGCAGGGTCCTGAGAGCTCAGCTGCTGCAGCAGCTCCTGGCTCCTCTAATGGAAGCAGAGCCCTGATGGATCGTGCTTTTAAAGTGATTTATTTTTCTCCAGGATCTTCTCCGAGCATCCTCCTGCCACTAACCCTGGGCATTTCCCCCAGAAAGGATTTTTAGGGTTTAAGGGTTTCTGGTAAAAGCTGTGAAATGCAGGGCTTGGTTTGTCTGGGGCACTGAGAGGGACCAATCTAATTTTTATTTCTGCCTCAATATATTTTATATTCTTACAGGGGCTGTGCTGTCCCATGAAAGGATTCACTTGGCAGCCAAAGAAAACGGGGCTGGGAGTGGCACCTGCCGCTAATATTATATTATTTATATTTATATTATATTTATATTTTAATAATTGACATTTCAATTTAATAATCTATCATTACACTATATTTATATTATAAATATATGGTAAATATTTTTATATTATAAATAGATTTCTATATATTTATATATTTATATAAATATATATTATACCTATTTATATTTATATTTATATTTATATTTATATTTCATTATATTGTAGAAATTATATATTATATTATATTATATTATATTATATTATATTATATTATATTATATTATATTATATTATATTATATTATATTATATTATATTATATTATATTATATTATAAAGATATACTAATACTACATAATATAATATTAATACTAATATATACTATTAATACTAATATAATAGATTCTAATACTATATAATATATACTAATACTAATATAATATATACTAATAATATACTTGGATAAAATATAGGCAATGAGGCAGAATTAAGTAAAGGTGATGGCTTAGAAAAACAAAATAAACTTCATAGCAACTTTCCATTGGCTTAGAATGGGAATCTAATCCCAGAAAAAGCCCCAAACCCAAAATCCTAAACCCCCAAAATCTTCATTTCCTTGCAATGAAGAACCTTTGAGTGCTTTGAGTTAGGAATTCTTGCTCCTCTGAAATCTCACGGCCCTGAGGCTGATGTGTAATAAAGTTGAGTAATAAATAATTTTTAGCCTAAGAGTAGTCCCATCCCTTCATTTTGTTCCTATCCCCCTTTAGTATCAAAGTAGTTCCATATTAGATATTTATTCTATAAAATATTTTTAAATATTTCTCTATTTTATAAATTTATATATTTATATCTTAGTTGTCTCCCGAGTCCTACTGGGAATGGGGACAGCAGGGGCAGGGGGGCACGGAGCCTTTGGGCTGGAATTTATTCTGGGGGTGAAATCATTTCCCTGCAGGGTGGGGATTGATACCTGTGCCTCTCCAAGCCCAGGTGAGTGGATTTGAGCTGGTCCCAGGTGTTTGGTGACACCCAGGACAGGGCATTGTCCCTCCTGTGTCTCGGGGCTCCTGCAGCACCTCTGTCCCTTGCGGAGGGGGACGCTCACTCTGGACATCCTTTCAGCTGTAAACCATCTCCACTGGGATCCCCGGGCCTATTATAGGCTGATTAAATATTAAAACAATTCATTTTGTACTTAAACTGTTCCGAAGGCTCCTGCTGACGGCGACTTTGAAGTCTGCAGAGCGAGGCTTTGCTCCTGTTCCCTCCCTGCTCCATCCCCTCCTCCCACAGCTTTTCCTGGGCACGGAGGGAGGGAGGGGAGCCCTGGCTGGCTCTGGGTGTCCCGGGGATGGGATCCCAAGGGATGGATCCCAAGGGATGGGATCCCAAGGGATGGGATCCCAGGGGATGGGATCCCAAGGGATGGATCCCAAGGGATGGGATCCCAGGGGATGGGATCCCAAGGGATGAGACCCCAAGGGATGGGATCCCAAGGGATGGATCCCAAGGGATGGGATCCCAGGGGATGGGATCCCAAGGGATGGGATCCCAGGGGATGGATCCCCGGCTGTCCCAGGGGATGAGATCCCAAGGGACGGGATCCCTGGCTGTCCCAAGGGATGGGATCCTTGGAAATGGGATCCCAGGGGATAGGATCCCAAGGGATGAGATCCCAAGGGATGGGATCCTTGGCTGTTCCAGGGGATGGGATCCCTGGGGATGGGATCTTTGGGGATGGGATCCTCTCCTGGGGCTGTGCAGGGTGTGCTGGTCCTCCTGTGGGAGCAGGAGGAGAGCTCTGAGTGCTGATTCCAGGGACCTGGGGGGACTTTGGGGAGAGCAGGACGTGGATGCTCAAGGAAAAGGGGCAGTGAAGTCTTCACCTGGTCCTGCTGGAGCCCTGGCAGCATTTCTGTGGCAGGGAAAACCCTGCTGGTTTTCCTGCGCTGCTCTTTCCGGGAATCATTGGAAACCTGCAGGACCTGAGCTTGGAGCATCCTAAATCCGAGTGCAAAGTTTTGGTGACCCCCAGGCCGTGGTGTCCTGCCCCTCGGTGCCCTGGGGTCCTGCAGGGAGGGACATCCACCTGCAAAGAGCATCCCAAGGTGGGCACAGGTGCCCTGGGGGGAGGCAGGAGGGGATGTGGTGAGCTGGGACCCGCACCAGAGGGATTGAGGATGGATCTGTGACAGCCTGGCAAGGGATGGAGCTGGCTGAAGGAAGGGCAGGACAGCTCCTGGCAATGAGGGATTTGCTGGGGACACCATTCCAGCCCTGGCAGGATGTCTGAGCACCTCAGGGCTTCATTTTCCAGCTGCCACCTCCCTGTTTGTCCCCCTGATCCCAGCTCAGCAGCCTGAGGTTCGGGAGATTCCTGCGGAGCCCCTGCAGAGGGAGGAAAAGGTGAGCGGCGAATATTTCGCCTCCCCAGCTGGATCTGGCCCCGTTCCCTCTTCCCTCCCCCTTCCCCAACCCCATCCCGCACATCTGGAGGATGTGAAATGCAGCAAACTCTCAGCAGAGCTCATTACCCGGGGCCCATTGCTCTGAACGGGGCTGAAAGGTCCCGCTCGTAATGATTGCGAGGTGATTTGTATTTAAGGCGCTCGGCTTTCAGATGCTGCCAGGGGGAGGGGAAATTAAATAATTGAAAGCTGTGGGGAGGGGAAGGAAGGAAGGAAAAAAGGAGAGAGCCCTGGATGGAGGGAGAGGACCAGAGTTTCTCCTGCTCCAGAAGCGTTTCGTTCACCTGCAGGGTGCAGGTTTGAAAGGATTGAGGGAAATCTTCCTCTCCCCCATGCAGGGTCAGAACACTCCAGGGATTGATGGATGCCCCAGGGATTCTCCAGGGGTGGCACAGCTGCCCGGCTGTCCCCACAAGTGTCCTCGATGTCCTGGTGGCATGTGACTGCCTTGGCCACACTGACTGCTCCCCTGCCCTTCCCTCCTCCCTCCTCTTCCTCACTGCTGCCCCTGGCACACTCCAGGCAATAAAGGCGATTTTCCAGCCTGGCATCAAGGGGCAGCAGGGCTGAGGAAGGTGGAGCCCACAGGGATGTCCCTCAGCTGTGCAGGACAGAGCTGGGGACACAAAGCCACCGACTGAAAACACAGCAAGAGCCTCACGGCGTGTGTTAGGATCGCAGAGCAAAAGAAAACCCGAGAAAAAGAAAATCTCTGGGGTGGGTGGGGAAACCGAGGCACGAAGGGTGGGAATGAACTTCCAGGGAAAAGAGCAGCTGGGTGAGGTTTACCTGGAAGTCCAAGCTGAGCTCAGACATGATCTAAAGCAATGTTGTTCCACTTCCAGACACCAAAACTCCTTTCAGCCTAATTACTTCGCTCCATTTTTTTTTTTTTTTTTTTTGGACCAAATTGCCAAAAATCCCACGAGTCCGGTCTGTTTCTACCTGAGAATTAATGAATTAATTAATGAGAATTAATGAAGCTGTGCTCTGCAGGGCTGTGCCTCCTGCTCCTCTTCCAGCTCGTGGCTTCTGCAAAGCAGAGCCCCCTCACAAGCCCCTTGTGCAGCTGAACTCGCAGTTTAAGCTCCAAAGCCCGACTTTAACCCTGACCCAAGCTCGCTCCTGGCTCTGGATGCTGGGGGGAAGCTGCTCCCAGCCTGGGGAACCCTCGGGTGCTGATGCCCTTCCCAGACCCTAAGGCGCTCCCAGCAGTCGGTGCAGGGGGCAGGCGGCCCCTTAGGCTCGGTTTTAGGGCCGGGAAGGGGAATTTTGCTTCATCCCGGTCGGTGAGATCACAGGATCGGCTCAGACTGCGCTGGGGCTAACGAGGCTGTGGAAGGAAGGTCAGGAATCAATAGCCCGGGCAGATCTGATGCTTTTCCACGAGCCCTTCATGTATTTCCCAGCTCTGTGCAGAGAGCAGGGAAGTTTCAGGAGCCTCCCCTGAAGTCTGGTGTTTAACCCTTGTGTGTTTTCCCCTCCAGCCCAGTTTTCTCTCCCAAGGTGGGATTCCCACAGTGCCATCCTCCAGGAGCATCGCATTTTCTCCCAAAAAAGAGCTGGAGGTGCGTGCCTGGCTCCCTTGTAGACAGGGAAAATGAGTTTTTCTTAATCCCATTGTCCCAAAATTCACTTCTAGGCTAAAGAGTCTGGGAGGGCAAAGGGCTGGGGGAGGAGATAATTCCCAAATATCGGCAGAGCTGATGTCCAGACCCTTTCCTTGAAATCTCTTAGGAAAAATTACCTCCCACTGATTCTGGGGTGAGGACAAACAGCATTTTGTTGTCCCTATCCCCACATGGCTGAGGGTGTCCCATTCCCACCGTGGGCCACAGCCAGTGAGAGCAAAGTGTTCAGAGAAAATGATTCCGTGGTTTTCCAGCTGCAGCACTGGGAATTCTGGATCTCTGCTCCCAACTTTCTCGTCATCCTCACATCCCATGGAGTGGGAAAGCAGAGTCTAATTAAAGCAAGTTTAATTACACCAAAATCGGCTTGCCTGGGTGGAGAACTTGGAGTTCTTGGAATTTGGGGTTCAAATCAGCCGGGGATGGAGAGAAATGAGCCAGCACCCCTGGAAGGGGAGGTGGGTGCCCTTCAGGTGCTTCCTGATAACCCATAATGCCCTAAATTTATTGGGGAAAAGATTAGATTGTATGTAAAAATAATGACAAAACAACAGCAGCAGCCATAATAATAACAATGATATTAATGATATTATTAATAATAATAGAGACCCAGGGGGTTCACAGAGCTTTGCATCAGTAAAAACATTTTCCTGGGAACCCAAATCCATGGTAAACACTCCATCACAGAGCTCCACACGAAACGCTGGAATGAGCCCTAAATATTTATTATTAATAGCAAAGCTGTTTATTTTTTACATATTAAATAGGTCATATCTCATCTAATAAAACCTCAGGGCTGGCTCTGAGAGAAGGGAGAGGGATTTTGCTGTTGTGGTGTGAGTAGAAGGAGGGAATGCAGGAGTTCCTGGCAAGCTGGGATCACAGCCAAAGTTCCAGGTTTTGGATTTGCTGGAAGATTCTGTCCTGGCTGCCGCTGGCATCTCCCAGGACGTGCTCTAGAAATGTGACCACGGGGTTGGGATGCAGGTCCAGCCCCAGCCCATGCAGGAATTCCCTGTGTCGGGATGGATCAGGCACTGAAAGCCAGGGCTGGGCTGGAGCCTGGAAATGGGATTGCCCCAAGGAGCCCTTTGGGAGCGCCTGGGAGCCACGCGGTGACAGCAAAAGCTCTCCTGCCCCTTCTGAGACATCATTAAACAAATTCCTGCCGAGCTTCCCGAGCTCCAGAGCCTCGATTCCTCAGGTTTGCTGGATGCTTAAGTGCATCGGGATTTAATTGCTGCCAAGCCCAGGTGCCGGGGGGGAAGGAGTGTTGCACAACCCCCCCATCATCCCAACCCCCTTCCCGTGGCATTAACCCCACATCCATCTCCCCGGGCCTCCCAGGAGCCGGGAAAAGCTGGATATCCCCACGGGATTCCCTTCCAAGGGCAGTGCAGCCCCGAATTCCTGTCCTGGATGTGGCAGGGAATTCCGGAATTCCTCCCCGGGAGGGTGGGGACAGCCGGGTCCGAGCAGAGCCTGGGGTGGCCCAGGGCAGGGGCAGCAGCTCCAGCCACCCTCTGCAGCAAAGAGCTGGAGTGAAAACACGGGATCAGCCCAGTCCTGGGCGGGCTTGGGGCAGAGATGCGTTCCAAAAACACAAATATCCCATTTTTAACCACAAACACGGGATCAACCCAATCCTGGGCTGGTTTGGGGCAGAGATGCGTTCCAAAAACACAAATATCCCATTTTTAACCACAAACACGGGATCAACCCAATCCTGGGCTGGTTTGGGGCAGAGATGTGTTCCAAAAACACAAATATCCCATTTTTAACCACAAACATGGGATCAGTCCATTCCTGGGCTGGTTTGGGGCAGAGATGTGTTCCAAAAGACAAATATTCCATTTTTAACCACAAACACGGGATCAACCCAATCCTGGGCTGGTTCCTGCCAGCTCTTCCCAGAGCATTTCACTGGGATACAGAGGCCCCCAAAGAGCATTTCCAGGGGATACAGAGCTCCCCGGGGCATTTCCAGGGGATACAGAGCCCCCCGGGGCATTTCCATTTGAAACGAGCCGGGAGCCTGGCTCCGAGCCCGCCCCAGCATCATGTCAGTAATTTGTTCTACATTGGTGATAATAAGCAAGAAGAACATAAACACAGGCAGGGCTTTGTGTGGAGAATTTTTTTTTCCTCTTTATTTTTTTCCTTTTTTTTTTTTTTCCTAGAGGAAGCTCTGAGGTGGGGGGAAGTCAAAAAAAAAAAAAAAAAAAAAAGGCATGAATGATTCATCGATGCGATGGGGGAGAGAAAGAGAGAGAGAGAGATTAAGAGAGAGGAGCTTCAAAGTGACTGGAGAGGATTTGAAGTGCTGAGCGTTCCTGGGCTGGGCAGAGCAGCAATTCACCAGAGAGGCCCCGTCAAGCTCCCTCCACCCCGGCCTCATCCTCCTCCTCCTCCTCCTCCTCTCCGGAAAAAGCAGCCTCCAAATCGCAGGTTCAAAGTTCAGCATCATCTAATGATGGGAAGGACTCCCAGCCCTTCTGTGAGTGGCATCTGTTTATAGCCATGGCCCTTCCCTGGTGGCTTAGCCTGGCTTGAAATAATAACAAAAATTAAAATAAATTTATAGATATATATAAATTAGAGGAGGAGGAAGTGGGGAATGAGATGCTGGGCTCCATTTAGAGAAAAAAGAAAATTATAAAAGAATCTACTGGTGGTGAAGTGCCTTTGATTCTGAATATGAAAAAAGGCCCTTGGATTTCAATGTAATGAGAATATTAACGCTGCTGCCTTGATTTGTATTCACGGGCCAGCCCAGGCAGGCTGGGGAGCAGGGCAGGGAAACACAGCTGGCTCCAGGCTGGAACTGCCACCCGGGCAGGGCTGGGGACAGCTCACGGGGATGGGGACAGCACACAGGGATGGGGACATCACACAGGGATGGGGACAGCTCACGGGGATGGGGACAGCACACGGGGATGGGGACATCACACAGGGATGGGGACATCACACAGGGATGGGGACAGCACACGGGGATGGGGACATCACACAGAGATGGGGACAACACACAGGGATGGGGACAGCACACAGGGATGGGGACATCACACAGAGATGGGGACATCACACAGGGATGGGGACATCACACAGGGATGGGGACAGCACACGGGGATGGGGACAGCACACGGGGATGGGGACAGCACACAGGGATGGGGACAGCACACAGGGATGGGGTGGGCACTGCCACAGCCACCCCCAGACTGCTGGAACTGCTGCTGTCACCAAGGCTTAGAGCTCAATATTGGTTAAAATTCAATATTGGTTGAAGATCAATATTGGTTAAAACTCAATATCAGTTAAAGAGTGGTTAAAATTCACTATTAGTTAAAACTCAATATTGATTAAAATTAAATATTGGTTAAAGCTCGATATTGGTTAAAATTCAATATTGGTTAGGGATCAATATTGATTAAAATTAAATATTGGTTAATGATCAATATTGGCAAAAACTCAATATTGCATAAAGATCAATATTGGTTAAAGCTCAATACTGGTTAAAGATCAATATTGATTAAAGATCAATATTGGTTACAGATCAATATTGGTTAAATATCAATATTGATTAAAGATCAATATTGGTTACAGATCAATATTGGTTAAATATCAATATTGGTTAGAGCTCCATGTCCTTTTCCAGGGAAATTCATTGGGAAGGAGCATTTTGGGTTTGTTCAAGGGGAGTTGGAGGCCAGGATTTAAGAATGAAGCGGGGTGAGATGGGATTTGGGCTGGAATTCCTGACTGGGATGGAATTCCTGGCCGGGATGGAATTCCCAGATTTTCTGTGGCTGTCCCTGGATCCCCCTGGCAGTGCTCAGGCCAGGCTGGGTGGGGTTTGGAGCAGCCTGGGACAGGGGGGTGTCCCTGCCATGGCAGGGGGGAGCTGGATCAGCTCTGAGATCCCTCCCAACCCAAACCATTCCATGATTCCACAATTCTGGTTATTCTTCTCCATGCAATGCAAGTCTTGTAAAAATTAATTTAATTTTAATTTTGTCTGAAGAGCCATTCAGCTGCTGCTCCATTTGTCACTGAACTGAGCACTGGTACAAATCCGTGCCAGGGACAAGTGACATCCTGCAGGAGCCATTATTGTTCCTGTGCCTCAAAGTGAATGGCCCAGTCATCAATGGATAATTAGTAATTAACTCGATTTTATTAATCAAAGGCCGCGCCATTCACTGGCATAATGAAGGAGTTTGATGTTTTAATATTTCTGAAAAAAGGGAAAAAAGAAAAAGGGCTCAGGACTAATTAGAGGAGATGATTTTAGAGGAAACATCTTAAATTATTGCTTGGCTAAAATAAGGGTGTGAAACACTGGAAATCTGGGAAGGAAAGGAAAGGAAAGGAAAGGAAAGGAAAGGAAAGGAAAGGAAAGGAAAGGAAAGGAAAGGAAAGGAAAGGAAAGGAAAGGAAAGGAAAGGAAAGGAAAGGAAAGGAAAGGAAAGGAAAGGAAAGGAAAGGAAAGGAAAGGAAAGGAAAGGAAAGGAAAGGAAAGGAAAGGAAAGGAAAGGAAAGGAAAGGAAAGGAAAGGAAAACAGAGGCTATAAAGTTTAAAAAAGAATATTTCATCTAATTGTCCATTCTGTCTTATCAGAATATATTTGGGTCACAAGTAGTGGGTACAGCTCTGACCAAAACAGAAATTCTATTGAACAAACAATTCCATCACAGATATTAGACCACAGCTGATATTTAATTAATAATAAGGTGGACTTTCAGGGATTTCTGACTTATTTTAGGGGACTGGAATATTCTGAGAACTTGGGTAAGGTTTAAGGTCCCTCCCAGCCCAAACCATTCCATGAAACGTTCCACGCCCTCCACCCTTCTCCTGTTCTCCTGTTCTATCAAAAACCCCTCAAAAAAAATCTCATCTCCACGTGACAAACAACGACCAAGGAATGATGGAAAACCGATTTTATCAACTCCCAGCTCCTCATTACCGAAGTCTGGGTGAAGGCAGAGCCTTTTAGCAGAGGGAAGGGAAGCTCTGGATTCCACCAGGGAGCCTGGGAGGGGTTTTGCCATTGTAATGGGATTTCCCCCAGAGGAAAATTCCCCCTGCAATGCCTAGGCACAGCAGAAAGCACAATTAACTCCACTGGAGGAGCCTGAAGCCCACTCTCCTTGAGTGTTGTGTAATTAAAACCTCAGCCTTGTTAATACATTAGCGAGATGTTTGCATATAATTCATCAAATGTTTATGAAAATGTGCAACAAATAATCCTGACAAACAAGTTGCTTAATTGAGAGAAGGGCTGGGAAGCCTTGTGAATTTTTAATAAAAAGGGGAAAGGAAGCACGCTACATTAATCAGACCGAGTTATCTCATTCAATATTTTCAAGTGGCTTCTCCAGCACCGATTTTATTTCATACATTGCACAAAAGGAACGTCTCAGTGGTCCAGCGAGGTTTGCAGAGCAAACCCTGCCTTGCTCCAAAGGGGCCCTTGGCTGGAGGCATTCCCTCTACTACTGATCAAAATCCCGAGTTTCTGTTCTGGGATAACAGCACTGAAGCCTGGCTGGGATTCTTCACTTTGTGTGTGGGAAGAGGAACCTGAGTGTTTTTCTCCAGAAGTGATGTCAGAGCTGCCCTCTCACCCTGCCCTCCTGCAGCCTCTCTCCCTCTCCCGTCCTTGCTCTTTAGAGGATTATAAAATCTTTCCTGCAGGATTTTTTCCATGTCCATCTCCTCCCGGAGCTGGGAGTCCACAGTCGCTCAGCACAAGAAATCCCCTCCAGGGAGGGAGATGCACCCTGAGCAGAGGGGCTCTGACCCCAGAGCAGCCTGGTTTGTGTCCTTCAGCTCCTCACAATCCATTGGTGATGCCTTGGGTTTCAGCTTTTGTGCTTCTCAGCATCTCTGCTGCTCAGTGTGTAACTCTGAGCCTTCGTGTGAGGTGTCAGGGAGTTCTCTTCACACGGGAGTGACAAAACAATTCCTTTCCAGCTGGAGAATCAAGGACAACTGGAACCCAAAAATCAGAAACAACAGCGAGGGAAAGGGGGCTGAGACTTCATAGCCTGGGGCTGTGGGTGGATCATTGACCCCAATGTATAAATGAACCAAAACCTGTAAAAGTGTAAAACTCATGACCAGGATCCATCTGGGATTTGCTTTGGGTGCAGCTCTGGCCAGGCTCCTGCACTGCCCTAAGTGAATCCTTTCAATAAATACCTATTTTATCCCTTTCAATAAATACCTATTCTATCCTTTCAATAAATACCTATTTTATTGCTTTCAATAAATTGTTGTTGTATTCCTTTCAATCAATACCCGTTTTATCCCTTTTGCTCTGTCTAGTCTCTGTTCCAGGTCAGCCTTTCCAGGCAACGTTGGGATCACACAAACATTTAATCCTGGGTCTGAGTGTCCAAAAGTGCAGCATTCCTAGGCCTGGGCTTTCTCAGTCACTGCTTTGGTGTCAGTTTGTGTGGACAGGAGACAGAGTAAGGCTGGGAATGGAGGAAGAGCAGAACAGGAGAGAATGGATGGGAAAGGAGGATTCGGGATGGGAGAGGTGGAGATTCCCGGTGGGTGTGAACAGGAGGCAGCAACATCTGGGGAGAGCAGAGGGTTAGAAGCGCCCAGATGTGGCTCAGAGCAGCTCCAGCACTCCTTGCTTTGCTCTCCTGGCAGATCCTGCAGGGCTTCTCTGCAGCCCCTGCCCTGGTGGGTTCCAGCATTGCTGCTTTCCCTGCCTGCTCCCAGCCAGGATTTGGGTGAAAACTGCTCAACCCCTGCAAAGCTCACCCTGGCACGTTGGATTGCAGTCCCAAAAGATCCCAAAGTGCTCCTGGCTGAGCGAGTGAGGAATGAAGGAACTGAGACTCCGTGGTTTCAAAAGCTCCCAGGCCAGAGTCAGCATTTCTGCCCTGCCTCATGGATTATTCAGCACGGGACTTGTTGAGGAGCACTCACTCCGTGCTCCCGGGGGAGCTGATGATCTGCCTCGCTCAGAACGGCCTCTCTGCCCTCTCCCCAGCCCTGGGGACCGAGCTGGACCGGGCTGGTGTCACCCCTGGGATGGCCAGGATGGGGATGGAGCCTGGAGCTGGGGGCAGCCGTGGGAGAGGGGTCTGTGGGAGAGAGCAAAGTGGGAGAAGTGCAGTGGGAAGTGAGTGGTGTTAATGAAATATTCAGCAGTGGTGGGCCTGAACGCCTTGCCGAAATTGCAGAAGCAGGGATGATTAATATTTCACAGGGTAAGCTGCCACTTGGCTGCTTTCTGCACACAGATTCCACCCCCACACGCACACACACCCCTTCCTCCTCCTCCAGCTCCCCCAAACTCTGCCTCCACCGCTTCCCTGGCTCCAGCTGATGGATGCCACCACGGCTGGGGGAGGTTCCCCGGCCCCTCCACGAGCTCTGCCCCAGGGACACCAGGTCCCTGAGCTGCCTGGTGGGAACAGCACCAGGAGGAGCAGGGGGAAGGGAGCCGAGGGAAAGCACATAATTTATTTTTCATGGGCATGGGAGAGCAGGTTGTCCTATTTAGTCACATTAGATGCTCTGTTAACACAACAGGAAGGAAAAAAAAAAATGAAAAGGGGATGAATAAATGCTTGGAGCTGAAGAAGGCTGCTCCTGGGTTCTCTGGGAAAAGGGGCCTGGTCGTTCAGGGGTTAAATGTTTTGGCTCTGGATGAGTGTCCCGTGGGGTGTCCCGTGGGGACAGTGGGGAATTCAGGGACTTTGAGGCTCTCTGTGAGCTGGTTTGGTGCAGGTGCAATGGCCCGAGGTGTGGAGGGTGGGACATTCCCACCTGTCTGCTGTGGAGAGAGCAGGTGGAGGAGGGACCACAAACACCCCCAGGAGCAGCTCCGTGCCTGAGCTCTTGGAAATGAGAAGCTCTGGGGTGACATCACTGTCACCTTCCAGGACCTGAAAGGGCTCCGAGGAAAGTGGAGAGAGACTTTGTACAAGGATGGAGGGACAGGACACAGGGAATGGCTCCCCCTGGATGGGATTTTGGGCAGGAATTGTTCCCTGGGAGGGTGAGGAGGGGCTGGGATGGAATTCCCAGATTTGCTGTGGCTGTCCCTGGATCCCTGGCAGTGCCCAAGGCCAGGCTGGAGCAGCCTGGGACAGGGGAGGTGTCCCAGGAGTGGCGCTGGATGAGCTTTGAGGCCCTTCCAACCCAACCCATGCCGTGACTCTGGGATTCTCCGTGCCCGTGGTGGGTTTGTGTCACACCCAAGCAGGCTGGCAGGGGCACAGAGCCATCCCAGCCACCCCCCCTGTGGCCAGCAGGGTGAACCAGGACAGATGCAGGCGTGGGCAAAGGCGGGGGGGGGGAAAATCCCTGCCCAAAATCTGGGTCTGGGGAGAACAGACCCGAATTTCTATTGTGCAAACGGGGATTTGTCCAGGATGCTGGAGGAACAACTCGAATTAGAAAGGAATAAAGAGTGAATTCTTCCTTGGTCCCAAGAGTGCTCCCCTCAGGGCAAGGGTCAAGTGCGTTGTGTGGCAGAGTTTGGATTCAGAATAAAATCAGTGACGAGGGCGCCAGGCTGGGGCACGCACAGGGGCTGAATAAAGAGCAGTGCGGGCAGCAGAAAGCTCCCCCTCAGCCTGGGGGTCATTAACATGTGCAGGAGCTGACCTGGTGACATGGTGCAGGGGACAGGGACACCAGTGTGACATTTCAATGCTGCCCTGAGCACACGCAGCTGTTGGGAGGAGCAGATTTCTCAGCACAGCCACGGGGCAGTGAGCAGCAACTCTGCAAAAGGGAGACTCCCTGCTCAAAGAGCTGGCCTGAATTTATTCTCATCTCCATTTCTCCACGGAAATTGGGGCTGGGTGGGTTCCTCCCTTCAGGTTGTCCCCTCACCCCGTAGGGATTTTTAGGCAGGGTTCAGTCTCAGTTCCTGAAGAGGGCTCAGCACAAAGCCCAAAATGCAGCTCGAGATGGGATTTGTGCCCAGCAGAGGGAGGATTCCCTAACTCCACGAAATTCTGGTAATTCTGAACACCTCAGGAAGTTCATCCTTTGTTGTGAAGCTGGACCAAACCTGAACCACATCCAGCTAAAATCCTGTTCTTGGGGATCTCCCACCTTGCCCAGCCCAGTGTCCAGCTGGGTCCCAGCACAAAACCCTGCACAGCCTCGCTCTGTGCCTTCAGGCTCGAGTCTGAAGAATTCCTTACTCCTATAGGCTGGTTCCTTCGATTTATTGATTAGTCAAGAGCCTTTTTGAGGTCCTCTCTTCTCTTTCTGAGCTCAGATTGAGAGATCTTTTCTTAGAGCTCAGGTTTTTTGAGGCTCCTCAATAGCAAGAGCAGGTTTGAGCAGCAAACTCAGGTCTGAGGCGGGATCTGGGTTTGGGATTTTAGTTTGGAGCTGTTCCATGCTGTGACACAGCTGTTCCTGGAAAACTGGAGATGTTCTGCAGAGGTTTGCAGAGGGAATCTGATGGAATAAATGATGTAGGAGAGTTTCATCCCCCTGCCTCAGAGCCTCAGGAATATTTGGTGTCAGGGCAGGTGAGCTGGGTCTAAACAGCATCAAAACTCCTCAACTCAGCCATGACCTCGCTCAGATTCCTCATCCTTCCTTTTGATTGCGTCCTGAGATCCTTTCTTCGGGTTTCCTCTCTATAATGCCACCAATTCTCCTGCAGACTCTTCAGTGAGTGTGGAAAAAAAGCCAAAATTCTGCCCGTGGGGTTCTCCTCCTGCCTGGGGTGAGCTGCAGCCCCAGAGGGGTCTTGGTTTGGAATCCTGATGCCCAGATTTTATCAGGACACGTTTAATCAGAATTCTTGGAGCCCTTCATTGAGAGAAAACCTGACAGAAATGCCCAGTTTAACTTCCCTGGCCACGGAATATTTGGGAGCAGAGGATGTGCTTTGACACCAGCACCACCTCCAAGTGCCAGGCCAAGCATCAATAATGGATTATCCCAACCATTCCCAGCTCTGCTCCTCGCCCACATCGTTGCCCTCCCTGAGAACATTGATTTTTTCTAGTGATGTTTCCTCGTTCCTGTGACACCGAGCTCCCTCCTCCCCTGCCCCAGTGCTGCCATGCTGGAACCCTGGCCGCTGAGAATTTTAGAGTTAGAATTTTGGAATTAGAATTTTAGAATTCTGTGCTGACAGGCACTGACCCCCAGGAGAACACTGCATTTAACCTGAGGCCACGGGGAAGGCTCCCAAAACTGAGTGATAGAACTGGGATTGTGGGTGTGCAGTTTGAATAGAAGTCTGTAATACCACAGGGTGATAAATTCACAATTTAAGGTTTTAGAATACAGTAATAAATATAAAGCAAGAGGGAGGTTTTGGGGCAGAGGTTTTGTCTTTCTTCTTCATCTTCTTCTTCATGGGTTTAGGTGTAATTATGTAGTTGGATAGAAAAAATCATGTAATTGGATAGAAAAGTTGGCTTTGCAGGCCACTGGTGACTGTTATTGGGTTAAAATAAAAATAATTTAGGTGTCATTTCTTAATTGGACAATTTACCCTTAAAAGGCCTTGTGGAGAGAGATCCAGCTCCATTTTTAGTTTGTTAGCTGGAAGTGCTGTAGAACTCACTGTAACATAGATAAGAATTAATAAACATCAGAGTCCCAACAAGAAATTCCATCTCCTGCACATTCAATCCCGACCCTGGCAAAAAGAAGATTAGACCCAACACTCCCAGACTGCCACTGAACTGGGAACATTCTCCTTTTCCCACCAGGAATTCTGCCAGCTTTGCAGCTCAGTGTTGGTGGCACCATTTGGTTTCTCCGGAGGGAGCAACGAGGAACGTCTCTGGAGAAGGAAGAGGAGCAGGTTTTGATTTTGTTCATGGAATTGTGGAATTCAAAAGCTCATCTCCTTCCTTGCCATGGCAGGGACACCTCCCACTGTCCCAGGCTGCTCCAAACCCCATCCAGCCTGGCCTGGGACACTGCCAGGGATCCAGGGGCAGGCACAGCAAATCTGGGCACCTGTGCCAGCCCTGCCCACCCTGCCAGGCAGGAATTCCATCCTGACAGAAGCCAGGGAGCCTCTGGCTCTCTCTGCCATGAGCTGCAGCGATTTCCAGAAATCCAGGAAATTTCTGCAATCCCTGCTCGGAGTCAGGTGGTGGGAGAGGAAATGCAATCATTTGACACTGGTCAGCGAGTGAGGATATGGGTTTGTCAATAATTGGCTCTAATTAAGTCAAAGTTGTTTCATTAACATCATTTTAAGTGGATTCCCTGCCAGTCCTGCCTGGGGCAGTGTCAGGGTTGGGAGAGGCTGATTTTTAGTGCAGAGTAACTGAGGAGGGACTGGGATACCAACACAGCACAGGAAATCCAGCAGGACCAGGTGACAGCAGGTGAAATCCCCAACAGCTCTGCTTTTCCTCCTGGGAACCTGGCTCTTCCCTGTCAGGGCCTGGGGAGTTACAAAAACCCCACCCAAGCTCTTTTTGGTGTTGTTACCCCAGTGATTTCTGTCTGGAAACTACAAGGAATAAATCACTTATTTTAACCAAGAACTGGATGCTGTTTCTGGTGTTCCCTCAGCCGGGACAGGGATCACACTGGAAAAGCTGCATTGTCCCTGAGCCAGGCTTTGATCCAGGAAATGCCTTTTCTTCTAGACCAGGCTGGGAGTTTAAACTTTGAGCTCCTGGGTGCCACCAAACCACTGAGTGCCATTCCCCATCCCTAGCAGTGGCCAAGGCCAGGTTTGAGAGGCTTGGAGTGCCCTGGGATAGTGGAAGGTGTCAGGACAGGTGTGGGGTGTGCTGGGACAGGTGTGGGATGTCCCGGGTCAGGACAATTGTGGGATGTGCTGGGTTAAAGGTGTGGGATATCCTTGGTCAGGACAGGTGTGGGATGTGCTGGGACAGGTGTGGGATGTGCTGGGACAGGTGTGGGATGTGCTGGGTTAGGACAGATGTGGGATCTGCTGGGACAGGTGTGGGATGTGCCGGGTCAGGACAGATTTGGGATGTTCTGCTTTCACCCTTCACCTCACCCCTCTGGTGCTCCTGGAATCCCTCACCTTGCCATGGCAAACCCTGGAGAGCCCCTGGCCCCCGAGGTTTCCTCTCCCCCAGCCCTACCCGGGGGCACTGCCCACCTCTCCTACTGCAGGCAGCTGCATTTCGGCCGGCTCCTGCCAGGGAGAGCAAAGCCTTTCTCTCTCTCCCCTTCTTCTTCTTCTTCTTCTCCTGCTGCATTTTGATGGGGCTGGAGATGTCTCGGAGGAAGATGCTCTTCCCTTTTTATCAATTAGGAGCACACACGCGGCTCCCCGGCTCTCTCCCAGCCCTGCTCCGCTTTCCTCCCAGCTCCCCTCGGCTGCCGCTCGCAGACAAAGATGTGTGAGTTCTTTGATCTGCCTGGCAGCCCCCACTGGGGGATTGGCTCCGGGGTTAATTACACACAGCCCGGCTCTGGCTGTGGCACGGAGCCGCTGGGCTGCGGAGGGAGCTGTCCCTTCTCCCTGCCAGCTACAAACTTCAAGGGGACAGCAGGGCAAGGAAGGTACCACTGAAACCCCTTTTGATATGACAAACGGGCTCCTTGCTTGGCTCTCTGGTTCTTGTTTTGTTTGTCTAACTGGTGTTTGAAATATGGATGAGCTCTCAGTCCTGAGGGTGCAGCCACCGTCTCAACAAAACCTTGTCTTCTCAACAAAACCTTGTCTTCCCCCTCCGTTTCCCATCGCTGCCTGGGGTTCAGCTCTGTCCATCTGTCTGTCTGTCCTTCCTCTCCATGTATCCTTGGCCAGGAGCCCTCTGATTCTGCCCCTTCCCGAGGGGATGCAGAGGCTGGAGCCTCTCTCATCCCACAGCTCCGCAGCAGTGACAGAAGCCGGGACACTCCACCACCAGAGGAACATTTGAGATCTGATGGCTGAAAAGTGGGAGCTTTGTATTCCCTCCCTCTCCCGTGCCTGCCTTGCTCTGCGATTATCTTCTTGATTTCCCCTTTTTGTCCTTTAAAGCCACTTTAATCCCTCCTCAGTTTCCCAGGAAAGGAACATTTATCCCCTCCTCAGGGCTGGATTGAGGCTGATTGATTTGCTTGTCCAACATCCCGAGCAGAGCAGCGCCGTGGAGGAGAGCTCCTGGTGTAATCCCCCCGCATTAGGAAAATCCTTTCCAAAAGGAGCTCACAGGGATGCTCCAGGGCAGGATGAGCTCGGATTTCCGTGGTTTCCGAGCTCCTCACCAGCCCCTCCATTGCCTCCTGGGCTTCCACCCCGTGCCCAGGTGTGGGGCAGTGGGAATTCTGGGCACTGAACCTTCGGTGTGGCATCAGCACACAGAGCACAGCCCGTGTGGCCTTCAGAGCAAGTTTGGGACCAGGTGAGAATTCCTCATAAAAATGCTGCTCTGCTGCCATCCAGAACCAGCTCCGCTTCCTGGCAGTGCAGAAAAATCCATGATTTGAGGTCACACTTGCCTGACTCGAGAATTTGGACAAGGCCAACACACGGGAGAGGTGTCAGAGCCCGGGGCCAAGCCCTAAACCCTACTAATCCTCTACTGGGGTCAGGGCTACACCTAGGGATTGTTAGGGACCAGAACAAAGCCCAGAGATCCACGGACTCTGCAGCCAAAAAAGGAATGCCAAGGGAAGAATAGGAGAGCCACAACGTGGGTTCCTAAACAGGAGTTTGCTTGGAACCACTGCTACCCACATGCTAGGGTTAGGCTTAGGGTTAGGGTTATTTGGGTTAGGGTTATATGGGATAGAGTTAGAGTTAGTTGGGTTAGGGTTAGGGTTTTAGGGTTACGGTCGTAGGGTTAGGGTTAGTTGGGATAGGGTTAGGGTTTAGGCTTAGGGTTTTAGGGTTAGGATTAGGGTTAGGGTTAGGGTTAGGGTTAGGGTTAGGGTTAGGGTTAAGGTTAGGGTTAGGGTTAGAGTTAGGGTTAGGGCTAGGGTTAGGGTTAGGGTTAGTTGGGTTAGGGTTAGGGTTTTAGGGTTAGGGTTATTTGGGTTAGGGTTAGGGTTTGGGTTAGTTGGCTTAGGGTTAGGGTTAGTTGGGGATCATAAAACCACATAGCCCAGGGATCCAAGGACTCTGCAGCCAAAAATGAAATGCCAAGGGGAGCAATGGAGTGCCACAGCAGGACTTCTTAAACAACACATTGCTTGGAGCCATCCCTAGCCTCGTTCAGTGTAAAGGCTCTGCCTAGGGTTAGGGTTATGCTTAGAGTTAGGTAGTGCTGAGAAAACCACAAAGCGCAGAGATCCAATGAATCTGCAGCCAAGAAAAGAAATAGCAAGGGGAACCCAGGACTGCCATACCATGGCTCCCTCCACACCTTTCTTCTTGGCATCTGCTTAAAACCCATTCGGATTTCAATTCTCTGCCTAGAGTTGGGGTTGCACCTAGGGTTAGGGTTAGGGTTATTTTAGTTGGTTTAGGCTTAGAGTTAGGGTTATTTGGGTTAAGGTTAGGCTTAGGGTTAGTGTTAGGGCTAGTTGGTTTAGGGTTTGGTTTAGGGTTACAGTTAGTTGGGTGAGGGTTAGGGCTAGGGTTATTTGGGTTAGGGTTAGGGTTATTTCCGCTAGGGTTATGGTTAGGGTCAGGGTTAGGGTTAGGGTTAGGGTTAGGGTTAGGATTAGGGTTAGTGTTAGGTTTATTTAGGTTAGGGTTAGGGTTATGGTTATTTGGGTTAGTGTTAGGGCTATTTCTCTTAGGGTTATGGTTAGTTGCGTTATGGTTAGGATTAGGTTTATTTGCATTAGGGTTAGGGTTATTTGGGTTAGGGTTAGGGTTAGGGTTAGGGTTAGGGTTAGGGTTAGGGTTAGGGTTAGGGTTAGGATTAGTTAGGTTAGGGTTACGGTTATAGTTATATGGGTTAGTGTTAGGGCTATTTCTGTTAGGGTTGTGGTGAGTTTCATTATGGTTAGGGTTAGTTGGGTTAGGGTTAGGGTTATTGTTAGGTTTATTTGCGTTAGGGTTAGGGTTATTTGGGTTAGGGTTAGGTATTGTGTTAGGGTTAGGGTTAGGGTTAGGTTTATTTAGGTTAGGGTTAGGGTTATGGTTATTTGGGTTAGTGTTAGGGCTATTTCTGTTAGGGTTATGGTTAGTTGCGTTATGGTTAGGGTTAGGTTTATTTGCGTTAGGGTTAGGGTTATTTGGGTTAGGCTTAGGTTTAGTGTTAGGGTTAGGGTTATTTGGGTTAAGGTTAGGGTTAGTGTTAGGGCTAGTTGGTTGAGGGTTTGGTTTAGGATTACGGTTAGTTGGGTCAGGGTTACGGCTACGGTTATTTGGGTTAGGGTTAGGGTTATTTGGGCTAGGGTTAGGTTATGGATAGGGTTAGGCTTAGGGTTAGGGTTAGGGTTAGGGTTAGGGTTAGGGTTAGGGTTAGGGTTAGGGTTAGGATTAGTTAGGTTAGGGTTAGGGTTATGGTTATTTGGGCTAGGGTTAGGGTTAGGGTAATGGTTAGGTTTAGGGTTTGTGTTAGTGTTAGAGTTAGTTAGGTTAGGGTTAGGGTTATGGTAATTTGGGTTAGTGTTAGCGCTATATCTGTTAGGGTTAGGCTTAGTTGCGTTTTGGTTAGGGTTAGTTGGTTATGGTTAGGGTTATTTAGTTTAGGCTTAGGGTTATTTGGGTTAGGGTTAGGGTTAGGGTTAGGGTTGGGGTTAGGGTTAGGGACAGGGTTATGGTTAGTTGGGTTAGGGTTATGGTTAGGGTTATTTTGGTAAAGGTTAGGCTTAGGGTTAGTGTTAGGCCTAGTTGGTTTAGGGTTAGGGTTAGGGTTATTTGGTTTAGGGTTAGGTTTAGGGTCAGGGTTAGGGTTAGGGTTATTTGGGCTAGGGTTAGGGTTAGGGTAAGGGTTAGGGTTAGGTCTATGATTAGGGTTAGGGTTAGGGTTAGGGTTAGGGTTAGGGTTAGGGTTAGGGTTAGGTTTAGGGTCAGGGTTAGGGTTAGGGTTAGGGTTATTTGGGCTAGGGTTAGGGTTAGGGTTAGGGTTAGGGTTAGGGCTAGGGTTAGGGTTAGTGTTAGGGTTATGGTTAGTTGGGTTTGGGTTAGGGTTAGGGTTATTTTGGTAAAGGTTAGGATTATGGTTATTGTTAGGGCTAGTTGGTTTAGGGTTAGGGTTAGGGTTATTTGGTTTTTGGTTAGGTTTAGGGTCAGGGTTAGGGTAAGGGTTAGGGTTATTTGGGCTAGGGTTAGGGTTAGGGTTAGGGTTAGGGTTAGGGTTAGGGTTAGGGTTAGGGTTAGTTGGGTTAGGGTTATGGTTAGGGTTATTTTGGTAAAGGTTAGGCTTAGGGTTAGTGTTAGGGCTAGTTGGTTTAGGGTTAGGGTTAGGGTTATTTGGTTTAGGGTTAGGTTTAGGGTCAGGGTTAGGGTTAGGGTTAGGGTTATTTGGGCTAGGGTTAGGGTTAGGGTTAGGGTTAGGGTTAGTTGGGTTAGGGTTATGGTTAGGGTTATTTTGGTAAAGGTTAGGCTTAGGGTTAGTGTTAGGGCTAGTTGGTTTAGGGTTAGGGTTAGGGTTATTTGGTTTAGGGATAGGTTTAGGGTCAGGGTTAGGGTTAGGTTTAGGGTTATTTGGGCTAGGGTTAGGGTTAGGGTTAGGGTTAGGGTTAGGGTTAGGGTTAGGGTTAGGGTTAGTTGGATTAGGGTTATGGTTAGGGTTATTTTGGTAAAGGTTAGGCTTAGGGTTAGTGTTAGGGCTAGTTGGTTTAGGGTTAGGGTTAGGGTTATTTGGTTTAGGGTTAGGTTTAGGGTCAGGGTTAGGGTTATTTGGGCTAGGGTTAGGGTTAGGGTTAGGGTTAGGGTTAGTTGGGTTAGGGTTATGGTTAGGGTTATTTTGGTAAAGGTTAGGCTTAGGGTTAGTGTTAGGGCTAGTTGGTTTAGGGTTAGGGTTAGGGTTATTTGGTTTAGGGTTAGGTTTAGGGTCAGGGTTAGGGTTAGGGTTAGGGTTATTTGGGGTAGGGTTAGGGTTAGGGTTAGGGTTAGGGTTAGGGTTAGGGTTAGGGTTAGCGTTAGGGTTAGGGTTAGGGTTAGGGTTAGCGTTAGGGTTAGGGTTAGGATTAGGATTAGTTGGGTTAGGGTTAAGGTTAGGGTTATTTTGGTAAAGGTTAGGCTTATGGTTAGTGTTAGGGCTAGTTGGTTTAGGGCTAGGGTTAGGGTTATTTGGTTTAGGGTTAGGTTTAGGGTCAGGGTTAGGGTTAGGGTTAGGGTTATTTGGGCTAGAGTTAGGGTTAGGGTTATGGTTAGTTGGGTTAGGTTTATGGTTTTGGTTAGTTGGGTTACGGTTATGGTTAGGGTTATTTTGGTAAAGGTTAGGCTTTGGGATAGGGTTAGGGTTAGGGTTAGGGTTAGGGTTAGTTGGGTTAGGGTTATGGTTAGGGTTATTTTGGTAAAGGATAGGCTTATGGTTAGTGTTAGGGCTAGTTGGTTTAGGGTTAGGGTTAGGGTTATTTGGTTTAGGGTTAGGTTTAGAGTCATGGTTAGGGTTATTTGGGCTAGGGTTAGGGTTAGGGTTAGGGTTAGGGTTATGGTTAGGGTTAGTTGGGTTTGGGTTATGGTTAGGGTTATTTTGGTAAAGGTTAGGCTTAGGGTTAGTGTTAGGGCTAGTTGTTTTTGGGTTAGGGTTAGGGTTATTTGGTTTAGAGTTAGGTTTAGGGTCAGGGTTAGGGTTAGGGGTAGGGTTAGGGTTAGGGTTAGGGTCAGGGTTA